>NC_133771.1:105864950-105993712 GCF_003597395.2 Chelonoidis abingdonii
TAGCATATATATACCTGCCCCTGGAAATTTCCACTACCTGCGTCTGACGAAGTGGGTATTCACCCACGAAAGCTCACGCTCCAAACCCTCTGTTAGTCTATAAGGTGCCACAGGATTCTCTGCTGCTTTCACAGATCCAGACTAACACGGCTACCCCTCTGATACTCACTAGGTTAGTCAGTCTGTATCCGAATATACTCTTCCCCATCCTTGATAGGTGGACCTCCATCTCTGCTCAGCAACCCTCCTTCTCAGAACAGCATCCCATGCTTAAGGAAGCTGAATCTTTCCCGGTGACACCATCTGTGCAGCCAGGCATTCATCTCCAAGGATGTGTCTGTCTTTGCCTGTGCTCCTACCCTTGACAACTGGAAAGATCGATGAGAACACCACCTGTGCACCCAATTCCTTCACCCTTATTCCCAATGCCCTGGAGTCACTTGTGACCTGCTCAGTGTCATATATGGCATTAAGGCTCACATGGATGAGCAGTGTGAGGTAGTAGTCAGAGGGCCAGATGATCCATGGCAATCCTTCAACAATGTCTCTGATACATGCCCTGCCGGGCAGCACACCTATTTGGATGTTACTTCAGGCTGTCAGATGGATGCCTCTTCCGCATAGAAGGAAGTCACCGACCATCACCATGTTTCATATCCTCTCGAGAGTGGTGGCCACGATCCTCCCAGCCTTGGAGGCTTCTCCTCCACCACCTTTGTGGGAGATTCCTCATCTCTCGTTGCCAGGGCAACATATAATTTTTATCTCTGTGGAATCTTTGAAATTCTTTTCCATTCATTTGTGTGGGAAGACTGCAAGATTAAGATTTATGGTCATCCTTGCCATTTCTTGCGTGGTCATTAGGAGTACGATCCAAATTTGTTAAATTCAGTGGAAAAATTCCCACTGACTTTAATGGGCTTTGGAGCAGGCCTTAGGTATCTGAATTAATGACTGTTGGTTGTAATTTTAAATGATAAAATCCTTGGCAAGTATTGTGTTCTCAAGTGTCTGAGTCATTGTTGGTGCTCAGCAAATTATAAAACTAAAAATAATAATTCTACTCCTGGTATTCCAAACATTGCTGTTGAGATTTGGATTGTCCACAGCTAATTCTCTTTGGTTAAGCTACAATCTAGGCAAATTTATCAATTTAGCTTGATGTGTATTACCTTGTCTTACTGATCAGATCACTTTGTGATCCATTTCTTTGTATATCATAGAATATCAGGGTTGGAAGGGACCTCAGGAGGTCATCTAGTCCAACTCCCTGCTCAAAGCAGGACCAATCCCCAGCAGATTTTTGCCCCAGATCCCTAAATGGCCCTCTCAAGGATTGAACTCATAATGCTAGGTTTAGCAGGCCAGTGCTCAAACCACTGAGCTATCCCTCTCGCCATGAATGGGCTTTTCCATTTTTATCATTAAGTTGTGCAGTCTCCTCCTAACAATTGTTTTTTGTTCCACTTTAGGTACAACACCATCGTTTGCCAACTGAGCTACTACACTAATTATCCTTTTACCATTCTGCAAATAAAAACATCCATCAAAATTCATTTCTGTTTTGCTTGAAATACATCTTGTTTGTGGCATTTACGGTTTCTGAAAATTAACTAAATGCATGGAGTTCATTTATCAGTTCACAATGTTCAATGATTATATCTCAGGTAATGATAACATTGGGCTGCTTTTTCTATTTGTATTAGGTGGCAAAGTGAAGCTTTTTTAAACAGCTATTGTGGAGATTAAATTGTTACTAAAGCTAGTAGCTAAAATATATTTTTGGGTAGGATTAAAAATGATTTTTTTCTTTTAAAAAAAATTGTCTGGTATTTCAAAAGCTAAAAAAATTACCAAAAACTTCCCATGAAAAATGTAATTAAAAAAGCCATTTTTCTTCCAAATAAGTTTGACCAATTTTGCAGTAGTTCTATTTAGGACTAAATTTTCAACAGGGCTTCAGCCTGGTTTCCCTTTAACAGGCACAGTTTGCACCTCTAAGTCCACTTGAGAGGTATATAGTTTCCTTCTTTAACTCTCAGCAGAACACAGGCCTGGGCTCACCTCTTTGCTCCTCTCTCTGATTACACTGGCAGCCAGCATAGCTTCCACCTGCCCATCTTCTGCAGCAATTGTTGGGGGATGGGGAAGAGTACGTCTGCTTCCTGATGGTAAGGCAAGGTGACTGCTTTCTGACATAACAAGGACTCTGTCTGTGAAAGGATTAGGTTGGCTAAAGTCCAGCCCAGCAGGACAGGAACTTTTTTTTTCTGACTCATTTTGCCAGGGTACAGGTGTTCCACTTTGTTCCTTAGATGTTTGTCCAAACTAAATGTTGTCTGATAAAAATGAAAAAATTGTGATTCACTTGAAATTGAAAATGGTGCAGATAATCACATGATACCATGGGCCAAGTGCTGACTGGACTTTCATCTCTTGTGACCCTACAGCATAGTGGTATGTCAGAGCAGAATTTGGCCCCAGGGCTTCAAAAAAGTTAATGCCAAGGCCTCTGTCAACAGTTTGTGAACTTTGGGAAAGATTTGCAGTGGTTCAACCCTTGCAAATTTAACACGAGGCTTGCAATATGTGTTGATTTTGTTAAAATTCCAATTCCTGGAGTCAAGCGATTACACGAGAATCTCAGACATCATTAGGAAGGAAAAGTAAATTTCTAGACTACGTGGTTGTGGAGAAGAGGTTTAAAAACGTGATGCAGGGCTCAAAACAGAAGAGAAATAAAAAGAAACCAAAATGTACTAGTTGTAAAAAACAAAACAAAACAAAACAAAACATGATTTTCAAGCCAATCTTATGATTTTTTTGGAAGACTTGACTCATGCTTATTGAACTGTTGGGGTTGGCAGTACTAAAAGAAATACACAAATCATCAGATACCAATTTAAACTTAAAGTTTAAGTCTTAGGTTTCAGTTTAAACTTAAGATCTTTTTGCACCTCCGCCAGATCCGGGGTTTGGGCTCATGCCATTGTTTAATAAAAAGGGTACTGTCAAGTTAAATGAGTAAAGAGGTGCTGTCAAAAGAGGTCAATACCTAACGATGATCACCATGCTGTATTATTTTCATTTATGCCTTTAAGTGGTTTTGGGCAGGAATCTGATGATTGTTCAGTACAGAGAGAGGACAGTCAACAAAATAATATTTACTGTAGTGATACAGAGCTACTGGAACCTAGCCAAAAGGCACAGTGGTGCTTATGAGCAAAAGATAAAAGCAGAACCAGTGGGACCATCTAAACTGAATTTTGAGGCTCCATTTACAAGAAATAAAGGACTGAGGTACTTTCACATTACATCTGATTTGCAGCTGAATTATAACATCTACAGCGCTTAATATGGCCTTGACTCACCGCTGCACTACTCCAGTTTTACACTTCTGTAACTACATTGATCTAGTTACAAAGGTATAAAACTGGAGTCAGGGCCGTAGCAACAAAGAATGTGGCCCCCTCCGAACATATGTCCGGGGCCCCTTACAATGCAGAAACTGGAATGTGGTATTTATTTTATACAATATACAGGGTTCATATTATGTATACATAGGCCTACAGTGTACATGTATTCCGTATCTACACAAAACACTTCTTTCGAGCCTTGTTCTCCGCAAATTGGTTAATCAATGCGTCATAGTCCAGAGATCTGGCAATCTTGTTTTTGACTGAGATAACTGCAAGCGCAGAAAGCCTGTCATCTGTCATGGTTGAGCGCAGGATATTCTTGATCAGTTTCATTCTGCTGAAGCTCCTTTCAGCACCAGCGACAGTTACTGGTGTGGTCAGAAGAGTTCTGATGCAAATGCAAAGATTCGGATATATCTCCTGAGGGCTGTTCTTGTATATGTACTTTAAAAAATTGTTTGCTGTGACAAGTCCTCTCTCGATGACATAAATAAAACGATTCAATTCCATTATGAGTTCGTTACATCAATGTCTCCCATTTTTCTTTCAAAATTTTTGCTGATTCTCCAGTTCATTTTCTCTGTGACACTGCTTCAGGCTGTTAGCGTTGTACAGAAATCCAAACAACTTATACCACTCCACGAGTTGGTCAAATCGCGACGAAACAGAAGATATGGCCTGATCAGTGAGAACAAGAAAGAACTGCGATTTGAATTTTTCTTCGGCAGAAAGACGACTCGAATCATCAGCACATTCGTAATCAAACATTCTCTTCTTACGTCGCACCCTGGTTTCTGGAAACACCTGCTCAATACCCATATGCTCTGCTATTTCACGTGCATTTGTGACCACAGAGTTATATCCTGTATTTCGATAGTCTTCCAAAAACTTCATTGTAGCACCGACTTCTGCCTGCAGTACGTCAATTGACACATCTGGTGACTGAATTAATTTGCTGGTTTTATTGACGTGAAATAGAACAGCTGGCTTCACCTTCAACCTCACTTGAAGCACTTCTGGATATGATTCGTCGCTGCTAGCACTGTCCGTTTCATGTGCCTGTACCTGTATGTTGGATTGCAGCGCAAAATACGTTGACAACTTTGGAATTTTCTCCAGTTCCTTCTCGGCATCTTTTGCTGCCTCTCGTTACTAGCTCTGCTCTTATACATTCTCTTAGACATCACAAAGCACGCTTCTGCGTTGGAAACAATAAAAAACTAAACAACTAAATTAATAACATTTATCCGCTGACCGCCATTATGAATGCAAATACACATTCTTTGAATGGGTCCAACTAAAATTCGAAACTGACCGACAGACAACTGATGTAGCCAATAGCATTATGATGTATCATAATGACTTCACGGTTTTGTCAGTAAAACCGACATGGATCGTGCAATAGTGTCAATAAATGTCACTTACCTAGTTATACCTTACATTTTTTTGCCACTTTTAGGGGCCCCCTTCCTTGCGGCGCCCCCTCCGGTCGGAGGGTACGGAGGGCGCTCGCTACGCCTCTGACTGGAGTAACACAGTGATGATGAATCAGGATCTCAGCCTTGTCAAGAAAAGATTATGGACCAGATCTTCGACTGTTTTAAATCTTTATAGCTTCATTGACTTCAAAGGAACTACATTAATTTATGCTAGCTCAGAATCTGGCCCTATTTGTAATAATTCCAAGGTAACCATGAAGTGTTGAAATCATAAACATTCCTATTGATTAGCATGGTGTTAACATAATTTACTCTTGTGTTTTGATTTATATCTCATATTCAAAATATGAATCATACTCTAATTACAAACATTAGACTTTTTTTTTGCCTTGAAACATTTTTTAAGATAATTTCATTTCAACTGTTTGAAACTTACCCACAGCTTGGGGTTATGCTGCTCTCTGATCCGAGTAACTTATGTTTTTCAAATTCCTTGGTGCACTGATTGCAATGCTAATCAGTCAGGTAAAATAGGAACCAGTAACTGGTACTTTCTGTAATTTCTAGCACTACAAACAGAGACTCCAACATTTATGCTTGAGTTGAACTAACCTCAGAATGTCTGCTCAAATTCACCTGAACGTCAATGGACATCTGGAGCCAAACAGCCTTTACAGATTAGCGTCTAAAAATGTGAAATAAAAACAAAACAACAAGAGCAACACAGCCTCTTAAGCATGTCTTCTAAGGTTTACCGTGAGAGACTGGAGGGCTCAGGGGAATTGGTAATGGAAACTGAAGCCATTCACCTCGAGTTTCCCAATCTGAATCTGATGCAGATGAATATTGACTGAAAGTCTGTCATATCTGACAGCTATTTTCTCTATGGAAAAGGATAAATGGACACAAATCAGACATTAGGAATGGCAATATACAAAAACCTGTAGGAGAGCACATCAACCTCCCTGGCCACGCTATAGCAGACCTTAAGGTGGCCATCCTGCAGCAAAAAAACTTCAGAACCAGACTTCAAAGAGAAACTGCTGAGCTTCAGTTCATCTGCAAATTTGACACCATCAGCTCAGGATTGTACAAAGACTGTGAATGGCTTGCCAACTATTGAACCAGTTTCTCCTCTCTTGGTTTTCACACCTCATCTGCTAGAACAGGGCCTCATCCTCCCTGATTGAACTAACCTCATTATCTCTAGCTTGCTTGCTAGCATATATATACCTGCCCCTGGAAATTTCCACTACATGCATCTGATGAAGTGGGTATTCACCCATGAAAGCTCATGCTCCAAAACGTCTGTTAGTCTATAAGGTGTCACAGGATTCTCTGCAGCTATTCTTTGGTCTCTGTGAAACAGTTAATGGTCGCAGGCCAATTTCTGGTAGCAGCCTTGTTCACAGGCACAGCAGAGGGGCCAAGGAGAGAATCAACATAGTGCTGACCTGCAACTCTCTCCCTTAAAGGTTGTCCCTACAGGTCAAGGACAAGATACTTTAGCAGGGAAGTGTGGGGCAGCCTGCAGTGCTGATGCTTGTGGGGTCAGTAGAGGAAATTATTTCATAATGACAATGGGCCAGAGGGATAAAAGGGAAAAAGTGACCCCAGGGCAGTAGTAAAAGGGAGTTACCAAGTGCTGGGAGAGGGTACATCAGTTGCAATGTTGCCATGTCAAGGCCTTTGCTTGTCAATGGCGTATCGTAGTAATAACTATGCTTTGCACTTGAATAGCAGTTGTCATTCAAGGATCTCCCTTCAAGACGGGGAGATTTTCCCAAGCACAAAGAACAGTTAGGCATATAATTTCCATTGTAAGTCAATGGGAACTAGGTCCCTAATTACCACTGGTGTCTTTGAAAATCTGATTGGCCACCTGAAATATATATTACAGAATAACTTGTGCTCATGGTTTCTCAGTTTAAAAAACTATTCATTCTCCTATTACATGTTGTGTTTTTCCCAAGTACACAAAGAAATGAAAGGAAATACTGGTAGCCTCAGAATTAATGTCAGTAACTATAATTGTAGATTTTGCTCCTGGGTTGTGCTAAAGTCACGCTTTGCAGCGTATGATGACATTGAGAAGGGGAAGAACAAATTTATACCACACCTAGCGTTAGGGGTAAAGAGACAGCTAGTTTTTAGCAAAAAACAGATCTCTCAAAAGCAGCCTATACATTCAGTTAGGTTCTCTGTCCATAGCTGGAGATGAGCTTAAGCTGAACATGCAGCATGGCATCTAAATACAGGCAGGTAGTCAGGTAACTTGACCCACTTGATACCTTCTTGAAAAAGTACAGGTTGGGTGTGCAGTACCTAAGCTAATTACTCAGAAATGATTGCCTGGATTTGTGCCAAGTATTATCTCACCCGTCTTCAGCATTGCTCCAATGGAATGAGGAGAGACAGAAAATACAGTAACCTGAGAAGGAGATAAGAGCAAGAGAACAGTGAGAATGATCCTTAGCTGTGCAGTAGATGTTCTGTCTCTGCATTGCTCTTTTTCCCGATTCTACCTGAAGTAAAGCATGCATCATCTTCTCCATTTAAATAGATCAGTATCCAGAATGTTTCAGCGGTATCACCCACACATGCGCTGAAAAACATGGGGTAGTCCACCCACTGTGAATAAATTTACACCACAGGGACTTACTAACCATTGGCTGTACTAGCCTGGCACTGTCAGTGTGTAATCAGACCACTGGTAGCAGTGGAGGTATGCTTGGTTAATGCTGTGAAAATAAGATAGGTTCTAATCCAAAGGCCCATTGGAGTCGATGGAAAGACTCCCATTGCCTTCAACAAGTTTTGGATGAGACCCACAGAAAGCAGCAAATTTTGCTACAGCCGGGAAAAGCCAGCCATTCAGTTCTGATGTAGTAAACAACCTCCTTATGTGGGGCCAGCCAAAGGCTTTTGGAGGAGCCAGTAGGGTAAGTTAAAAGATGGGAAGACAAAAGAATTAAAGAAGCACAATACTTTTCACTAGTACTTTGTACTGTCTGAGTAAAATCTAGTGATTTTGTGTAGAGATGGGACAACTCATTTGCCAGATTTAAAACTCACTTGAGAAATATGGGTTGTAGCTTTAGCACAGGATTAGAACCTTTTGAGGTAATTGGGGAGGAAGACATCTGGTACTGGGAGCTCTTTGATCTAGAAGACAAAGGCACAACAAGATGGAGTGGCTGGAATCTGAAGGCAGCAAAGTTCCAATTGGAAAAAAGATGCGTATTTTTAACAATAGGTAATTAATGGTAGACCAGTTTAGCCAAGAGATGCAATAAATTCTCTGGGTGAAATCCTGGCCCTTTTGAAATCAATGGAAGTTTTACCATTGACTTTAAGATGGCCTGGATTCCACCCTCCATGACTTGAAATAAAAATTGGATATCTTTCAAAGAGATGCTCTAATTCAACCACAAGTTATTAGGGTCAGTGAAGGATTACTGAGTGAAATCTAAGATCTGGATTAAGCAATATGTCACACACTAGAAATTTATTTGATCCTTTCTGGTGTTAAAGTATAGCAATCTATTAATTGATTTCTGTTTAGTGTTATATGTTTATGGAAACAAACTATATGTATGTGAATATTAAAATGTAAATAAATAAAACACCGGACACCTATAGATAATATTGTGGAATGCAATACATTTCTTTATCTTCACAAGGTAGAGCTGACAAGAATCTCCCAAATAATGTAGTTAGTCATCCCTATGAGTGGAGAATAACCGATTCTTTCCATTCCTTACCTTATGCAACTCAGTATATTTATTTTTAAATGTATAAAGGCATGTAGTGCTAGTGAAATAGTGCTTGACTCGCTGCACTGGAAACTGCAGTCCGTATTTATCAATAGAACATACAGCTTGGGCATTTGTCAGTGTGTTTACCTATTGCCTCACTTTTTATATCTTGTGGGGTTCAGGTTAGGGATGCTGGGTGTTTATCCCCGTTCCCTTTCCATGATTTCAGCAGAGTTCTTGCTCCACATGTAAGGATTAGAGGGCAAGTCAGTCTTCATCTTTGAACTCTATTTTGACACTGCCTACAAATGTTGCAATTAGTGCCAACAAAAAAGGTCTTGTTGCTGTGGCTGAGGAGAGAACTTCACTACAATCACACTAGCATCTTTCATGAGAACTAAACTTACTACTTTTTTTTTTAAAAATCATATGGCCTGATCCTTAAAGGCCATTGAATTCAATAGAAAAACTCCCATTGACTTTAATGGGTTTTGAATTTAAAGCTGTAGACACTGAGAAAAATAACCCAGAAAATAGGAGACTTTATACATTTGGCTTCAAACTGAAACTGAATGAGGGCAAATTACTCTGGGTTAAAAGAATCTGCTTGCTTATGCTGCCAGTTAGTTTCTTTCTATCATCTTTGGTGGTCATCTGAATTCTTAGACAAAGGACCTCTATGTGCTGTATGTGGCTGCTCCTCCAAAGTGAACCAACAGCCAAAATTACCTGTGACCTTTCCCATGAGCATGAGCAGAAACCTCTCCCAGAGCGAGATAAAGAAATTAGAACTTCATTCTTCCGTGGTTTACTCCTAGGAATGCTTCTTGGCAAGATGCTAAGAATAAACCAGTTATTGAAAAGGGGACCTGGGAAGTTGACAAGCATGGGCTAAACTCAGTGAGGAAATTTGATGAGGAAATAAGATGCTTTGTAGATCAATGTGTAGTGATTAGTCTTTTGAATGCTGGGATTATTATATAAGGAGAAAGGGAAGGGGTGCTTATTGTATCTGACAGCTACCACTTATACAGGTATTCTTCCAAGTAATGAGGAACATAATGGAGTATTTGTTTATAAGTCTTAAGTGAGCCCCCTGTATTTTCCACAGGCCAATTAAATGTGATAGAAAGCTAAAAACAACTTTTCTTTTTCTCCCTGTGAAAACAGAATCATAGCAGTGAAAGCTAGGATAAAAATCCCAGCAAAAATCCTTTTCTATGACCTTCATGCAGTCTGAAATGTCAGAGTCTCTGGTCACCTTGAAGAGAAAAATATTTATTTTATATTGCAAAGACCTCATACAGTGGCAATGCAAACACATGCTGGAAGGAGAATCACTGATGGTCTAGACAGCACTACACAATAACACAACATACTTGCCCTCCAGCTATATAGGAGCAGAACGATTAGATAAAAACAAACAGGCAAACAGTACAGTGAATTTTCAAACCATCTAGATTTCACATTGTTTATTTATTGAAAAGTTGCTATAAAATCAAACATCTGGTTACAGAACAATTGTCAGTTTTTCCCACTGCTTCATGAATGGCTATTTCTCCTTTTGAAAACAATGTACTAAACATGAGGGATCCTCAACAGAATTCTTGACCCACTCACAAACACAGGTATTTGCATACATGTATTTCTTCCTTTCACAGACACACATGTTACTGCAGAATGGCTTACTAGTAAATCATTTACATGTAGAGTCTAGTGAGTGTGTGAGAGAGTGAGAGGGAGTGCACACAACCTTGTAGGGATAAAAATTCAAATTTCTTGAAAGCTGTTCCATGTTTCGTAGATGACGTATAGTACATTACATTATTTATGCCTAGAAATGCCAAATCCATAGAGAAAGGCAAAGGCATGACTCTGAGGGTAAAACAAACTCAGACTCATCTCCAAATTTTTCAGAGAAGCTTGTGGGTTTGATTTAAACAAAGCTATTTTCAACTTCATTTGACTCTGTTTGACTATCTTATAAATGAATGGTTGCTTGCTTGTTTGTTTAGTTTTCTGCACCCTGGCTCTTGTTAGTTAAGACCACCCGGAGTCAAATCTAAGTTAGAGAGTTTCCAGTCTTGTCTGTAGAATCATTTCCATTGTAAGTGGGAAAGAAGAGGGATGTTTAATGTAAGTCTATCCCCTTCTATAATTGAAAATTCAGTCTAGCAAATATTACTTTAAGTAGAAACAAAGCACAGTTTCCCTAGTTCAAGTAAAAATATCTATGGAATCAGATAATTAAAGAGAAAACAAAAACTATATTCACAAAGGTGCACATACACACACACATATACTATGGGGTGTCATATAATTTAGACTGAGGTCCAGTCTCCTTTTTGGGGGGACATATATGGTACCCACATAATATATACCCTCATGTTTGCATTTGGAAAATAAATTGTGGAGATCATTTAAGTTTTGAATCTCTCTGCCTGATTTACACTTTGGGTGGAGGTGCAATTCTCAGTTATGATGAAATTTTGCAGATGAAACTTTTTCTGAAAATCCATCCCTAGACGTTTATATTGAATGTGCATTCAGTTTCCTCCATGAGCCTTGTTTTGGGAAATGTCTGCACTCTGGTCTCATCTGCCATTAATGGTCTAGCTATTACTCCTTAGACCAGCAACTGGCTGAGGATTTCTATGGTAGCCTCTAGGGTTTGGAGTGTCTCTTCCCCCTTACCCACCCCCACTCAAAATTTTCTTCTTATTCTGTTCCTCAAACAGTCTATACATGTTCTGTTGTTGAAAAGCTGTGAATCCATGCAAATTCTGCTGTAACTCTGCTTACTTGTAAATCCAGTGTAAGTGTTATCAGTATAAGGCCCTGTATATACTAAATATATATAAAATGACATCAAGAATGTGTTTCCCTCAGAATTTCTACTATACCGTAGGGCAGTAGTTCTCAACCAGGGGCCTGGGGCCCCATAGGGGGCCACAAGCAGATTTCAGGGGGTCTGCCAAGCAGGGCCAGTGTTAGACTCATTGGGGTCCAGAGTAGAAAACTGAAGTCCCACTTAATGGGGGTGAAGCCTGGGGCCCTGAGCCCTGTTACCAGGAGCTGAAGCAGAAGACTGAGCAACTTAGCTTCATGGTGCCCCCTGTGACATGGGGCCCTGGGCAACTGCCCTGCTTGCTATCCCTTAATGCCAGCCATGGCTTTTAGATGCAGGAAACCAGTTATTGTGGCACAGGCGGGCTGTGGAGTTTGTATAGCATGTTTGAGGGGCCTCAGAAAGAAAAAGCTTGAGAACCCCTGTCAGAGGGCATATACCTCAAACTATGTTAGAGGCCTTTAAAGCAAATGCCTTGAACTATTTATACAATGGGAATTCTGGGTAATTAAAGATCTCGAGTCAAGTGTATGTTATGGAATCCTAACATTATTTTAGTCAGGGCAATGTCTAATGTATTGTTGTTATTTGTGGGTCAAACCAAGATTTTTTGGAGTGATTGTTTTGATTTTAGCTCGCAAAACCACTGCCTCACAGGGTTCTTAAGACTACACCCTAAAATTGTACCTGTTGTTGTTTATTATCTGCTGTTCATGGTGCACAGTAAAGTATAGAGCATTTCCTTTGAACTGACTTTGGTAACCATTCTTCTTTTATAACCTGTATTTCTTGTCTGTAAAGTCTCGCAGTCACCCAGTGAAGTATTTTGTTTTCTGGACAGATCTGACTTTTCATAAACATCTTCAGTATGAATCTTTTATGACTGTTCTTCATTTGTCTGGGTGACACTGAATAGTAAATGCAAAGACATAGCCTCTTCAGATACTGACTCACAGGAAACAACAAGCAGTTCACACAAAGGAAATTCAATCCCCTACCAGCTAATTAAAAAAGCATTACCTTCCACAAATGCTGACCTCCAGCCATGCCAAGGATAAAGATGGGAGCCTGTCAGTCATGTTTACCTAACAAACTCTGGCACAATATTATGATGAATGGACAGATCTAAAACGGGATGATATTGTTCAGAACTCAAAGGTACTCTTAATACCATGTTTAAAGAAGCAAAAGACCTCATCAGTAATTTGAAACTTCAGCCTGCATGCTAGGGATACACCAGTGGTAAACTTGACCAGTACTACAGATACTAGATACTAGATAAAGCACAGTAGGAATATTATAGGCATCCTAGGAGATTTTGATACGGTTAGTATGAGTGTATTTTAAAGACCACAGTACTTTCAGATAGCTTAATCTATTTATGCTGATGTTCCACATTTCTTTCATCTTCCCAACAGCAGAATGAACACTGAATGGTCTCTACTTGTTTTTGTGATCCAAGGTCATTATATTGTGGGATGAAATACACTATTGTTGAGTTTGGAGTCATTTCCATTTCTATGATACCATTACTTCAATCAAATTCACAATGAGATTTTCTACTAGAAAGAGCATTCATTCATATTCTTCTACCTGGCATACAGTTCTAGTTTTCTCTTTCTCTATCACCATAGCACTCTAAGGTTCTGCAGTTCATAGTCCAAACTGTTGGTTCATAATGTCAGTTCAATCATAGGACACTTTGTTATTGTGAGAAAAAAGGTTTTAACCTTTAAGTTAAGATGATAATGCTCCTTTCATTCAATTCTTTTCTTGACTCTACTGAACTAGTTTCTGAATGTCAGGAGTGGGGATGGGGGAAGCGCTAGATAATTTTAAACAAACACACAATGCTGTACAGCCTCATGTAGATAGGAGAATGTTTATGATCAGCTCTGTATTTAAGCCATGTTTTAAGGGAAAATATGGGCTCAGAGATATTTATATTCAAGCACTGTTCAGACAGTGTAAAGGGGCCTTAAAGTGCAATATACTTGCTTTAGTGTAGATCAGGAGTAGGCAACCTATGGCACATGTGCCACAAGTGACACACAAGCTGATTTTCAGTGGCACTCACACTGCCCGGGTCCTGGCCAGTGGTCCGCAGGGCTCAGCATTTTAATTTAATTTTAAATAAAGCTTCTTAAACATTTTAAATACCTTATTTACTTTACATGCAACAATAATTTAGTTATATATTATAGACTTGTAGAAAAAGACCTTCTAAAAATGTTAAAATGCGTTACTGGCATGGGAAACCTTAAATTAGAGTGAATACATGAAGACTTGGCACACCACTTCTGAAGGGTATGCTGACCCTGATGTAGATGAAAATCAGGCCCAGAAAGTCAAGCATTTTGAGATGACTCTCCATGCTGCCCCCATGTTTCCTCCTGTGAGCTTGATTTTATATTGTTCGGTTCAGGTTGTAGGGGAAAAGGAAAAGTGCCATTTTCCCAGAGAAGGAAGACAGGAAAGATTGAGTTCTAAATCTGTCTTTCAAATGGCTCATTCACATGTTGGGAGAATGCCTCAGAACTATGAGAGGTTTGTATTTGATCTTACTGTGGCTTTAAGGTCACTAAGGCCTAGATCCTCAAAGGCATCTAGGCGCTTAATTCCCAGCGAGGATCTGGGCCTAAGATGTCCTCAATGCCTTGATCCTGAGAACTGGTACTCTTGAGTTTTTGGAAGCACTGAAAATTTGTCAGGACACCAGAATGGATGGATATTAATACATTACTCAAAATTAATTTTTTAACTAATGACCTTAATGCAGCTTTTTGTGCACAGAACAAGTTATATCACAATGTCTAGTCAGCTGGGGATAGCAGAGTATACAAGCTCAGAGGTGCTCAATTAGAGCCATCTTTGTATAAGTGATAGGCAGCTGCTCACAGGGCAGTCTCTGTTTTGAAACTTGCTCCACTCCTACCAATGGCTTGATTTGCCAGCCTTCTGGACAAGCTGCAAAGCCTATTCTTTTTCTCTCCTTTCTCAGGCTATTGAGGAGGAAACAGGTTTTGGGAGGGTTATATTAATAGGAAGTCGTTTTGCATTATTGTGTGTGTTTTAACCTGTTAGATGGGCACTGGAGATATTGTTGATGAAGCTGAAGAAGTTATAACAAGAGATAAAGAGTAATAGAGACAATGGGAATGAATCATATCCTGTGGTGGAGGGGAAGAGAATTTGGCCCCCCGTTATGACTTCAGTGTAACTGAGCTAATTTTTTCATATCCCTAATTTTTAAAAAACATAATTGTACTAATTTGCATGTGTTTGGTTTTTTTTATTAAGAGCATTGTAACTGAGTTAAAAGACATTATTGAACAGTTCCAGCCCTGTTGACCTGCACTGTCATGATCAGACAAAATTAGACTAATGCATGAATAAATTTTGTGTTGTCAGTATTAGTTAACTTAGGCAGGAAGAAAATATAGATGCTAGAACATGTACACCTGGAAAACTGAGTCTGTCTCAGTTCATCACCTCAAAGGAGGGCTCCCTTTTTAGCATAGTGCAATGGAGTTAACTATGTCTGCAAAGCAGGTCATTATAATCCCTCTCCTTTATAGCCAATTGGCCCTGCAAATGCTGCTGGAATAGTAGGAGAGTACAGCTACCTGATACTGAAAACCATCCAGCACCAATGCCTAAGAGTTCCATGGGGAAGGACCATGAGCCACATAGGCAGCAACCACTTGGTCCACTGAGTACATCACAAACAACAGCAGAGAGAGAGAGACAGCTGATAGGATCTGAAAACTGGAAGAGACAGACAGGTGGGCTCCAAGGACCCTTTTGTTTTAATGTTTATGTTTAGGGCTTTGACTTCAGGAATCCTTTTTTGTTATCTCTCATTCACTATCGAGAGGTTGACTCCCACCTATCTGTCCATTATACCAGCCTCCATCACCCACCAGCTAAATTTTCTAACAAGCATCTTTGTGTGTTCTCCCATGCCGCTTCTCAGAGTTGGGCTGAGCTCCTTGTAAACATCTGAAAATATATCTCATTATCTTCCTTCAAAACCCTCCTTAAAACTCTGCTTTGCTGCAATGCCTACAAAAAACATGATAGAAATTAAGCTGCATATCATGCTGACCAACATTGTCTTGATTCCTTATACTGCCCCATCTGTTTGTATCCCTCTGGGTTTTGGGGTTTTTTGTCTTAAACTGAGGGCTTATCCATGCTTAAAAGGCTTCATCACCAATGAGAGGGTTCTCCTGTTTGGCACAGGTAATCCACCTCCTCAAAAGGTGGTAGCTAGGTTGATAAAAGAATGGTGTCTACATGTAGACTTAGGTTAGCTTAACAGCGCTCCTCAGGGGTGTGGATTTTTCACACCCCTGACTGATGCAGGTAAACTAGCCTAATTTTCTAGCGTAGACCACGCATTAGGCTATGTCTACACTTAAAATGTACCACTATCATGCTTCAGTATAGACATTACATATGCCAGTGGAGGGATCCTCCCATCAGTGTAGGTAATCCCAGAGGTGGTAGCTAGGTCAGCCTCGCGCTATCTACACAGGGACTTAGGTCAGCTTAACCATGTTGCTCGAGTGTGGATTTTTCACACCACTGACCAAAACCAACCTAATTTCTAGCGTAGACCAGGCCTTACTACAGCAAGGGAAGGGGTCTCCTCTTGCCATAGTTAATCCACTTCCCCAAGAGGCAGTAGCACTGTCGACCTAGTGCTGTCTGTACTGGGGGGTAGGTCGGCATAGCTATGTCTCTCAGGGATATGGATTTTTTTACACTCCTGCGAGACATAGCTACAGCAATGTACGTTTTCGGTGTAGATCAGCCCTTAGATTGTAAACTCTCTGAGGTAGTCTGTGTTTGTACAGCACCTAACACAGTGGGATCCCGGTCCATGACTAGGATTCCAAGGTGCTACAGTAATACTACTAATAATAATGGTAGCGTCACCTATTATTTAAGTTGCCTGACACTTCCATTTTAAAGACTTGTTTTCAGTTGCTTATAACTTTGCCAAATTTTCATTGTTTGGGCTGAAATTTTCCATGCTGGTTTTCTTTGTGTCAGGATGCACACTTTGCTTTCTCTGTGACTGCCCGCCAAGTGCTAAACCCTGTGCACATGCTCAGTAGAGACTTCTTTGATTTTAATAGCTAAATTCAACACAGGCTCCATCCACACTGGGCATGCTCCAGCCCGGAGTTGAGCAGTATTTTCCTTGGAGTTGCAGCTCTGGGCTGCTGCAAGCTGTGCCTGGTTCCATTCTGGGCACCTGAAGTGAAGAGCAGGGATTCAGTGTGCCCACTGCTGGGCCCAGGCAATGTACAGGAGGAAGCTGCCTGATTTGAATGCAAAGGGAATGAGATGGGAATGGGTGGGTGTGGTGGGGAGAAGAACAGATTGGGACTAGGGTCCTAGTGGGAGAGACTGGGACTAGAGGCAAGCACGGGGCGAAGAGAACTCGGACTGGGATTTGGGGTGGGGGGAACTGGGTGGGCAAGGAGACTGAGTGGAGAGTGGAACTGGGAATGGCGGAGGGGAATGGGGGACTTGGAGGTAGCATTTGGGCGGAAGACTGATACCAATGAGATGACAGAGGAGGAGACTGGGACTGGAAATCAGAGGAGTGGAGGAAAGAGGGGGAGAAGAGACTAATCTGATGAGTATCAAGGATGCAGGGATAGAACTGGCACTGGCTGAGCAAAGACTGAGATAAGGAGCTCGGGGAGGGGAGGGTGGGCATTGAAAATGGACAAGGAGTCTGGAGAAGGAGATTGAGACTGGGAGTCAGAAGAGATGGGGAACATGGGTGGTGGTCGAGGCAGAGGGTGACTGGAGGCTGGAGTGCGTGCATGCAGAGAGACAGATTAGATGAGCAACCGGGAGGAGGTGGTGGGGTAGTGGGGCTAGTTGGGCAAGGAGATGGGGGACGAGGAGGTGTGGATGGGGAACTTTCATTTTTACACTTCATTCCCAATTATGAAGGTTATGCAGGTCAAATTAGGCCCTCAGTTGAAAGAATTTTATCTGTGCATCTTTGATTATGTCCTCAGTGCAACCTCAGGGTCTTTTGTAGATCTGCACAGCAAAACTGATTAGAATACAGTAAGTGAGTCTTTTGAAGATGCAGCAGAAGGAAAAGAATCCAGCTCGCTCTTTCTTAGATGCATTGGCTCCTACAGGGATAACAGGAGTGAAAAGCAGTTTAAAAATGTCAGTAAAGAAACAGATATGACTCTCGGACCACGAAATGTATGCTGTGCAAGAAGCTGTCATTTTAAAATAGTTATTAGTAGAAGTGCACTTCTTGTTTCATTATGAAAGCACCAAATTTGCCTTTACACAGGATGTGCCAATCCTGCAGCATTCTTTCTTCAATACATGTTTACAGCCAGAACTGGATCTTTTCTTGAGGGGAACACACATGAGATATTATTACTTGCAAAGTCCTGGCAGTTGGGTTTGTTTCCTATTTTACCATCCAAAAAACCACCAGGACAAAATAAGCACATTGGTAATATTATCAGTCTCCTTCAAAAGGTGATGCTGTATTTATGGACGCATGCAGTTCTATTATGTGATGCGTGCAACCAACCTGCCTTACAGGAGCTGAGATACTGAACTACACAGATGGGCTGTCCTGACAGCCATTGGATATTATTTGTCATCTGGTGGGGAAAAAGGAAAAGCGGAAAAGATGTAAATACAGCAACAAAAGGCCAAAGTTAGCCCTGGCATAAATATTGAAGTGCATGGAGATGTGCCCACGTACACCAGAGCAGAATTAGTACCAACATCTATAGACATCAAGTGGCCGATGTAAACAAAATCTGGAGTAATGTGACTGTAGATGTTTATATAGTGTGTGAGCCACCTAATAACATGGTCACTGTTGACATGTGTATTCCCATATTAGAAATGAGTAATGCTTCTCTGTGTGTACACACACACGCATTTTGATAATCAGCAATAGTGAAAAAGGAAATCAAAATTATCATGAAATTATTAATACATATCAAAAGTTTACTTGGTGCTTTGGAGACATGTATGAAAACAAGGGACTTGACCCGAGGCACGCATTTATCTAAATAAACAAATACAGATACAGGGCAGAGTGAATCAAGGGGTGAGAGTTACAACATTAAAGAGAGATAAATGAGTAGTTGTTTTTATTTTTTTTCCCCATGCGTTTTGTTTGTTCCGCAGGTTATTTGGTTCTGGTTTTGGAGGCTGTTTGCCTTCAATGTACATCTTCCCATTGGTGAAACTAAATAATATTGGATCTCATATTCTTGATTTAAAACGAAAAAAACCCCCTCTATACAAGAAATATCCAGTCTATACCATCTGTTCAATCATAGGTATATGGCTTTTTTAGTGATGTCATCTGGTCAATAGTGTGAAACCATGCTCGAAGGAGCCAGTGGTGCTGTAACTAACTAACAAAGAGGGGTTATCTTGATATTTTGGTTCAATATACTGTTCTCATTTGGAAAGCAGTGCTCTGTTCATCAGCTCTTTAGCTGATGTTATCAGTTAGTCAGTTTACTCTTTTTAAAATCCATATTTTTTATTTAAATTCATCTGTTCATTTGAAGCTTTCTTACCAGACGAGCCCCAAGGGATTAATTTTATTTGCAGAAAAGTAGCAGGGGCCATCCTCTTCAAATTGTTTTCCATATGTACAAAACACACTCCTAAGTAAATAATACACACACACAACCTCTGGGCACTACAAGAAACACAGGCTTCAATGTATTACATAATCTAGTCCAGAGAAACTCTTTGATTAAGAAGGCAGGGCTGGTGCCTTAGGACTGAAAAAGTTAAAAGAAATGGAATTAGGTAGCTTATTTATGTTCTCTTCTTCCTAGTGCACAATTTCATTATCATTTTGTCAGAATCCCATGGCAATCGTCATGAAGTGTGAGCAGATTGACTCACCAAAGCTGCAGCCCAAAATGAGCCCTAGCTCTCTGATGTTCATGGACAGCTTGTGAAGCTTTCCAGTTGGAGTTGGGATCTCCTCTGGGGATACTGCAGTGAGCTCAGAAAATCCTTTTCTTTCTTTTTTCTCCTCTTACCATAATATCTTATTTTATTCTATAGGACTAAATCCAACCCTTGGAAATAAGGTTAAATCAAAGATTATTGTAACTAGTGTTTAAAAAATAAAGTTTCAACATTTTTATTACAACTGTAAGTTCAAAATCTACTATCATATTTTACTGTTGTGGATAAACCCATTAGGTCTGTAGCCTTGAATTTAGGCATGTAGATTAAATCAAATGTTAGTTTTAGGTGGCTAAACAGTGCAAGAGGTTAATGCTTTTGCCGCAAAAGGTCAGGGTTCAGATTTGGCTTCTGTCACAAACAAAACCTAGTTCAATGGTGCAAACATTTTTCAGTATTACCAGACTATGTTCTTTGGCACAATTGTTAGTTGCTCCTAAAGACAAGCCAGTGACTGGAATTGCAGGGCTGTTGCTACTAAAAATAAAGTATCTTGAAAGAGCATGTATTGTGCAGGGCGGCTGCAAGAATGTTTCGCGCCGTACCTTGTGCCCCCACTCTCCCCGAGCCCTGTGGCAGCTCTCCGCCCCTCCCTCCTTGCCTGAGCCCCCCCCCCCCCAACAGCCAACTCCCTCTCCTCCACCCTGAGGCGCCCCCCTGGGCAGCTCCCCCCGGCCCAGGGAGCGTTGCAGCAGCTACCCGCTCCAGCTCACCTCTGCTTCGCCTCCTCCCTGAGCATGCCATCGCTGCTCCACTTCTGCTGCCTCCCACGCTTGTGGCGCCACAAGTCTGGGAGTGAGAGAAGCACAGTGGTGCGGCGTGCTCACGGGAGGAGGCAGAGCAGAGGTGAGCTGAGGTAGGGAGCAGTTCCCCTGTGTGTTGCCCCCCCTTACTTTCTGCAGGTGGCCCTCTCTGTGCTCCTCTGCCCCAGCTCCCTCTGCCTAAATGATGACGACCAGGGTGGCCAAAGATCCGGTCGCTGCCGAAGGACCCAAAATGCCGCCCCCCCCCAAATACTAGCCCCCTAGGCAACCTAATGGGTTGCAACGGCCCTGGTATTGTGTCATCCTTGTTCATAGATTCAGTGACATGCTATCATTTCTTTCCACTCTATTAAAAATTCTCTCATACTAGGTCCAACAGCAAATACCTAATACTTCCTTCAAATAATTGTCAGGACTAACGATAGTACATGTACTGTAAGCGGATGTCACCAAAAGTTTGTACAGTGCCTACTGTAGTGAGGCTTCAGTCTGGCTGGTCTCTAGGCACTGCCACAACTTTTGTTAAATAATAATAGGAGGCCATCTAACCTATTGAGAGTTGGAACCTCTCTTCAACATGATTGTTGTCCTCCCAATATGGTTAAAACACAGTTGAATCATGAGCAATGGAACTGGAGTCAGAGGACCCATGTTCCCTGCAGGGACTTTTATTGACAGGGCACCAGAAAAAAACAGTGCTAGAAGCAATGCTGTCACATAGACAGAGCAATATATAGGTTTTAATAAAGCTCCACTAGTGACCAGGCCAGGCAGCAAGTGTGAAAAATTGGGACAGGGGGTAAAGGGTAATAAGTGCCTATATAAGATGAAGCCCTGAATATTGGGACTGTCCCTATAAAATCCTAGTTCCACTTAACCTGCATTCAACGTTACTCTTTACTAATGAAATATGGTGTCCGTGTCAGAGCTGTGAGTTCCCTGCAGTGCAGCAGTTTGCAGCGTGAGTCAGAGAACTCTCTATGAAGCCCTCAAGAGCCCTGGATTTTGCAGACACAAACCTAGCCCAGCAATGGATCCAGTGGAAGCAGGAGTTTGAGCTGTACCCAGACCTGGCCATGCAGGAGGAGGATGACAGCAGGAAACGAAAACTGTTATGTTACTTAACTGGGGAACAAGGCAGAGAGAGCTGCATCATTCTGAAGCTAACCACCGCCTCAAGCCTCACAGCAGTCCTAGGAGCCCTGGGGACCTATTGCTCTCCAAAGGAGAATGAAACTGTAGTGAAAAACAGGTGTCGCTCCAGAGACCAATCCAAGAGGCAGGGGTAGACTCCTATGTTTCAGCCATATGGATACTAGCTGCTACATGCAATTTTGTGGACTTGACAGACTCTGTAATTCAGGACAGGATAGTCTTCAGCACTTGGGATCATCACCTGCCTGAGCATCTGCTCTGAAAAGGAAATATCACATTAGACGTGTGATGTGGGGTGTGTCATGGAAGCCACAAGAGAAAGGATGAAAGTCCAACAAGGCACCACAACCTCAGAACTACATGCCATGAAAAAGAGAGCAGGTGGCGAAACTTCCACCTTGCACCCCCCCGCCATGAAGCGCCCTCTCCAGCAGCAGCTCCCCCTCCCCGCTCTGAGGCGTCCCCCCCACAGCAGTTCCTCCAGCCCAGGAAGCCGAGCAGCAGTTCCCCATCCCAGCTCACCTCTACTCCGCCTCCTCCCCAAGCACGCCGTTGCTGCTCCACTTCTCCCGTACCCATAGTGAAATGCATTTATTTGGGGAGGCAGCATAAGTGGGTAAAGAAGAAGTGCCCCACCCTAGCACAACATTAGAAGGAATATGGCAGGTTAAATCATTTGAGCCATGTGTGCAAGAAGAGAAGAATCTCTTAGAAAGATTGTCAGACTTGTACAAGAAGGGGATGGCAAATCAAACAAAAGTGATGAAATCATGACTCCATCCTTGACTCTGCAGAGAGCAACTCAAGTTCAGGCTGCCAGGCCAAGAAAGCAACAAGAGACAATACCAACCTCTGGACATGCAAAAAAGGTTAACACGGAGATGCCCTGTATCATTTTAGCTGGATAGCGGAGTCTCCTGCAATGTGATTCCTCTGAGTGAACTGGACTTGACTTGAACATGCCTATTAGAAAGAGCAATCAGAATCTAATAATGTATAATGAGAGCATAATACAGCCCATAGGAAGACATTACCTCATAGGAACTAACCTCAAAAATAACGAGTTTGTGGTGATAGATGGTAAGCAGTATAGACACTCTTGGGGAATACAGCCATACAAGCCATGGACCAGATCAGAGTGCAGTGTCTGTCTGAGTTTTATAGCTGCAGTGTCTGAAGCAAAAGGAATAATCCCATGGATAATGGAGACAATTTTCAAAGAAATGGGGATGTTTTCAAAGGCAACAGGTCCTTGAAGGAAAGCTGCAGCTGGAAATAGATCCTACAGTGGAATCTGGGTAGCACTACATAATCCAGTATTCAAGGAGTTCAAAAGGCTGCAGAGAGGAGTATCATAGTACTTGTAGAGGCTATAAGAGCCTAGGTAAGCAGCACAGTAGTAGGAAAGAAGCCATCAGTCAGATTATGCATCTGCATACACACAAAAGCACTGAACAACGTGTTGAAATGATGCCACTATCCACTGCCCACAGTTGAGGACATTTTGCCAGAACTCTCCAAAGACAGAATCTTTATGGTCCTTGATGTGAGGAACAGGTTTTGGCACGTAAGCCTGGATATAGAGTCCAGCATGCTGACAACCTTTCAACATCATCTGGTCACTACAGATGACCGTGCACTCCAGTGGACATAAACCCAGCACCAGAGGTTCACCAGAGAAGATTCATTCAAGCATTGGAAGGGCTACCTGGGGTGAAAATAATTGTAGGTGAATAGAGCTGAACAAGACTATGACAGAAAACTACAAGCTTTTCTACATCAATGTAAGGATGTGAACAGAAAACTCAACACAGAAAAAATGTGACTCGAACAGCGTAAGGTGACGTACACTGGACATCTGCTCACAGCAGAGGGACTGAAAGCAGATCCCAACAAGCTCAAGCTAGGTGCAGACATGCCAGCTCCAGCAGATGTGAAAGAGGCACAGTGCTTCATAGAAATGATACATTTTCTCTCAAAGTTAGACCTGGTTGCAGTAGCAGAACCCATAAGTCAGCTCACAAGACAGGATGTTGACTAGGACTCAGCAGACTCCCAACATCTATGAATAATGGATGATCCTGTTCTGAAATACTACCTGGCAGGAGAGCCACTGACAATCCAATGTGATGCATGGGGAAAAAAGATGGAGTGTAGCTCTTTTGTGGGAGCAACTGGTTGCTTTTGCCAGCAGAGACCTGTCAGACTGAACAGATATATGCACAAATAGAAAAATTTGCTTCTGACTGTGATATTTGGAGTAGAGCAATTCCATCAGTACCTGTATAGCCACCCAGTAATAATGCAATCAGACCACAAAGCCCTAGAAACAACCATGGAAAAGCACCTTTTTAGTGCTCCAAAAAGATTGCAGTGCATGTTCATGTGTGTCTAGGTAGAGAGAAGATATTTTCCAGGACAACTTCTGTTGTTAGCTGACACCCTGAGCAGGCATATATACCCAGAATCATCAAATTGTGCGACGGGATCAAGACATAGTGCAGCACGAAAATGGATTCAATCTTCCAATTTCAACAACAAATCAAAGAGGCTATGGAAGAGGACACCCGACTGACAGGCAATCAAGAGGGCGATACAAGCAAGGTGTCCAGAGCAGAGTAGGAGCAGAACTATATGTTTGAGTTAATGATGAGGTGAGTGCAGGATGGAGTCATATTTTGAGGACAGAGAGGAGTTGTCCTCTCCTCATTATGTAAGGATGCCATGCAAAAAATGCACGCCTCACACCTGGGCATTAACAGCTGTTTTAAATGGGCTCAAGAGATGTGTTTACTGCCTGGGAATGAATACAAAATTCCACTCCAGCTCCGGAGCACCCATGGAGTCAGCACCTATGGACAAAGAACCATCCGGGGGCAAACCCTATAGGGAGAGAGGACACTCCCCAGGGGAGTGTGTGCTAAACTTGAGATGGGTGACGGGGGAGACGGAGAGAGATCACTCTCAATTTGGTGTCCTCAACAGGTGACCGCACCATCCCCAAAACTATGTTACCAGCTGAGTCTGTGGTAAAGATGAGACTCCCACTAAGCTACATGCGAGCAATCTCAGTCCAAAGGGACACAGGCTGGGGGTCTGGGCATTAATTATTTCTTTTAATGTTTATATTAAAATGTCTGTAAAATAGGGAAGATGTATCATAGTCTGTAGAACTGGAGTTAGAGGGAATGTTATTGACAAGATATCAGGAAAACAAGGAATGTTTATAATTAGACTGAAAGTAACTCAGCTACATGGACAGATCAGTGCCCGGTTTCACTAGTTCAGTGGTTCTCAAACTTTTGTACTGATGACCCCTTTCACACAGCAAGCCTCTGAGTGCAACCTCTCTTATAAATTAAAAAAAGTTTTTATATATTTACACCATTATAAATGCTGGATGCAAAGCGAGGTTTGGGGTGGAGGCTGACAGCTCGCGACACCCCCATGTAATAACTTCACAACCCCCTGAGGGGTCCTGACCACCGGTTTGAGAACCCCTGCACGAGTTCAACTTAAGTTGTATTCAGCTTCATTCTCTGCTAATGAAACAACTATTACATCTTGCAGTGTGGAAAGGATCTGAATTTTTACCGTGGCCATAGTGTCAGAGTTACAGCATGGATAGTTTCTGCCTACACTACAAAATGGAACAATGTTTTAACCATTACAGGAAATAAATATGTTGTAACCAGGTCTCCCAATGTTGCTGGGTTTTCTCTCTCTCTCTCTCTTTTTTTTCCTAAGGTACATCCCAAAAGGCAAATGGAGGAGATTGAGAATGAACTAGGTTAGTACATAAGGGAAGAGAGAAAAGCCACCCCCACTCCTAATCACTGTAAACAGATCTTAAACCTGGAGTTCTAGGGGTCTTTGGAGGGGGAGGGTTAAAGTGCATCAGGGGAATTTAATTTGCCAGCTGTTCATTTTCATCAGTAATTCAGAAACCAAAGCAAAGAATGCACTTTTCAGGAATATTTCTCTGTCCAAATAGCAAGCGGTTGTTTTATTTAAGAATTTAAGAAAGATTTTTTTTTAAAGGGAGGGTGGGAGGTTGGACCTGTTGAGATAAATCTTTAAATTGCTGACAGGGATTTACACACACAATAAAGCCATCAATACTTTCTAAAGGTGAGGTAAAAGGCTGTTTATTTTAATCGGCCAAGACCCAAGTTCCTGTTTCTGCATCTTTTCTGTAATTGTTGATATCATCTCCACCTCTCTTTCATCCTGTTTTAGGTGTCAGTGATGCTATCGGCTCTTAAAAGGGAAGCTTAGAACTGAGGTTGGTTGAAAATTTGTCATCAACTTTCTTTTGACAAGAAAAGTGGGTTTAACCGACTGAGGTAACCACTAAGCTAAAATTTTCACAGACAGTGTTCACTTCCCTTGATAGAAAATTTCGGATTTTTCACTGAAAAACAGAAACTTGGAGGTTTCATTTTTTTTGTTTTATGAAAACCTGAACATTTCCACAGTTGAAATTTTCTGCCTAGAAGAAACCATTCCCCAACCAGCTGTACTTAGAATCCTAAACTCAGGTCTTGTCAGGTAAATAAGGAAGAAACTAATTGTCAAATATTTTAATTTTTAAAACTAAAATAAATTGGAACAGGAGGGGGAAGCACTCACTAAACAAGCCACGGAGGAAAGGGAGTTGAGGGGAAGTAGTGTTTGCCCATGCAAGGAAGAGCTGTGCTCCCCTCCACTGCCTTTTATTTTAATCTTTTTAACAGTTAAACTGTATACCTGTAAATTAAAATCTGCAGACTGCGTTATTGTTTATGATTCCCAGTCAGTATGTCTGTTTGTAAAGTGTTTACAACACTTAACAAACTCCACTCCCTCACTGGGACAGAGAAGGAGCAAAAATGATTCTGTAATCCAGTGGTTAGGGCAGTGTTTTGCAAACATTGGGTCCTTGCCCACCAGTGAGTCACAGGAATGGTCTAGGTGGGTCGCCTGTTACAGCCCCACTATGTCATTCTCCCCCCCCCCCCACTATGCATGCCTAAGAAGCACCCTGCCACCAACATCACCCAGAAAGGTGGAGAGGGAAAAGGGGCACTTTGCTCCAGGCCCTACATTTGAGAGGCCCCTAAAATGAATGGTGTTAAGAGCTGGCACATAGGATTGCAGCATCACTCAGGTTTAGCCCAGCCACCCCCTCCATCATGACCAACGGGCAGCCAGGCCAAATTTGAGTGAGTGGCATTGCAACCTGGCACAGTGGCACTGTGACCCCATGCACCAGGTTGCAATGCTTGGAATGGGGAGCCAGGCCCAGCCCTGCAGGACAGGAGCTGCCACTGCAAGGAGTGTGGATGCTTTTCAGTACCCTTCCCCCAGGAGGCCTCCCCAGCTGGTTGAGGCTGCAGGAGCAGGCAGGACTCTGGGGAGCTGAGCAGAGAGTTTGAGGGCCTGGCAGGGTAGGACAGCAGGTGCTCTCCTCACCTTGATGCAGGGGAAGATTGGTATTGTGTGGCCCCCTTGCTGGGAGGGGGACCTGTGTTTGGGATCTGTTTCATTTAGGCCTCCTACCCATAAAAAGATCTTTGAACGGCTAATTCTCTCCCAAGACAGAGGCTGCCTGGAGGGCTGTTTTTGTGTGTTCTTTTATTTTCTTCCACTTAAGAGCAACGGGTGTAGCAGGAGTTCTCTATCCACCAGAGGGGGTAAGGTTGGGAGCGCAAGAGCAAAGGGGCTGGAGGGAGCTGAGTAGGGGTTTGAGGTCTGGGCTGGGGAGAGGAGGAGGAGTAGAGGGCTGGGTGCCAGCCGTGTAGAGCAAATAAGTTGGTGGGCTTTCTTTTCTGTTTGAATGACAAAACAGTAAATAGCAGGTGGGGGTGTAAGCAGATGCACGCACACACACACACTCTCTCTCTCTCTCTCTCTCTCTCTCTTTCTAAAGCTTGGGAACCACTAGATTAGGACACTCACCTGGGAAAAGGGAGACCCCAGCTACCAGTCCCTCTGCTCCAAGGAATAGTTAATTACTTGTATACAGGTTTCAGAATAGTAGCTGTGTTAGTCTGTATCAGCAAAAACAATGAGGAGTCTTTGTGGCACCTTAGAGACTAACAAATTTATTTGGTCATAAGCTGTCATGGGCTATAGCCCCCTCTACGGTGCCACAAGGACTCCTCGTTGTTTTTACTTGTATACAGTAAAACAGCTTCAAACAGTAGAGATGGAATCAGGCCCATCCTGTAGTTCAGTGGTTAGAGCACTCTCCTGTCAGGGGAGAGCCAAAGCTCAAATCCCTTCTCTACATCAGGCCGAGAGGTGAATTGAGCCTGGGTCTTCCACATGTTGGATGACTGCTCGAACCACTGGGCTAAAAGTTATAAGGAGAAGGCACTTCCTCCTCTAGCTGTTTCATGTGGGTTTGGGTATGCTCTGAGTATTCCTACAGGATTGGGCCTGACAGACAAGATAGGCAGCACAGCATGTAGTTCAGTGATCACACTGGAGCTTAGGCATGACTTAGGTGCCCCAGGCTGTGTGCATACTCACTGGTAGCTTTGAGGTGACGTAAGGCACAGAAGTGGCAGTTAGGCAGCTAAGTCTTTTTGTGGAACTAGCCCTTTGGTGTTTGAAGACCGGTTTGTCTTGGCTTGTGAGCTGGGGCCAGAACAACACCTCTGCTTCTAAAGGCAGTGGGCGGGGAGGCAGAGAGTCTTGCTGGAGCTGATGTAGGATGTTTGGAGGGAGTAGTGGGGAGAAAAGGGGGGTGCTGCCTCTGCAGCATTGGCACTTACTTCCTGGGGCCCTGCCAAGCTTCTTCCATAAAGTTGGGGCTCAGCACTACTTTGAACGTCAGGGTTTGGGCAGGAGTAAGGAGGATTGAGCAGGGACTAGATCGTCACCCTGATTGAGTTACCTGAGCAGCCTCTAGCTCCCTCCCATGGGAGGGGAGATTTGACCCACAACTATTCTCCCCGTCTTAATTAATGTCTGTACATTGTGTTATGCTGAGATGTACTGGTGCCTGCATGGATCAAAAACCTCTTTGAGATTGGGGCCTGGTTTACATTACGCGTTTAAACCGATTTTAGCAGCGTTAAACCGATTTAACGCTGCACCCGTCCACACAACGAGGTCCTTTATATCAATATAAAGGGCTCTTTAAACCGGTTTCTGTACTCCTCCCCAACGAGAGGAGTAGCACTTAAATTGGTATTACCATATCGAATTAGGGTTAGTGTGGCTGCAAATTGACGGTATTGGCCTCCGGGCGGTATCCCACAGTGCACCGTTGTGACTGCTCTGGACAGCAATCCGAACTCGGATGCACTGGCCAGGTAAACAGGAAAAGCCCCGCGAACTTTTGAATTTCATTTCCTGTTTGCCCAGCGTAGCGTGGAAGCTCTGATCAGCATGGGTGGCGATGCAGTCCCAAATCCAAAAGAGCTCCAGCATGGACCGTACGGGAGATACTGGATCTGATCCGCTGTATGGGAGACAAATCTGTTCTATCAGAGCTCATCAATTACAGAAGACGAAATGCCAAGCATTTGAAAAAATCTCCAGGCTATGATACAGAGTCCACAGCACAGTGCTGTGTGACAAGCGTAACGAAAGCAAAGAATCAAATGGACGCTCATTAAGGAGGGGAGGGGGTACTGAGGACTCCAGCTATCCACAGTCCCACAGTCTCCGAAAAGTATTGCATTCTTGGCTGAGCTCCCAATGCCTGTAGGGTCAAACACATTGTCCGGGGTGGTTCAGGTATAGCTCGTTAATTTATCCCCCTCCTCCCCCCGTGAAAGAAAGGAAAAAAAATCGTTTCTGACTTTTTTCAATGTCACCCTATGTCTACTGCATGCTGCTGGTAGATGCGCATGCTGTGGCAGTGAACAGCAGTATCCTCTCCCCTCCCCTCCCGGGCAGACGTACAATATGACTGCTATCCATTGTCATCATCAGCCGTGAGTGCTCCTGGCTGGCCTCAGGTGAGGTTGGCCGGGGGCGCCTGGGTAAAAAATAGGAATGACTCCGGTCATTCCCAGTCGATTGGTACAGAACGGTTGGTAACCGTCTTCATCATAGCAACTGGGGGCTGAGCTCCATCAGCCCCTCCCTTTCATGTAAAGAAAAAAGATTCTGTACTGCCTGACTATCATAGCAGCGGGATGCTGGGCTCCTCTCCCCCCACCGTTTAATGTCCTGCCTGGACTATCATAGCAGCTGGAGGCTGCCTCCCCCTTCATTTTATCTCACTAACAAGTCAGTGTTTCTTATTCCTGCATTCTTTATTACTTCATCACACAAATGGGGGACACTGCAAGGTAGCCCAGGAGGGTTGGGGAGCAGGGAAGCAATGGGTGGGGTTGTTGCAGGGGGCCCCCTAGAATGGCATGTAGCTCATCATTTCTGCGGATCTGACACAGAGTGGCTGTGTTCTCTGATACACCGGTTCTCTAGTACACTTGCACCATATTCTAGGCAGGACTGACTATTTTTAGATACCATAAAACAGAGATTGACTCGGGAGTAATTCCCATTTTTGTCTTTGCGCCCCCGGCCGACCTCAGCCAGGGGCACCCATGGACAACAGCAGACAGTACAGAATGACTGATAACCGTCATCTCATTGCCAATTTACAATGGCATGGCAGACGGTACAACAACTGATAACCGTCTCTGCTATCTTGCAAAGGCAAATGAATGCTGCTGTGTAGCGCTGCAGTACCGCCTCTGTTAGCAACATCCAGTAGCCATACACGGTGACAGTACAAAAAGGCAAAGCTGAACGGGCTCCATGGTTGCCGTGCTATGGCATCTGCCAGGGCAATCCAGGGAAAAGGGGTGAAAATGATTGTCTGCCTGTTGCTTTCACGGAGGAAGGAATGAGTGACGACATTTACCCAGAATCACCGCGACAGCAGTTTTTGTCATATTATTGGGGTCTCAACCCAGAATTCCAATGGGTGGGGGAGACTGCGGGAACTATGGGATAGCTACGGGATAGCGACCCACAGTGCAATGCTCCAGAAATCGACGCTAGCCTCGGACCATGGACGCACACCACCGAATTAATGTGCTTAGTGTGGTTGCATGCACTCGACTTTATACAATCTGTTTTACAAAACCAGTTTATGTAAAATCGGAATAATCCCATAGTGTAGACATACCCTGGGTGTGAGTGCACTCTTCAACTAACATAATTGTCTTGCTAAGTTAATCAGAAGCCGCCTGCCTCAGACAAAAAGGATTGTGAATCCGCCCAGGAGTTTTGGACTGGGTGGATGGAGGGGTATTGCTGAGTACTATTTGGATAAGAGTGTGTGTGAGTGAAGCTAGTCTGGGCCACAGGAAAACAGCCACACAGCAGCCTGTAAGCACAAAGTGACCCTGGAAAAACCTAGAGAGAGGTCTGGGTCGGGGGTGCTGGCTGAAAGGAAGTTTTCACCTGTAAACTCAGAAATTGCTCTTCTGGTTTTGGTTCCTCCTATGTTTGGAAGACAGGACTTTGTACATTCCTTGTAAATAAACAAGACTATATCAAAGAAGAAACCAGACTCCATGAGGACAGGACATCCCCAGGACCGCAGACATTGACTAGCCACTCACATCAAAAAGGGGTGAAAAGTGTTTTGAACACAGAAAGTAGTCTAATGAAAGGAAGTCCTGTGGTGAAGGGTCTAGCCTCAGGTTTGGTGGACCGATGTTTCAGTTCCTCTTCTCAACCTCAGACTCCCTGTGTCCTTGGGGAAGTCACTTAGATGCCTAACTTCCACTGATTTCAGTGAGAAGAGATAGGTGCCTAAATACCTTTGTAGCAGCTTTGTGGCTCAGTTCTCTATCTATAAAATGGGGATAATGGCAGTTTCTTACCTCATAGGGTTGTTGTGATAATAAATATATTAAAGATTCTGAGGTGCTCAGATCCTACAGTAAAAGGGACCATAGAGGTATGTCAGAGATACATAAAAAGTGCTAGATTTTAGCATATTTATAAAGAAAAGGGGGAGCCTTGCTCTATCTAACTAAGGGAGTGCCCCAGACTTGCTACACTGAGGTTCACAGCTAACTTAGCAAATATTTCTGTGATATTGCCTGGACATATCTCTCCAGTGACAAATGAAAAGAAAAACTTGAGTGAATTCACCAGCCATACAAACTTGCAGTCAATCACTTTTGTTTCCACTCTGAAGTTATAGAGGAATAGCTGCTTCAACATAAAGTTTTCAGCCTTTTTTGAGGATCATACTTGGCCTACAGGCTGCCCTGGGGCACACTGGTATAAGGAACCTGGACTGCTTTAGCTTCTGGGAAACCATGTGAGAGGAGGACATCTTGGGTCCTTCCAGTAGGAATACTGACAATAAATCAAAATTTTCAATATTTCCTCCTGCAAAAGATTTGGCCCCGATGCCACAAGTCTTGCCTGTATGGATGAAGCCACCTTCCTCCTTTGTCTGGCATCCAGAACTGGTGACAGATTGATACATGCCAGGAAGGCTATAAGAAAAGCTCATCTGTTGCACCTGTTAGAAAAAAGTCCTGAAGGCAAGCAAAGATGTTGGAACGATCCCTCATATCACACACAGTGGCACTTCGAGAATGACTACATATGCCAGCCAGAGTCCAGCTTCCCTGATGCCTCACAGTCTTATCATGACTAGCATATGTAGTGTGGCACTGAGCGTGAAAAACTAGAAATGAGATCACTGCTCAACCTGCATTAGAATTAGACTTGAAGGGCCTTGGATATTTACCTGTTCTCTCTGGGATTGGATTTTTCTTATTTCTTTCTTAAATTGCATTGCCAGGTGTTCTAGCCATACTGAAAATAGTCATTCAGTTAGGGCTAGGAGCAAATGAGGGAACAAACGGACTCTTAAGAATCACAATTCATTTCCCAGTTTCTCCACTTGATATCGGGAGGGGGGATTAGTAAACTGAGACAACCAGTAGTGGATTTTTTCCCCTTCATGCCAACTGAATTTTTCTGGCTGGTGCAATTGGCAAGCAGAGTCATTGCTCCACCCCATTCCCTGCCCACCTGCCTCTGGTGAGGGAGTGACAGCCCTGCAGAGCCTGCTCTTCCTCTGGTATGGGAATCATTGGTTCAGGTAGTTTGCATGGAGAAGTGAGGGAGCATAAAAGGTCCGGCATTCCACTCCATAGGCAGAATGAGCAGATCTTGCCCTTAGCATCAGTAAAATATTTTCATCAAGTTTAAATCTATCACAGGTACATATTTCAGTTTGAATTTTCTGCCAGTCTACCTATCACTAATGGATTTCACGTCTCCCAAAATTAGTATAATTGCAGCACATCTATGTTTGGAGAACAGAACTGTGCCTTGGGCTGAACCCTCCACATTCCATTGTCCATAGTAATTATAGTAAGAGGGATCATGTACTGTACATGCAAAGTACTATTAAGTTTTCTCTGAGACATCCACTCTGCTCCTTTGGCTACATGTATGTTACCTAATAACTAGCAAGCCATAATGTGTTAACATTTCACAGTTTCAGCAGACACCTTCTAAACATGATTTGAATCATCCACTCACACAGCAGCTGTGAAAGATCTTTGCTGCAGTTGCATCCACAGAGTGAAGATGTGCAGAAGGGTTTGACAGAAATCTGTGCACTTCTAAGCACACTGCCTAGCAGCTGATTTGTGAGCAATGTAAATGTTTTGTTTAATAAGCTGATCTTAACAGAATTGGGTTTATCAGCTGACCTGGAATCATTTGACTCACTCCTGCTGTAGCATAGAATTGTGTATATTATAGACTCAGTTAAAGCATGTGAGAAGAAATAAGCTAGGTGTCCACTGTATGTGTGCATAAATAAATGTACGTACCAAAAGTATATTTAGTATCCCCACTTCCTTAAAAAGTAAATTAACTTACCTTACAAAAGTTCAGGTAATACCTATAGCAGGGATCGATAACCTTTGGTATGCGGCCCATCAGGGAAATCCACTGGCAGGCTGGGATGGTTTGTTTACCTGCAGCATCCACAGGTTTGGCAGACTGCAGCTCCCACTTGCTGCAGTTCACCGTTCCAGGCCAATGGGGGGTTTGGGAAGCAGCAGCCAGCACATCCCTCGGCCCAGGCCAAAGGTTGCTGATCCCTAACATATACAAATAGTTATAGTAAAGATCCTGTTCTATAGCATTAGAGAGCTCTTGTTCAAATCTTGTCCCAAATTGAAGTCTAAAAGGGACAACACTTCCTCAGGTTAGAGACTAGGTTTCCAGTCCCTTGGCTACACCTCCCTTTTGCTACAGCTTATCAGCCATTTCCACCTTATATTAAACTCCCTCAGTTTCCCCACCGCCTTACTGTTCACTAGCCAGGAGGAATTAAGGGGCCACTGACACTACTCACGGACAAAGAGGACAAACAAATCAACAGACTTGGCATTTTTTCTTAGTGAGATGTTGTGGTGTTGCATTCCTAACATCAGATGGTGCAAAAGAGTAGCACAATTCCACATCTGATCTAAAATGTTCTCCACCAGTAACAAGTTCTGCTGACTTCACCTGGATCCAGAGAAAACTCAGAACAGCTCAAGTCCCTCATATCCTCACCTCCCCAACAATCTTATCTCCCTTGAGCTCTTTGCTTCCTCAGTGGCAGATGGCTCTCATACCTAAAATGACTTTTAAAGAAAAAATGTTTACTGGCTTTCTCACACCCCCACTGTCCTGTGGTGGAGTGAAAAGACCCCACATAGGTTCTGGACAGGAGAGTGTTAAAACCCCACTCCAAACACACAACTATCTCTGCATGCTGCTATCTGGGATGAGTGGATTAGCAGCTGATCCCCACAGGAATGCTAATAAGCCTTATTGACAGTAGGCAGTTGACTCCCTAAGGAGCAGAGTACATAAACCTGTTGGGAAAGAGGGATGGAAAGTGCAAGAGAACTAAGGACTGGTGATATCTTCTCACTCATTTAGGGATCATGAAACTGAGTTTTATATAATGTCTTATTGTGGACTGTGGTTGAGGAAAAATACATTTTCTTTTACATATGCCCAAGAAAAATTCTCTTTAGGCCTTAAAGGGGTGGGAACATTTCCTATTTTATAATCCCATATCAAGTGTTTATATTCTAATCCAAGATCCATTGTTTCAGCTGTCAGTGGAGTACAATAATTAGCCTACCTCCTAGATACTTTTCACAGCCACCCCTACCTCTAGTCTATAAAAACTAAAGAAGAGATTTTCAAGGGGGTTAGGATCACAAGTCCCATTGGAAGACTTTTAAAGTTTTTCCCTAAATCACTGATTGCCTTGCTCAACTCCCTCCAACCTCTTGCAAGAATGAAAGAGATGGCATTTTCCCAGATGCCCTTCCCTTTATATCCACAATTACATGGCTCTATCTACATAGATAGACCCTATGGCTTAGACTCTCATTCTCTAATTGTTTCTCTGTCACTTACTTACTGTGAAGCTAAATTGGCCAAGCCATTTAACCACTTTGATTCAGTTTCCCCATTTGTAAAAAAAAAAAAAAAAGTGGCTAAAATCTCTAGGGGACTCACTAGTTAGTGGTAATAAAGCTCTTTACAAATGCTCTAAGAATTAATGTAAAGAGTAACTAATAGGATATAAAGTACAAACAGGAAGGTGCATCAAATACGTTGGTAGTTTGATTCACAGGAGGTGGCCTGGTGACACCTTGCTTTTAGTGTTTCAGAGGCAAAATTCTCTGTAGCCACTAGCAACTTACATGGCTATACTAGGCATCAGCAAGGTCTCTAAAGATTCATTAACCCTTCTCAGGCGTTGCACTTCTTGTGGACCACCATTTTTTATAACCATAATAATTGAGAAGAGAGATGAAGGATTGATGTATCTAGTAGAGATGGACCCAAAGTGGAACGTTGGATCTAAACCCTTTCAGTGTTTGAAGAAGTTCTAATTCAGAGTCAAACTGGCCCATCTCTGTAACATGGATCTCAACCAAACACTGCTTATACAACTCCCCCCCCACACACCTAGGGTTACCGCCTGGCTGGGTTTTTTATGGATTTGCCAGTTACCAGAAAAATAATTTAATCTGCCAGGTTTTTATTTTACATGGATTTTAAAGATTTGCATTATTATCACAATATACATGGATATGTAATGTTAAAAGTTTCTGTGTCCAGCTAAAGATGCTGCAGTGTTGCCACTTGCACAGTCAAACGATAACATCAAAACTGTTGAAAATACAGCAGCTGTCTGCCCACCAACATGCTAGGCAGGGAGCTGGACTTGATGACCTTTCAAGATCCCTTCCAGTTCTAGGGCAATTACTATTAAAAAAAAAAATGCAAGTTCACTCTGCGTGTGTGTGAGAGAGGGTTCAGTCTCTTCTATTTGTGTTATCTCTCTAGATACTATAAGTAGCTTTTGAGTTGCAGAATTACCTTGTGGTTGGGGATTGGGGTTGCAGCGGGCTTGCCTGTTGCGGGGGGAGAGGGTGTAACGGGGTTGCCAGCTTTTTTGCATTTCAAAGGTGGTACCCTACCCCCACCCCTGCTGATCTTCTAAGCTTGGGCCTAGTCAGAATTTCCTCATTTTTACTCCTATTCTGAAATGGTTTGGATAATTTCAAACAAAAATCACCTGCATTTTGAAAGATATACAGAATGAACTAGGCTCAGCTAAGTGAGAGTTGTATGGGTTGGAGGACATCTGAATCAAGTTTTGTTCCATTGTTAATGCCACCACTTCTTCCCACTTTCCTCTTTGTGGGACGTTTACCCGGTTCTTGATAGCTATCCCTTAACATTCTGCCTCCAGACTTTCCTTGTAGCTTTTCAGCGCATCAGCTGCTCTGTGTGGAGAGTGCTTCCTAACATCTGTGTTGAATTTACTTCTTTCATTTCCACGGATGTTCTTTTTCAACCATTATTGGTTTTAGGCTAAAAATATTAAATTGTATAGAAAATGTCAATACAAGTTAAAACTGGTGTATAGTCAAGGTGAATTTCCTTTTAATTGTCTTATTTTCTAATATGTTTAAGTTGAAGAGCTTCAGCCTCTATGATGACAGAGAAGAATTTTATCCTGTCTTGATTTAGACATGAAATATTTTCTCATTATACTGAGTCTCGAACTAATATAGCCACTGCAGAATGCCACTATTCTCCACTACATTTCCTCTCCACCCCCAAAAGAAGGGGATTGTATATAACAGAAACAGCTATACTTTTTAGAAAAAAACACAAACAAAAAACACACAGACTATGACACTACTGGTCCAATGCAAAGCAATATAATATAGCAGAAAATGGGAGAGCATATTGAATTCATCACTTAGAAAACTGCGTTTTAGTCTTGAGCAAATTTGTCTTTGGAATGTATGATCATTTATTTTAAGAGTCCACAAGACGCTTGCAACTCTATGACGCAGATATAAAAATGGTCCTTTCCCCAAAAGGCCTATAATATTGAAAGCAATTCAAACACACACACATTTAATGCTAATGGGGCTCTCTAATTTCTTTTCATGTTCACCTTTCATCTCTTCTTCTACACTTCTTCCTTTTCCTTCCTGTCCTCCACCTTATATTTGCTTTCATCCATCATCTCCAGGTCTCAGTTGTGTGCCTGCTGACTAGATGGTGGGCAGCTCTTCATAATGGAATGGTGACTCCAAACAGCGAAAACATTTGATGAACCTTGACAAGAGGAATTCAAGTTTTGCATGTGGCTCATGCATCATAGAGTGAGGCTCATTTGACAACCATGAGTAGTCCCATTGAAGTCACAGTAGTAAGCAAGCATTATGCTCTTTGCAAGATTGGGCCCTTACATTGTTCTTGTAGTGTAGCATATCTAACACTTGGGTTTTGCCCTGACTCCTTACTTCTTCAAACCACATCATTTTGGTAGAGTTAGCAGATCTTACATGTCACTTCTCTGTGGGACAATTTTTATCAACGGAACAATATTTTTATTTTTATATCAATGGAACAGAACCACAGACGTGGTTTTGGCTTGTGTGTAGAATTTTGAGGCAGGTTTCAAAATAACTTGCTATGTTCTTGGCAGGCAAGCTACAGAAGCATATGGTGCTGTGTTACTTACTATGATATTAAAAATAGTATAAGGCTTTACATTTCAACTGTGAAACTATATTGCTGCTCATTAAAACACGTCAGAAATGTCCATCTTCATAAATGTAAAATATTGAATTATACATGCCAAAGAACAGAGTTATTATAGTTCCTCAGAATGAAATCTTCCAGTGCTTAATAATATTGGTCCACCAACATCCTTCTTGTGACCTTATAACAATTTTTGTTGTTTCCTTTAAATAATTTAGTGAGTGATTGCTTAGTGATGATGTTTAAATAAAAACACAATGTGATAGTTAATCTGCAAGACAGATGCTATTAATATTAGGTTAATGTACTTTCAAAAGCATCCTGCTTGAATTTACAGGAATGTATTGGGTTTAAACGTTGGTGAATTTTCCTTACCCAGTGGAACTATTACACTTTCTGTGTACGTCTTCACTGCAGCGCTGGTCTGGGAGATCAGCTCCTAGTTTAGCCTAGCCTGGATCTAAGCAGCCGCATTGCAAAGATCTGCCTGAGCGCCTGTGTCCTCATTGGTGCTTCACTCCCCCGTGTGTGTTGCTAAGACTTCTAGGGGCATATTTCATGGTTCATTGTGCTGCAGTAAGCTGAACTGCTCTGATTCTTTCCCAATTAATTGTGGGAGAACTTGTCTATCCTTCTGGGCCCTAGGGAAATTGGCGGAAGGGATTGTAGGACTACCAGCACTTAGTGATTTAGCCTGTATACTCACTGCTAAAAGGGTGTCTTATCAGGCCAAGTGAAAGCAGAATCTGGGCAGTGGCTCTCAACCTTTGCAGACTACTGACCCCCTTTCAGGAGTCCAATTTGTCTTGTATACCCCCAAGTTTCACCTCACTTAAAAACTACTTGCTTACAGAATCAGACACAAAAATACAAGTGTCCCAGCATACTATTGCTGAAAAATTGCGGACTTTCTCATTTTTGCCATATAATTATAAAATAAAACAATTGGAATATAAATATTGTACTTACATTTCAGTGTATGCTATAGAAAGCAGTATAAACAAGTCATTGTCTGTCTGAAATTTTAGTTTGTACTGACTTTGCTAGTGCTTTTTATGTAACCTGTTGTAAAACTAGACAACTATCTAGATGAGTTTATTTACCCCCAGAAGATCCCTGTGTACCCACAGGGTTACATGTACCCCTGGTTGAGAAGCACTGCTTTAATGCATACCCCAAGATGGGCCTACACTGGGTTGAAAGCACTATTTAACTAAGGAGAGAAGGTGTTTTGTATGGTACAAGAGTCCAGGCTAACTCTTCAGTGAAAACATCCTTATTATTACAGAGGTGCAGTTATATTGTTTAGTAACTCTCCCACAATGCACAATATCTTAACTGGAATAGGATGTAAAATAAATACCTATAAGTATGTTGAACAATTCTGTCAATACAGCCTTGCCAACATTTTTTTCTCTACTCCCTCTTCTCCTCCCCATCACCCCCAATTAGGACAATATTTAGAAAGAAGAATTTTTGGCAAGAAATGACAGAAAATCAATTGCAGGCACAGCTATGTTAAATTCTGGACTGTACGCTAATTATATACTAAATTAATTTCAGATAATTCCCATTAAGCTTCCCATGGCCAGTTCTATTGTTCTTCCTTTTGTTTTGTTTTTTCATTCTTCTAGTACTATAAAAAGACAGAATAGATGAATGAAGAATCTCTGCTTGAAAACTGGATTGTCATATTGAAGATTTACTAACAGTGGACTCGATCGACAAGGGCTTCACTGGGATTATGGAGGTGCTCAAAGATAAGCATGAATTGAAGTGCTTTGCTGGGTAGCACTATGTGCTCTGAAGCTGGAGGGATTCATGCTTTCAGTTCTGGAGTTCAGTTCAGTTCCCAGTTCAATCTTGGGAAGAAGGATGATGTAGTGGTTAAGGTTCTCCCTTTGGATTTGGGAAACTGTGATTCTAATCCCTGCTGTAGACTTTTTGGATGATCTTGGCAAATCCTTAGTAATTCTCTCCCTTTACTTCCCTACCTCACAGGAATGTGAAGAGAATGAATATATTAAAGATCATGAGGCACTCAGATACTATGGAGAGTATCAGCACCTAAAATAAATCAGAGCCAGAGTGCTCAGCACCTTACAGGATTGAGCTCACTATGAATATCATTATTAAAATATTATTTTTGGCTGTACATTTAATCATTGTAGCAGTGATGATCATATTTGTGATAAGTAACTTTTGTTATTGGCAGATAGGACAAGCCAAATATTTCGGAAGCTAAGTCTGGGAGTTACTACTCCATATTTTTCCCCCTAGGCCAACAGAAACTGAGCATTCCACAGGTAACACTGTTGAGACACTCTTTTAAAAGAGCTAATATGTGTAACTTGACTAAGAGATGATTAATGAGGGGATATGATAACACTCTACAAATATTAGAAAGATGTTAACAATAAGGGAGAAAGAGAGGAATTGTTTTGACAGTACAAGGGGGTATAATCAGGAATAATGGGATAAAATTAAGAAAAGGAAACTTTAGTTTATCAGGGAGGAAATATGAAATATATTAGGCTGTAGAATTGTCTCCAAAGTGATTCAGTGGACCTGCCATTTCTTGGCATTTATAAAACTATACAAGACACTGGAAAATGCACTGTAGGAAATAATCTTTTCTCTACAGAAGAAGGGATAATGTAGCCAGATTTTCTATGTATAACTTCCATGGTTCTATTTTGATTTGGACATAGTACTTGTAATGTTTTCAGAGATTCTATTCTAATGTTTTTCTTATAAACCTCTAAAAACCAATTACTTAATTTTACAGGCACACACCTTGCAACTACTAGAGTTGGTCCTTAAAATGGATTAATCATATTGTATCACTTGGTGAAGAAAAGTGGGTTTGAATGTGAGTTACAGATATTCATTTTCTGCCCTCCCACTCCCGAAATAAAAATCATTCCATGTGAGAAAGGAAGAACTGGCTTAGTTTAAGCACTAGTTCATTTTTGCTATCTTTTTCTTCACTGTTTGTAAACATTACATCTATGTTTTCATACACAGTGTGTTCACAGTACAGCTGGTTGAATTATTCATTGTGAATAATACTTGTGATCAGTTTAGCCCTTGTTATGATTGAGCTAAGCCTGATTTCTACAGATATGTTTCTAATTCACAGGTATTCACCGAATTGTTTACATGAACAGAGTTTGTCCGGTGTGGTGTTTACAAACTATTTGTTTTAACTATTTACTTGTTGTGTGTTATTGGCATCTAGCTCACATAGTATTATTTCTGCTTCCTGATTGGAAAACTCAATCTTTTAGAACAGGACAGTAATGAATAATTACTTCTGCTAAAACTCATGAAGTTTTCCAGATTGGCAAACTCCCAATGGCTGTCTGAATACTCATAGATGACAAATAATGACCCCAGAAATCATTGTGAAAAGAATTTTGTATTTATATTCATAGAAATATTCCTGAATTATTTTTTTTTAATTATTTGAGCAGCTCCAGTGTGAAACATCCTTTCAATGTCATTGTGAGTTTGCTGGTAAGACTTTTCAATGGTACTATGTGTTCAAAAGCAAACACCAAAAGTAAAGGAAAGTCTGAGGCAAGTACCTCTTCCCGTTTGAGACAGGGGCATTCTCTTCTTAACTGCCTCCTAGCATCTGCATGTGGAAATGCAGTCCTTCCTGCCCCTGGCACCTCCTGTAGGTTGTAGACCTTACTTGGTAGGTCTTCAGTGGTTCGGCCCTCCAACCAAGTCACACAGCCAAAAATGGATGAACCCCTTCTGGAGTAACAAAGGTCCAACACGGACTATTGGTGTGCCCTTATTATTGCCTTCATCCCTATCTCTTGGCCCTTTAAATCTAGCCCCTATTTCTTGGTCCTTTAAAATATCCATGTCTCCTTTCCAGGGCTTGGACCACTCCAGCATTGGATTGTGAAGGAGCTGGGCCCACCCACTACTCCAGGGCCCAATCCAGAAACTCTATACCCAGCAGCCACAACCACTGCCTCAAGTTTGTTGCTGGTATTCCCTAGGCCTTTTCCCACATAGGCCCTTTCTCTTCACCCTTAGCTTGCAGCTGAAGTTCCCATAGCCTCTTCCTCTTTACTGAATACAAAATACAACTATAACCCATTTTCTGGTTCTCTTTTGAGCTCCTGTGACCAGAAAGGAGTACTTTTTGTTGCTCCTCTGGTTCCAGCCAGGAACTGACCTGCTCAGCTCCTGCAGGTCCTTTTATCTGAGCCAGCTGGACTCTGATTGCCTGCTTCTACGCAGTCTTTCTAGCCAAGCATGGAGGACGCCCCCTTCTCGGCTCCTTTCCAGGGCTGAGATGTAGTAGGACCGCTAAACCTCCAACAGAAGGCCACAAAGGCCTCGTACACCCTGTCACACACTCCCACCCCCTAAACAAAACAAAACAAAAAACAAAATTACTATAGCAAGGTGAACTAAAACTGAGTGTATGTATTAGTAATTTAAAAGTAATGTCTTTCTAGGCATGTTATTCTTAATTTAAAAAAAGCCAATACATTCAGAATTATAGTTATAAGAAACCCAAATATTTGTACATTTGAAAATTCTAAGTTGAAATACCCTATCTACCTGCACTCTGCTCTAAAAGAAATACTAGCCTCCCACATTAACTTCCGTGTGGGTGAAATACTGAAAATGTTCACCCTAGAAGATGCTAAACTTTAGTAATTGTCCAAGGTACTATAATTTCATGATCCAGACCTAGGAGGTTTGTGTATGGAGACATGTTAGCAGCGTGTCCAATGATCCTTGGATAGTTGACTGGCATATAGACTTATAGAGTCCAATCCTACAGGTCTTAAGTGGCATCAACACCTTGCAGGATCAAGCTCTTGGTAAGGAGTTGGTAATGGCTGGTTTCAGTTTGCTACTTATCCAGTCTGGAATTTGTAACAGAGTTTATATTTTTCTGTGGGCTGTGATGTATTATCATAAAGAAAGCTGGAGTCAGCACCCACTATATGATTAGATGTAAGGAATTCTACTTTATGTGATCACTGATAATAAGCAACTACTTGTTATGAATGAGTGCTTGGAGTTTCAGTTGTCACAGAGCAATATTGGATGTGCAGTGTGCTTCTAGCCTGAAGCCATTAAGATGTGAGCAACCAACAATCCCTAATTTATCTTTATTTTCTTGTTTATATATTTAAAACAAGTATATTGATGACAATGTACTCAGCAGCAGGAACTTTTCTTAATATCAGAAATGATTCTTGCCCCAGAGAAAGAGAGAGAGAGACTCTAATATCCATCCCATCACTCAGATTTTTTTTAAATAGCTTGTGCTCTACCTTTAATAGAATGTATCTGTATAATTAATTCCTTGAAAGTTCAAGGATTTATGGATTTCTTTTCTATCTTGTCTAGCCAAATAATACAGAGCTTACATAAGCAACAAGCTGATCTCTTGAAACTGCTTCTTTGATAGAAGATATATTGTGAAGTCATCAGAAATTAATTTGGCAAAATCTGTGTTTAATACTCAGATGCTGAGTGGTGGTGGTGGTCTGGTCTCATGTAGGAAGACAGACTAGATGATCTGGTGGTCGATGATTCTGAACTCGTCCTCCAGGATGGCTTCTGGTGGCCTGGTCACATGTAGGAAGACAGACTAGATGATCTGGTGGTTGGTGATTCTCTGTATATGACAGCGTGGTCAACAGGACAATAAGAAAAGACAGAAAGCCAATGGAAAAATCTGCAAACAAGATTTTTGCACATTTCATCTTTTGTGAGCAGCTGCTGTGAGGGTACATGTGTATGCAAAGACAGGAAACATAGATAAGGTTGAGGTTGCAAAAGAATTTGGGTGACACTTTATGTTACAGAGTACACATAGGTGTAACACAAACATTTACTTCCATGGTAACTGTATCATTTACTTATAAAGAAGGAATCACCCAATAGCAGGGAAGCTAAGTAGGATACAACTGCAAGGAAAATGCCAACTTTTTCAAGGAAAGATTACAACAGGAATCTAAGACCCCAGTTTAGCAGGACACTTCAGCGTAGGCGCAACCTGCATCAGGAAGCATGTGACCAGGATTTGACACAGAATTTAGTCCACTGGTCAGATCATTAGCTCCATGTCTTGGTCCGGGTACTGATGGGGAGTGTGACATGAATGCTGATCCATGCCCCCCATGGTGTAACTTTAAGTACATAAGTAGTCACATTAATACTAAAGAAATAGGCAAGCAGAAGCAAAGGGATTATCACATAGCTCTGACAATTCACCTCAGTCTGAAATTTCACCATGCATTCTTCTAATCTTGGTTGTCTTCAGAGCAAAAATGAATTGACCTAAATTATATGATGGGTTTGTAACAAGGACAAATGTAAGACCACCAAACACATCTCCACGTATGGCCTAACTAAGGTTTGAAAGGAAGAACTAATGGATTAACTCTTTGATAACCGTCTATTTCCTTTTCTAAACCATACTGCATGTTGCATTATGGTATATAATAATTACCTTTTGAAACTCTGAGATGTAAGTATTCTGAAAGAATTTGCACATACTGTGTATTTGCATAGTATTTATGGGGCTGGTCAAACCACGTGGAAAAAAATCACAAAATTGAGCAAATTTTGTATAGGCTTAGCTACACTAGGTTTTTGTGCCCTGATATAGCTGTAGAGATGGTGCAACAGTGTAGACACTGCGTTGGTGTATAAATGGGCTTGCACAGGTGCAGCTTACCCCAGGTTGAAATTCTAAATTACAAGTGGTGGATTCTCCATCTTTGATGGCTTTAGATCAAGACTAGATGCCTTCCTGGAAGACCTGCCTTAGTCCAAAAGAAGGTAATGGGTTTTCTACAGGAGTAACTGGTCTACAGGGGTGCTGACTCTGTGGGTGCTCCAGGGCTGGAGCATGCATGGAAAAAAATTAGTGGGTGCTTAGCACCCACTGGCAGCCAGCTTTCCTTTCCCCCCAAGTGCCTCCAACCTGCCTGCTATGTTTAAGCCACTTCACTTCTCCAGAAACAAAGCCTTCAGTCACTGATTCACAGCTGCCATATCAGTGAACCCCTGGAAGCCAGCGTATCTTGGAGCAGCCTTTAGAATCATGCCAAGGGACACCTCCCTGTGCAAGCCAGCAACTGAGGAGGGCTAAGCCACCCTGGCAACCTCATCCTAAGCAGCTCTGCCATACTCTTGTATCTGATTTTTAGGTCTTGTCGACACATGTTTTTCTTTTCTTTTTGTACAAGCATGCTGCAGCTCAGGTGCGGGTTGCAAAGGTGGCTTTGCACTTCCCAGATCCTGTGATGGCTGTGCATCAGGCTGATCTCCTGGCATGACCTTGAAGTCTAATCTAAATTATTGCACTGACCAGAGGTTGCTAAGGCAGTGGGAACCAACAGAGTTAAGGGACTTGAGGCTCTGCTTCTGGAGAAGCTAATTTAGGATTCAATCCAAAAAGGCAATGAGCACCTTTGTTCCCAATCCAGCAAAGCATCTGAGCACATGCGTAATCCAGCTGATTGCTGGGTCAGGGTCAGAGAGCTCAGACCCTTGCCAGACAGAGCTGTTAATGCAGCAGACATGCTAGGCAGTGGACTTATAATATTTAAACAAGGGAGTTTTTGTAAAACTATTTGTAAAAATGTATACTGACTTTCTAGGACAGAGATGTGCTGTCCCCATGTGTGGAAAAACATGAAAGGAGTCAGATAAATTTAAGATGGAGAAGACATGTAAAAACAAAGTCCTTCATGTCCACCCACCCTGGCAATGAACAGTTGCTCGCAGCTGTTGGTTCTCTTGCATCTTTGTTCAATTCAGTTTTAATGGTGGAAATTATTAAATTTCTCCCCCATGGTAGTGGGTGCTCATGGTGCTAAGCACAGTACCATAATGCCTGTTGCCATCACTTCCAAGACAGTATCATACCTAATATGACAAGACCAGGATCAATTATTTGTGAAAAGGGTTACTTCATTTACAAAGTTAAGAGTCCCTTAAACTGTTAATAACTGATCACATTATTTTATTTTTGTAATAAAAAGAATGAGTTAGCTAGGTTGTTTTTGTCCCTGTGTTGCAAGGTACGTATAGTGGGTGATCACCCGTTCCTGCCCTGCGGGGCTTAGAACAGCCCAGCAGAGCGCTGGGGATAGGGCAAGTAGCTCCCAGGCTTATTGGGGAAGTAGGCACAGCTGGAAGCCTTGCCCCAAACAGACCACAGCTGGCCCCTATAAAAAGGCTTTGAGCTAGGAGCACAGACAGTCTCTCTCTGCCTTCATAGAGAGAGGGGCCTGGCTGCTGGGAAGCTCAGGGTGCCTATAGTGAGGCAGGGGTGGGGAAAGGTCAGAGGGGCTGGAGAGCTCCAGGCGGGCAACTCCCCAGGCTGCAGGGCCTTGTCCAAGGCCCCATAGAGGCAGTAGGTTGCAGAGAGAGGCAGCAGGTCCAGACCCAAACTTTCCTATGATGAGTGGCTGACACTGCAGTCTGCCCCAGGGTGTTGGGGCAAGTTGGTGACTGGCAGTAGCCTATGACTGAGGTGGGGTAGGGATAGGGGGTGTGGGTTCCCCTGAGACTGCAGAGGTATTGCCAGGGGGCAGCACCCCAAACACAAGGGGCACCGGGTCCTGGGAGGAACATGGGGGTCAGCAGTAGCAGGACACTGATCTGCAGAGGGTGCTCCAGAGGCTGGAAGAGCCAATTCCCTGGACAACCAGTAGGAGGCACCACAAGGGTGAGTCACGTATCGTTACAGTACACTTTAAAATTTAATGGAGAAATTTAACAGCTTGACTTTCTGGTGTTAATGACAGTGCACACCTCTGAGAAATTATGCCTGTCTGTTTTGGATATGTTAGTTCTCTGGCTGCATAATTTTCCTGAATGTATTGTTGTTGAATTTTTGGCAGCTGGTTCACATACCAATGGCAATGTAACCCAGCTGACCTTATGGCCTTTGCAGGTCATGCATGACTCTTGTATTCACAGTTTAATAAAGCTAGGGAACAACACTTTCAGAGAGGAAAAAATCTCAACTCTGAATTGTCCGATGTACTCAAAACAGCAGAATATCAGTCTGTGCCACAATTAAATTATTTTAAGACGTTAAGCAGACCTTGATCCTGTCTCATATGAGAATAATTGTCAATTGACAACAGTGGAGTTCTGCTGGTATAAAGTGAAAGGTGAATTGGGCCCCCTTGTTCCAAGATTAGATAACTTGATGCTTGGATATAGGGTACTAAAGGTCTTAATTTCAGATTATGCCAGTCTCTTTATTTTCAGATATGTTACAGGTTTCGCCCTCTCTCCAAACAGTGAAGCCTGAAATGACCAATGGCTGAATCAAAGTGATTTTTACAGCCACTGAATGGTTCCAGAATGGCAAAGCATTCCCTTGAGAAATTCTTCCCACTGATCCTTTACTTCCCATTCATTCTCTTATCCAGCTACTCTGCTCTGAGTATGTTTTTTTGTCATTTTTGGCAGACAAAATTCTCTCTGGAAGTCTTAATTTAAGACTGATTGTTCCTATGTCCACTCATATGACAGTGACAGTGTAAACAAATATTGTAGCTTATTTTGCTCTAAATAAAGAATCAAGATTATGCTCACGCAGTGTTTAAATTTGTATATTGTGACACTAGTAAATGCCCTGGAAAGCTATCAGTGTCTTCGGGAGTACTGTATCACATTTTGACTGAATCAGAATTTCTGGAGTGTGTGCAAGTGCCTTGTTCTTTTCATCTGCAACCATTTTAAGCAGCATTTATCCATTTATTCTGCCGTCACCACTCTGCTCTTCCCTACTAAGAGGTTGAGCTTCTCTTTGTCATCCAGCTGGACATAATCATCCCTTTAAATTCCAGGGTGTGAGATCACTGAAGATGTTAAACATTACACTAGTCTGTGTGCCGACAGATCACCGAATAGCCTTTCTCCTAGCACTGCCTAACTCTGTCAGATTGCCTAGAAAGCTGGAGGGCAAAAAGCAAATATGACAAGGTAAGTAAAAGAGAAAGGAACAAGTCATCAATATTTTACAAGCAGTTTCTGAACATTTAATGCATTGTATTGTAAACCTTTTGATGCCTCCTCACTACTAAGGAACTTATTTCAAAGTGGAATTGATATGCTTGCACTCTCAATGTAATATAGAGGGTCACATTCCAGAATAATTCATCAAATGCTCTATATATTGAAACAGTGACATGGTCAAAAGCCAGAGGCGAAGGTGTAAATATTGTAACCCCAAAGGGATTTTAGGGATCACTATCACATTAGTGCTGTAGAGAACTGAAGATATAAGCGATACTTGGCTCAAAGCCTATGGCTGATTGGTAGCCACACGTGGTTTTGAACTACAGAATAGGAGTCAGGTCATCATTGTTAGGAAGGAAAAGTAGTAGAAAGATGGAAACAAGGTGCATTTTTCACTGGTAATTCAAGGATTTTTTTCTTTTACGCTGGGTCATTTTGCTTTGGGTCTCCTGCAGAGTTGCCAACTTTCACACAGTAAATAAGCACCTGACTTTCACAATAGACCAAAAATCAAGATAATTCCATTTCAAAACGAGGCCAAAACAAGCCAATCCTTAAGAACCCCAACACTCTGTGACTAGGTCCCCCCCCGGCGTGCAGTCTGGGACTGTGGTGGGCCCGCTGTGCACCCCTGACTCTCTCCACTTCTTGTCTCTGATTGCCCCTTGCTTCTTTTTTTGATCAGCTCCCGGCAAGCAGAGGCTACAAGCCAAAAAATTAGCCAATAAACAACTCACAAGCCAGTAAAGCCAAAAACAAGCCCAATTTCTACGTGTTTTTTTTTTTTTCTCTCTTCTCAGGTTTGGCATGTCTGGTCTCCTGCCATTTGAAGAAAATTGTGCGAGGAAAATGACAATGTTTGTAACAAAATAAAAACAAAGATGAGAGAATAATACAGAGAAGCTAAACTTGTTTACTAATCTTCAATTAATTTGTTCTTATCAGTGAAAATATAGTCATCAAGAAATTATATCCTTTTTTTCAAACTGAATTTATCTTGCTAAACTTATGTGTAATGTACAAGTGAGACAGGGAGAGAGAAAGCAATTAGATGACTTCAAGAAATTTCTGATCACAACATACTGTTTCTTAGACACTTTCTGAACTGGTGTTTAAAAATAAATAAATAAATCCTCTACCAAAGTCACAGCATATAAAACACTTGTCTGTGTGGTGAAAAATACACACTTTACATTTCATTTTACATAGTAAGCTTTTAAAGTGCAACCTTTAACTTGAGAGCATGATAAGCAGAGGTCTTTGTAAGACAAATTCATTTTTTTCTCAAAGAAAGAGGTTGAAAGGTATAAAAGGCGTTATATGAAAAAATGCATGCCTTTTATTAGATCAAGCAGAAAAATCTTCTGAATAAATTGTGCTTAGGGTTTTATCAGAGACCTCTTGAGGTCCCTTCAAGACCTACATTTCTGTAATTCCATACTTATACTGAAAACTACTGACCTTTTCGTATGCCCATTGAAGTCAATGGAAAGACTCCCATTGACTCCCCTGAGCATTGGATTGAGCCTTATGAGGTTATTTTACTGGAGCTAAAATTTAGCCTGGATTTGATAAGAGATTTGGCAAATTTGATATACTTACTCTGAATTTTGTATAACACCCCCTGACAGGTGATGTAGGATGTGCCAGTAAGGAGTTTCAGGTAGAAATCATAGAAAAGCCAGTAGTTTTGATGGAGCTCTGAGTTTAGAGTTTTAATAGATACAAAAATGCAACAGCAAAGCAAAAATTAAGGGAGGCAAATCCATGCAGATTGAAACTAAAGTTCAGTAAATCCCCAGCAAAGTCACAGTGCTGAGTTTTGCACAATTCTAGTTGAGTGATTCCACTGTGCTGAGGGGGGAAAGCAAAACCATTAACTGGAAAGGCAAAGAGAGGCATTCTGATTTGTAGAAAAAAGGGGAACCCTTTTCCTTCATCTAAAGGGACTTTGTTTTTTTGAAGAGGAAATCATGAGATCATTTGCTGAGCAATTGGACGCTGAGATGAGTGTGTATTTGAATGAGAAAACGGCTTTAATTTTTGGCTTTGGACATTTTCCAGAACGGAAAAATGAAAACGTAGAATTGTAACCACTTTAGAATTTGCTAACTAAATTCATAATTGTTCTGAATTATTGCTGTGTGTCTCTGTCCTTGTTGAATTGGCTTTCTCTGGAAGTACTCATTATAGTATGATTATAAGCTGTGCTTGCTAGGTATGTTTGCCTTTGCCATAATGCATAACTACAATAGAAGAGTAACTACAGAGACTCTAGGCGAAAAAATAAGGTAATACTGTCTGACCATTTTAATTTCTTCTTTTCCATTTTTTCCACATCTCCTCACTGTAAGCTACCAGCATAGGGCCAAATGCTCTTCTCTGGTCGAATGAGCAAAAAGGAGAATGCACATACAGATCCATCTTGGGGTGCATGAATGGAGGCCATGGCAGCTCCACTGCTTACTCTTAACCATCTTCAAACGTGCAGAATCCTTCCTCTGGGTGCTCTGCAGGGTTTGGAAGGCAGGGCTGGAAGAGTGGAGAGAGGAGCTACTAGCTGCTGCATTCTTCCTACTCTAGGCGGCGCCGGCAAATGTCTAAGACAATATCCGTGCCTGCCTTAACATTGCATCAGGTAGTATCAACTCAAGCTCTGCTCTTGAATCTTCTGCTTAATATGAACCTGACTATCTCCTAGTTAGTGACACACTGAGACCTTGGCATGTGATGGGAGTACAATAAATAGAGGGGCTGAAAAGATTTGAATGTTCTGTTTAGGTGTTGCCAGTTCTAGGCAGACCACTGTGACTATAGTAGATACAGGGCCTTCCTCTTATTTACACTAAAGGAGTTTTACACAGCTCTGGCACTGTAAAGAAGCCTTAAACTGAGTGGTAAATGTAAGGCTTTTTTACACTGTCAGGGCAATTCAAAGGCATTTTCGTGTAAATGAGAATCAGGACCATGGTAGCTAAGTGCGTATTAGCCTGAATTCTCAAATGTCCACATATTCACATCTTTTCTAATTCCATTGCTATTCCTCTCTGCAAACTCTGCATATAGAGATACACCGTGGCAGAGGGCACTTGCACCGAACCTGCCAGTGGTGACCTGTGCAAAAACTTTTACAAGATTGGCAAGCAGAGGAGACTATCTGTGGTCACTCAAGGTATCAAATGCTGGATCTGGTTAAATGTCAGCTGATGTTCACCAAGTTGTTGATAAGCCTGCTGAAAAGAAGCCTTCTAAGAATAAATTGTGTCATTACCTGAGATGCTTGTTGGCATTAATGTTCTCTGTAGCTTTTCTTGACCATAACATAGGGTTTCGTTGTAATAAAATGGCAGGGTTACTTGTTTTGTTACATTGAAGTTGGCTAAATATTTTTTGTAACTTCCCAGGCCAATAACAAATGAGACTGCATCAAATGTGCTTTAAACATGATGGCAATTTTGTCCCATATAAAATAAACCAAGTTAACAATAGAGAGACAAAGGGGGTGAGGTAATATCTTTTATTGGGCCAACTTCTGTGGGTAAAAGAGACCAGCTCTTCCTCAGGTCTGGGAAAGGTACTCAGAGGCCAGTTCTACACTATAAACTCACATTGGTATAACAACATTGCTCAGGGATGTGGAAAATCCACACCCCTGAGCGATGCAGTTATACCAAACTAACCCCCGGTATAGACAGCAATATGTCGACAGGAGGTCTTCTCCCATAGACATAGCTACCACCTCTCTCAGAAGTGGATTAACTATGGCAACGGAAAAAGTTCTCCTGTTTGCATAGTAGCATCTTCATTGAAGTGTCACAGCAACACAGCTGCACCGCTGGCTACATTTTAGTGTAGACCTGCTCACAGTGTCATACCTAAATACAAGATGGAACACATTGTTTAGTATAAGTAGTTAAAACATATTCTAAGGGATCATTCAAGGTGAAGTGGCCCATTAATATCCCAGCAGCCATTTAAAAAAAAAGAGGAGAGTGTTAGTGGGTTGCAGATTGTTGTAATAAGCCATAAATCATTAATAAGTGTCATTATTAAGACTGTGATTTTTAGTGTCTAGCAAAGTTATTAATTTAAGCTCCAAGGCTTGTCTTATGAAGGTGTTGTACAGGTTTCCTTTGAGGAAGGGAGCCAAGAAGTCAGATATGGAGGGATTGTTTTGTGAAAACCGTTTGCACATGTTTTGATACGGTGTTTTTGTCCTATCATTTTTCTGGGTGAGTTTATTCAAGTGTGTAGGATTGTCTGGTTTCACCCACATAGTTGTCATGCAGAACAATGACACAGAAAACCTTTCAGAGTGGTAGCCGTGTTAGTCTGTATCAGCAAAAACAATGAGGAGTCCTTGTGACACCTTAGAGACTAACACATTTATCTGGGCACAAACTTCCATGGGCTAGAGCCCACTTCATCAGATGCATGGAGTGGAAAATACAGTAGAGATATAAATACACAGCATATGAAAAGATCAGACTTGGACCAACATGGCTACAGTAACACTGCAAATAAGTTAATATACAGACCAATTGATAGTTAATACTGATAGACAGGTAAAGGAAGTACCTGTCCAGGGAAGGATTTCAACATTAGTTCAGCACAAGGTTGTCAGCTTGTGGATTAGTCAATTGCTCAGATGTAAGGGCATGTATTTAAAGTCGTCAGCAATAAGCAATGTGGGTGGTAATGCTGTGCTCTGGTGATGTAGAGACCAGATCCAGAATGACTTTTGTCAGTGTCTGCAGGGAATAGATTGATTTACACCCACTGTCAGTGCTTAGCAAACTAATAATAATAATATGCTTTCCAAATAGGTCACTATGGAAAAGCTGGCTTTATTATAAGTACCAGTTGTTGGACCTGCTAGAGTCTGAGTCATGGGGATTATTGACTGGACCCTAGTAAATCAGACTGTACTGCTGACTTTATACATATACTGTGGTTGTAATTTATGTGTTGGTTATATATGTATATATATTCCCTCATTTCATATTGTTCTGTAGTTTAAGGCAGATTTATATTCTTTTCCAGTGTGATTCTGAACTTAATAAAGATAGTCTCGCCACAGGGTATTATTTATATGTACACTTCTTTTGGTACAGGACATGCTAGAGACATTATGACTATCATATTTCAAAAGTGTCCTTGGCTTTTGGGCGCCCTGGTTTCTGGTGTGTACCTTTCGAAAGCTGACGTGAGAGGTGCAGCGCAAAGTTACAGGCCTCGTGGTGTTAGGCCAAGATGGTTTAAGCCTCTCTTGTGCTTTTTTGATTCTGGGCGGCTCCAAGGTTCCTGGGGTAATTTAGGCAGTTCTCATTATTGTGTATAGGCTCCTAACCTTTGTGAAGGGGTCCTCAGAAGACAGTCTTTTGGCTACATTCTGTGGTGCTTGTGCCAGGAGAATCTTTCCCCAGTCAGAACCAGGGATTGTAGGGCCCCTTTACACTGCTCTGGCCTTTCTAAGCATTGTAAAGGGCTGGATGTCAGAACCTGGTCTCAAACCCCAGTCTTGAACCCAGGACCTCTGGGTTATTGGGAAGCAGCCTTGGCCACACATGAGCAGCCTGCGTGCAATATATTGTGAAGGCACTGCCAACATGTGCTCTATGCAAAGCTGGAAAAATGTGTCTTAGAGCAACCTACCATAGAGTTTCTCGGATGTATACTATCTCCCAAAAGAGTCTGCATGCAACTCCATGAGGTAGGATTCAGAATCAACTGGGTGATGCCCAGAAGCATTTGAGTAACCTAACACTTCGTCAGGTTTGCAAACTTTTACAGGTGCTTTCTATGAGGTTGCTCTCAAATTCTGGCTCTGATAACCGCCTTGCTTTGCAAACTCACCAAATTTATCTGGATGTTGGAAGCCCTACATGCTTTTGAACCCCGAACATGTTCAACACTGAGACAATCCTTGTGCACCCAGACCCAAGTCAGGCATTCATCCTGAAAACTGATACCTCCAATGTTGCTAATTGGGGCAATGTTGTCCCAAAAACAGAGTCTTGATCAAGAGCTCCATCTCTGAACATGTTTCTCTCCAAAGATCTCCCCTGCTGAACATAACAATGGGATTTCAGCTAATGCGGCATCAAAGGAGCTTTTGAAACTTGGAGGCCCTAACTGGAAGGGGCAAGATGCCCTGTGCAGGTATGTACTAATCATAAAAATTTTAAATACCTGTCCTCTGCTAAAGCCTTGAAACAATGACAGCTAAGTTGGGCTCTCTTCTCAAATTTGATTTTTATCATCACATATTGCCCTGGCTCTAGGAATAGAAAGGCAGACACTATCTCTAGGAAAGAGTATGCCACGGATCCTAGAGAATCTGATGTAGAGGCAACCTGACGCCACATCACTTCCTTGGAGGGTCATTACTATCAGACTTAATGGCAACTATACATTCTGCTTTTCGAGATGACCCTTTTCCTCAGAAGCTCCTAGCCTCTGTTACCAAACCCCCAGTTTAAATTACACACAGATATGGTCTCCTTTACGTCCACAGGTGTATATATTCCCTAGGTGAAGCCCTCATCTGGAAGTTTTACATCTATACCATGATGTCCTTTGGGCAGGTCAGTTGGACCTTGCATGCTGATCGTTTTGGTGGGCAAAACTGCAGTCTGACATTCCTGCTTATGTCAAATCCTGCGACACCTGCACCTGTACAAAGGTACCTCAAACTAAACCCTCCAGAATGCTAATACCCACTGAAACCCCTGTAAGGCCCTGGTCGTGGATCACCATGAACTTCATTGTCAAACTCACTGAATCCATGCCATCAGGACAGTGGTGTCCAGCTTACAAAGATGGTGCATTTCATCTACCATGCACAACTCTCCACGGCTGAAGATACCACCACCTCCTTATCTCCCATGTCTTACATCTCCATGGCCTCTCAGATCACATTACTTCAGACCAAGGACCCTCCTGAGTTTGTACCATGGTTTTGGAGGGAAGTGTTCTGCTTCCTAGGGGTGTGTCTTCTTGCAGCACCCATCTGCCATCCACAAACAGACTGTCAAACAGAGTGAACCAGGTACAGGAACAGTACCTACGCTGCTTCCCCAATTTCCATCAATATGACTGGGCCTAACTGATTGCGCATGTGGAATTCGCATATAATAATATGGACCACACTTCAATGTAGATGAGCCTATTTTTCCACTACTTGGTTTTCAGCTCCATTTTCAAACTGTACAGCCCACAGCACCTGCTGTTCCTACAGCATCAGACCTGATGCACTGCAACCAACCCAAGAGAAACTAAAGTGACATCTTAATGTGGCCAAGGCAGTGTACAAGCATTATGCTGACTGCTACTGACAGAAAGGTATCACTTTTGCAGCGGGGCATAAAGTTTAACTGTTAAGTCAGCCTGTTTTGAGGCATTTGGCTCTCTGCAAACTAGACCATCCATACATGGGCTTTTACCAGATCTGCAGACCAATCTGCTGATCTTCAAGCTACAGCTTCCCTGATCCCTCAAGGTGCAACCTGTATTTCAGGTTTCCCTCCTGAAATCCTTCTCAAACCATCCTTTCCATAACTGAAAACAGTCCCCCCCAGCCACTGATTCAGATTCAGGGACAAGAAGAGTATATTGTCCTCTAGATCCTAGATTCCCAGACATGATGTGATAAGTTGTGGTACCTCATCAGCAGGAAAGGATATGGGTCTGAGGAGTTTACCTGGAAACCAGCTCACCATGAACACACTTCTGAAAAAAGTCAATACCTTCCACAGAGCACACCCAGATAAACCCAGACCTCCTGCACCCTGAGGTCATTCCATGAGGGGAAGGTGATGTCAAGACCTGGTCTCAAACCTAGGCCTATTGGGAAGCATCCTTGGCTATCGTACAGTGCTGATTCATCCAATTACCAGGGCATTCACAGACTTGGGTGGGCCAGCTTCCAGGGTTCTGAGACCTGCTTCCTAGTTGGCTAATTGACTCTGAATGTTTGGTGACCACTGATCTGGACTGCCCTTTGACTTGCCTGACCCCTGGGCATTACACTGCAGTTGGATTGAGGATCTCATTCTTAGAGTTTGTCTTTCAGAGGTGCTCAGCACCTCAAATTGAAATTAATAGGAGCTGCAGTACTCAACGTATCTGAAAACTGGATCTTAAATGTCCAGCACGGGACTCTCAAAAAATAGAAGCCAGTTTTGGAAACTGTCCTCATCCTTTTTTGTGCCTGAACTGATTTACTTTCCTAACCTAACGTTGCAGAATTATGAGTGATATTTATCTCAAAAAGTTATCCAGTTAGACTATTTCATCTCTTTACTCAATTCAATGACTTTTCTGAAAATAATGTTTAAGAGACAGACAGATGGCTACATTTATGGTATCTATCATAACGTTTTTATGATTTTATTTCCATTAATGTGTGTTCAGCAATTCCCACAAAATATTTAATTTAGAATTTCAATAGTTGATATTTAGATATATTTTTAATATGAAATTGCTTGTTTTGCCCTTCAGATATTGTTCTTACAGTAGTTGAGGAAGGGAGAAGATGGCAGAATAGAAAACTGACATGATTACAGTATAATATAATCTTAAATGAGAGCTACCAGCTTTATATGATTATTGTTTTCAGAATGTTTAATATATATTGGTCTACAGGAAGTGAATTAATTCAGATGAATTCACTATCAGATATAATTTACAACGGACTATCAAGTCATATGCCATAACTGAGACTCACCATGATTTTATTAGTCTAATCCTTATCCTACTTCCCTGTCCCTTCTGCTCTTTATCACCCTTTCATTTCTAATTGTAAATTGTTTAGTCAAGAGTCTTTGTCTTTCTGCCTCATCTGTAAAGCACCTTCATATTTCAAACAAATGCAAATACAAATATTGTACTGTACTATTCTCACTGTATATCTTATGGGTCAAACTCTAGTAATTTACATGTGCATAAGCCTTGAGTTACTGCACTGATTTCCATAAATTATTCTGGATTTCACACAGCGTATTTGAGATTGAAATGTGGCCCCATGTATATAAATGATTACACAATCCTGCATCAAATATATCAAAATTGTCATCTAATTTGAAAGATAGCTTTAATAGATTACTAATTGTATGATCCAATCTGTGGGCCAAATTCTTTTTTCCTTTATACCAGTGTAAATCTTGAGTAACTCCATTAATTTCAGTGGAGTTAATCCAGATTTATACTGGTATAATTGAAAGCATGGGAATTTGAGCCTATAATGCTAGGTGTTGAGAGATTATATAGTATGAGGTTATTTTAGCTATTACTAAGGCTGAGAGCAGTCAGTTTTCTTTTCCTAACGCTCAGGTCATTTAACATGGATATATATCCTTGTAGAAATACCATACCGTAAATCTACATTCCATGGAAGCTTAATTCCTAAACTGTATATATTCTGTCTATAACCATCTCCCAAAATGCACTCTCAATCTGACAAGGCCTATATATGAAAAATGGTGTAGGACACAAAATGAAAATTAGAGACATGAGAAAAAATAATTTATGAAATATGTGTGCACACATGAAGGCTAGACAGAGGCTCCTTTGAAAGTTTAACCCTAACTGATCATGGTTTTGATTCTACCCTTCACATGCAGAAACCTGTCAAATTTCTGTCTTTGTGCCACAAGGGCAGTAGAATTTATGCCATATACTAATTTTGTTTTTACAGATGTGAATCTAAGTGTAGAGTAAGGTTTCTATATATGCCCTTCCGGCAAAAACATTCAATATCTAACCTATATCTACAGTTATATGTGACTCTGTAGTTACGCTTTTTTCTCTACTACGTGCCTCATTTCTGTCTAATCTGGGTGGGCTCCTTACCTATGTTTTACAGGATTTACTTCAGAATAGTAATTCTAATTATTCCAGCATCATCATGTCTGATTGTATCTCACTGAAGTTAGGGGAAGACTCCCATTGACTTCAGTGTGCTTTGGATTAGGCCCTGTATGAGAAATAACTAATCATTAGTTTGAACTACAGACACTAAGCAGGAAATAAAATATATTTGTGTTTGTCCTCATTTCTCATACCTTGTTTATGATTGTTACAAGAAAAAATACAGGTATTCCAATGATGCAATAACACTGCATTATTGGGATATGAGTTGCTATGACATGTTTCAGTAAATAAATTGTTTCAGCTGTGGTGTAGCACGTCATTAACTTCAGTGGAGCTTTGCAGACTCACACCACCTGAGTGAGATAGGGACACATATGTCTTTGCTTCAAGGAGATACACTATACCTCTTCTAATATTTGTGTGAACAAACTCCATTCTGTTATCTCTCAAACTTGGTCACTTCAGGCAGGTTTTATTGTGAAGTACAATGTTTAGCTGATATGAATAGCCTGTACTGAATTATCATTTACTAAAAGCCAGTCTGCCCCTGGCCTTCATGAAGGTGCATGAGAGGGAGGGGTTGGACAAGTTGCAGTCAGAGTCTCTCTGTTCTGCAACTCCTGCATAAGAGGCAGGGACATTCACAGTCCCTGAGCTTGAGAGTATGCAGTGGTCTGTACATCAGAGGTCTGCCTTCACTCCCTCCCTCCCTCCCTCTGGGTGAAGTGAAGGAGGCAGGTCCATAGTCTTACCCCTATTCCATAATGGCCCACTACAGAGACCGGGCACACTGGAGTAGCAGCATGCATGCGCCCCTTGCGCACTGGTCAGTTTAGGAGCCATCCCTTCCCACACTCTGCTCCACCTCCTGCTCAGGGCTATTTTAGTGACACCTATAAAATACGGATTTTATAACAATTAATGTGAATATCACTTGTGATTAAAACCATGAAATGCTGAGACAGTAAACAGACATCGTTTCTATACTTGAGAGTCTGAATTTTTATACTACAAAACAAAGTCTCCTAGCTGCCAAACTGAAATACATTTGTGAAAGAATTTATAATGATGCCATATGGTGTAAAATAATTGCAATGTTAATACAGTAAAACATACATCAATCAGTGGAAGGTTTCAAGAAACAACATCAGTCTTTTCAGTCAAAACGTGAATACTTTCAATCTGTTTAAAATTGTCACTATTGTTCTAAAGAAGGGTAGGGTGACATTTAAACAGACACCTTGAAATGACAAACGCCAGTTTAAATGAAAGGTGAGTTTCTAGTAACTTCAAAGTGTCAGGTCCAAAGCATGCTTTATTTTACATAAGAAATAGTGGTGTATTGAAAAGCCAATGTGAAATGAAAGTCATCAGTGGGAACCTAAGCAAAATGCTTAATAATGAGGAAATGAATGGCCAGAGACTCCTTGAGTACAAGTACACAGGTGAAATGTCAGCTCATAAAGGGCTAAAGTTGGAGCTCTCTTACGCTGGAGAGTAGAGCTATTTTTCATTAAAATCTTTAACATGGTCCCCTCCCCCGCAAAAAAATTAAAATCTGCAAAGAATTTTTATGTATCAAAATTCTCTTTTTTTTTTGGACAAAATTTACAATTTGTACACATTTCAGTTTTGGGGTTCCTCTCCTTTTTCTCCCTTTCTTCTGCCTTTTTCAGAGGCAAAATGAAGGAAGGAAACACAAAGAAGAAAGGAGATCAGAGGATGAAAGAGGGAAGGGAAAACAAAGCTTCAGAACCCAGCTTTTTGAGGGGTTCAGTTTTCAGAGTGTTCTGTTGTTGGAGTCTTTTGTCCAAAAACTGGAAAACTTCCAAATTTTTCATGAAACATATGTACCATTTTTTAGCTTCCTTTAGTGCTGAGCAATTGTGGAAATAACTGCAGTGAAGTCAATGGAGACAGTTCAGGCACTGCTCACCAATGTAAATGGTTCACACACTCTGGCCCAAAATGACCAAAGCATAGTTGATACAGGTTAACATTTATTCAGCTGTTTCATCCTGTTTGTGCTGAGCCAAGCTTAGTCTGCTGGATAGCAGATGACTCCAACAACTATATTTCTGAAAAATGGAATTTCACAATAACAATTCATTTATTGTGGTTTGATATACTAATTTTTGTAAGTCTCTATTTTACTTTGATTTTCTTATTTGACTTTAAATTTGACATTGTTTAATAATACATGTGTCCATAAAAGTGAGTCTGTGGTGTAGTAACGTAATTCGTTTGAGAAACCTAATGTGGGTAACTGCTGAATTAAAATTACTTATCCAATATGTGTGGTATATTGTATCTACTCCAATGTTATCAATGTGCCAGAATGATATCACCTATTAGATGCATGAAGCATGGTGTAACACTGCCCTAATAATACCGCTGCAATGCAGAGATAGTCAAATCCAGGACCAAACAGCGCAATCCTGGAGTTGTACCAGCATTTAAATGGGAAAGCGATATCCAGTTGACTTAACCCTAGAGGGCACACAGATAAATAGGTCAGCAATGGCGACACGCATAGTACTATGGGATAGCTGTTTGAGGCTTGCCAAGATAGTGTGACTAAGTAATGTGTGGACACAAACATTAGTCTGCACTAACTCAATAGGCAGAAAACTTGCTATTTCAAAGCACAATATAGACTACTATGCTATAACTGTGAAGCTTCTATGCTTTTGCATGATGTGTACAAACTCAAGTTAGTGTGTAGTAAACTCCTGTGTAGACAAACCCTAAAATGAAGAATGTTTTCTATATCTTTCATGGATGCAGAAAACCCACAGGTATGGGATATGTATGTATAAGAAATATACTTAAAATAGCCACTGCCATTTAGTGGTGACCATTGAAATATGAATTAATTCCCTCCTGATAACCAACCTATTTCCAGTCCCTGGACTCTCCTGAACGTTCCCCCAGCCTCCTGGATATCTTACCCACTGTCTAGACAGTTCATGGAACCCACCCATAAACACTTAGATCAAAATGAATAGACGAGAATAAAAAACAAAACCACACAGCTGACACAAAACGATCTTTTATTTATACTACAACAACAGACTTACTACTGGGTCCTGAATTAAAAAATAGAAAAATAAAACAAAATTGGAATGGAAGGTTTTACCTAGATAACTTGAATATATGTGTGTGCTTATTACTCCTCAATTTCCATGGGATTAAGATCTCCTTCAACTCACTAATCTAAAAATTAAAAAGTTGGTTAGATATAAACTGGGGAAAAAGTCCCCACAGTTGCTAAAAATAGACCCATGTGGTAAAGATAAGTATGTTGGGTTTTTTTCCCCCTTATAATTTGTTACCACAAGGTGGTGGACCATAGCCCAGCACTTCCTGCCCCAGACTTTGAACTTCTCCCCTCCACACAGCTGCCAAGTGAGCACAAAGACTTATGGGCCACAATCGGGCCTAGCCAGCATGCTGCCATGTGAATGTAGCAAGCCAAACGTGGAGCGGAGCCAACAGAAGTAGTTCCCTCTGATTGCAATTTGTGAGGTGCTATTGTCAGACTGCAGACGGATGGGGGAGGAACAGAAAAGCTGAGCAGGAAAGAGTGGCTGCAGGGCAATGAGACAACAGGCAGCCTCTAATAGACTGTCTATGGGCCAGATTCACCATGGGAGAAGAGATGATGTGCAAATTCCACCTAATCCTGCACTGATGGGAGCACCTGTGTGTGCATAGTGGCTATGATGCTTGTCCCTTCCCATGGGGGATTTGCCAGGCAGAGACCTCTATCTTATTTGCTGATAGTTACTCCCCTGGACATATCTGTGTTTAGGGTATATCTGTCTGGCCCTGCCCACTTTGTACTTCCTTTGTAATACCTTCAGTCCACCCCAACCCCAAGCTTGTGCTCACCCTATTAGTGGCCAATTTACGTTCTCTGAGGACCCACAGCCTGAGTTGTGCTGGTGCAATCCAGAGTGTGACTCAGACTGAATTCAGAGTGGTAGCTGTGTTAGTCTGTATCAGCAAAAAGAACAGGAGTACTTGTGGCACCTTAGAGACTAACACATTTATTTGGGCATAAGCTTTCATGGGCTAAAACCCACTTCATCAGATGCATGCAGTGTAAAGTACAGTGTGTGTATGTGTATATAAACTCAGAAAACATGAAAAATGGGTGTTGCCATACCAACTGTAATGAGACTAATCGATTAAGGTGGGCTATTAGCAGCAGGAGAAAAAAACTTTTGTAGTGATAATCAGGATGGCCCATTCAAACAGTTGACAAGAAGGTATGAATAACAGTAGGGGGAAAATTAGCATGGGGAAATAGTTTAGTTGAAGTGATTCAAGCTGTGTAGTATTTTACAGCTGCAACTATAGGTGTTGCTATTAGGCTAGTGGACATATGTTTGGGGATCCTAGATAAACAGGGCACTCTTTAACCACAAACTTAGGTAGCATAAGTTTTAAAGACACCAATGCAAATGGCCTCCTATGACAAGGCAGTGCTTGCCTGCTGGAATATGACTTTTTTCTTACAAATTGTATGTTCTAATATCCCAGATTCACAACTGGCATCAATTAAAATGTCAGGCCTGACAAAGGGTATCGGAAACTCAAGAATCTATGCATAAAATAGCAGATTGATATTTCATCGGAGGCTAAACTACCTTGTAATTAAGAATTCTATGGACATCCTAAAATATATACTCCGCAAGTCAATCCCAGTGTTGTGTAGCATTTCTTTTTCTAAAAGAACACCCTATTTTATCTAAATACCAGTGCTGCATCCTAAAGAGATGAAAAATGTTGTGAGTTTTTCATTTTGCCTACAGTACATTGGAATCTTGGAAATGTGCAGTGGATCTGTAACTAACCACACAACAAAAGAAACTCTAGAAAATAGGGGAAAAGTGATGGTGGAAAAATCTGAAGTCTAACTAAGCTTTCACCGTGGAAAGACAAGGCAGTGAGAGTTGTTTGTCAATAGGGCTTTCCCTAGATTTTTAGACTATGTAGATTTTTCAGTTGAGGTTTAGTGCTAAGCTCTTGCTGATTTGCAAATATAGGAAGTATGTGCAGGATTGCATATGATACAGCATAGATCTGGAATTTGGTGAGGGGGAGGGTCAGGGAGAACCTTTTCATGCACTGGCTGTAACCAATCAAGTTTTGCATGATGCCAAAAAATTAAACACGGTACGGCCAGACCCTGTCAGCAATGAGTTGATTGCTTTAAATAAGGGAGATTTCCTGAATGTTTAAATTGAAACTTCTACCATGATTAAAGCAAAGAGAAGTACCAGGATGGCTTCCTAACTATTTAGTTCCTAAAATTCCTGTGAGGTCTGGAGATGACAAATTCAATTCTGATGTGCTGTGTTTTACACTCTGCAGGCTGTAGTAAAAGGGAAAACTAATCAAGCTTGGGTTTCCCATGGGTTGAGCTTTAAGATGTTTTCCTATTTAAAGTCATGGAAATATGTTAAAACCCACATAGACTGGGTGAAGTTTATACAAGGCAAAATGTATGTGACCATGTTTTTGCACAGTGTGCATATTTTGACTTTTCATTATTTTTTGTTTGCTTTAATCTCTCATCCTGCTTAAAACTGTATTCCAACCACATTTATAGTATAAAGATGTGGGAGAAGAGTTTAAAATGTTGCTTAAGACTGGAGAGTACCTGAATTCTAAACTGAATTTATTCAATAAGGAATTAAGTCCAACAACAGATATAATAAGCACAGAATCATCTGTGCAGACACACACACACACACACACACACACACGAAATTCTGGCCTCACTGAAATCAGTGGGAGTTTTGCCATTAATTTAAATGAAGCTGGAATTTCACCCTTAAAGCCTCTGTTTTAAGAAAAGATTTAGCTTAGCTGTAATTATCCCACCAGGCAGTTTAGAGTCAAGGGCTGTACACAATGTATAGACCAGGGGTTGGCAACTTTTCAAAAGTGGTGTGCAGAGTCTTCATTTATTCACTCTAATTTAAGGTTTCACGTGCCAGTAATATACTTTAACATTTTTAGAAGGCCTCTTTGTAGAAGTCTATAATATATAACTAAACTATTGTTGTATGTAAAGTAAATAAGATTTATAAAACGTTCAAGAAGCTTCATTTAAAATTAAATTTAAAATGCAGAGCCCCCCGGACTGCTGGCCAGGACCCAGGTAATGTGAGTGCCACTGAAAATCAGCTCACATGCCGCCTTCGGCATGCGTGCCATAGGTTGCCTACCCCTGGTATAGATGAATGGCATTCACCTAATGACTAGCCATGAGACAGGTAGAATTTATATACATTTTCTATAGGCTTAACATTTTACATGGGCAAGTCTACACTACCACTTAAGTCGATCTAACTTGCCGCAGGGGGCGAGGGGGGCTTTCCCCCACCCCTGAACAATGTAAGTTATAGTGACCTAAGTGCTGTCTGCGCCAGTGCTATGTTGGTGGGAGACGTCCTCCTGTCGACATAGCTTCCACCTCTCGCAAAGGTGGGGTAGCTATGCTGATAGGAAAGTGCTTTCCCATCGGCATAGAGCACCTTCACCAGAGGCGCTACAGTGGTTCAGTTGCACCCATGTAGCACTTCTTGAAATAAATATCATGAAATTGCATTACTCCACAGTGTGTTTGTATTGAAACCTACCTCTGAAATGATTGGGACAGTAAATATATATTTCCCAGTGATCAGTTCTAAGTATCCCATTACAAAATGTGGATAGTTACATTAGTTTTATTATGCAACTGCACACTTTGCTATACAAAATGATCTCATCAGGATTTCTGGAACCTACAATAAGTGATATTGATATTTAGATCTTTTGAGTCTAAGGAGTTTTAAAGCTAGTTTGACTTGTTGTATTGTTTTCATTGTCAAAGGTTTCCTCTTTCATGATGGTTATTCATTGCAGAGATAATTTTCAGTTTGTAATTCTAAAAATCTCCGTGTACAACCTCTCTGATACTCACTAGTTCTAATTTATTTACAGTGACAGGCGAGGGAGAAGAAGGAACACATTTTTCTAGGTTTATTTTGTCATATACATTATTTCTCAACATTTACATAATGGATTGAGAGATTCACTATGTTTACTATTGAGCAGCCTTTGTCACTGTTTTGCAATGTCCTTGGAAATTTAAAAGATTTTAAATAAAAATAAAGGAATAGGCAAACAACACATTTGACAGGCCTTTCCACTGAAACTGGCTCTGAGGTCATCCAGAAATTCATACTCATGTTAGGACATATTTATATGAATACAAAATTAGTTGTTTCTCAAACAACTACTGCTATTTTTTCTCAGTGAGATGGTTTGAACATGCGATTATGCAGTAGTTGGATTTGAACTTTGCATTTTCCCATCTTACCCAGCTTTCACCAAGAACTGTTTCAACTGCTGGAAATTTCCTATTTTGCTTTAGCGTTGTAATGCACATGCTAGTTTGAAATTCCTTTTTTTCCATAAACACAATTACTTGGATTGATATACAGTAAATGGCACCTGTTGATAAGTGTGGCTTAGGTTCCTTTTGAAATAAATTCAGGGTATGTCTACACTGCAAGCGCTACAGCTGCACCTGCTCTGCTGCAGTGTAGACACTGCAGTGATGGAAGGGTTTTTTCCATCACTGTGATAAATCCACCTCTCCAAGGGGTGGTAGCCAGGTCAACAGAACAATTCTTCCATGAACCTAGTTGCATCTTCAGAATGACCTCAGTGATATGGCCCTGAGTGATATGGCTAGGTCGACCTAAGTTTTAGATGTAGACCAGGCTTCAGCTCAGGCCATTTTTAAATCAACAGTGTTGTGCTGCTGCATACTACAAAATCACAGTCCTGATCCATACAGCTGCTCTGTTTCAGAACACAAAGACTTGTATTCGTAGGTGAGAATTAGCATTGTTTGTAATCATGGGCGATGGGTACAATAGGCCAGGAGAGGCTAAACCTCCACTGGCGCAGCCACTGCCAGCCCTGCCCTGGAAGCCTGGACTCTGGTAGCCCCACCTCTTCCCTTCTCTGCTGGGAGTGGGCTTCTGCAGGAAGATTTTGCTTATTTGTTATGTGCCAAGCAGGTTCCCAGGTGGCTGAGGAGGTGGTATCTGCTACTCAGCTTCCCAGGTCCCAGAACCCTCCACTCCCTCTCTGAAGGTCCCCGTCACTGCTCATTGGTTCCTCCACTCCTCCCTGCTCAGCCCCCTGCTGCTGCTCACTAGTCCTTCCTCTGATGGGGCTAGGCCTGGGGTGGAGCAGGGGGTGGAATGTGGCAGGGCCATGGGCGTAAGAGGCAGGATGGGGAGCCCATGTTAGTAATCCTAAACCTCATTTTAGGGTCTAAACCTGCTCCTACTGAAGCCAATGGCAAAACTCCCTTCACTTTAGTCAAGCAGACCTGTGCTTTTAATTAGATGATAATAAGCAGTAAGCTTGCAGCCTGCTTTGCTGTCTGGTAGCGTATTCCCTAAAGGAAAGCAATAACATTAATGCACTCTGTTGCCCTCTACTTGCCCAAATACCGCACCCATTGGTGTGTTGATTTTCATACCATCTGAAACTATGCCATCAACACCTACAGTGAAGTTCATGTTGACTCTTACGGACTCTTCTGTGTGTGTGGAACTCCCATTAACATCAGCCAGGTCTGTGAAGTGAGAATGGTTCTAAATATAAAGAAATAATTGCCAAAAGGCTGATTCAATAGTGGTCATGCATTTTAGTTCCCTCTTATCTATAGAATTAAAGAAATCAGCTAAATCTTCATGGGGAGGGTTTCCTGCTCAAAGCAGCAAGAATGGAGTGACAATCTTTGTGGCATATACTGCTATCATTTTGTTGAAAGAACTTGAAGGGTCAGTAGAGTCACTGGAACTGTGGCAATACCTTAAAAGTTAACCAAAGCAAACAAGCAGGAGTCCCAGCTGCAGACAATTACCACATCCGCACAGACTAAACAAAAGGCTACCACTCCATCCTTGCTGATCCTGAAAGATAGGGATCACTGGCCAGTGGGAGTGTGAATTAGATTTATACCAAGTCAACTGCAGGAGCACTCACAGGGGCTGTTGTTTCATATAATTGCATGTGCTAAGTGCCACATCACAACAGCAAGCAAATCCCAGAGTGATTGCAAATGACAGGCAAATACAAGAAAAGGAAAAAGCAGGGAAAGAACTTTTGGTTCTGTGGATGTGTAAAAATCCCCTCCCTTCTGGAAACTTTGTTTTACTGCTTCCCTTAGAGATAGATTTGATTCTCTCCCAGTCTTATTTTCAGACATTTCATTTGGAGAGGAGAAAGAAGTTTGTGTTCTTTGAAGCTTGTGTTTGCTGCTTAGACAGGAAGCCAGAGCTTCTGTCAGTCAACAGCACATGCAAAATTTATCAAGTACATTACTTGACAGAGGTTACTCTGTCATTACTAACTAAAGGGTGTCTGCCAGGGAATTTTTTTTTTTTTTTGGAAGCATGTGCTGCCAAAGGCAAACTGTCCATTGATTGATTGCTGCAGCTGACCTAAACATACAAGGATCACTGTGTAATAACTCCTTTATCATATAGAAACCACCCAAAACTAAGTTGAAATAACATGAAGGGTCTCACTGAAACCACTAAAGCCCGGCAAATTTAAAGGTAGAGGACATATATCTTTTCTTTAATCGCTCCATTGTGCTTAGGTGTGGCAGCATATATTGAAGATGATACAGCCTGCTGTTTGGAGGCTCCTACAGTACTTACACACAGTGGATTGACATGAAGATGGACTTCAGTCCATACTGCTAGGCTTTCTAGATGTTTCTCTTTATTATTTTATTTTCCTCCAAACAATATGCATATATTATACAATTACAGAAATAATTAAAACAACACAATGTGTAAGTAATCCATAGGCAAACAAATTACTCAGAGCCTAGAAAAAACCCTTTAGAACTATTTAACAGTAGTTTCTGATAACTTAACTCCCCTCTCTTAAAAAAAAAAAAAAAAGTGGCATTTACCAAAAACAATAGAAAATTACTCATTCAAGGGAAGTATGAATCTACATACTCAACTATAAGATCTCAAGCAGCCATTACAATCTATCGCGTATTGTTCTAATTTCTTTTTGGGATGAAATTGCAGGTATGGAAGAGGAACTATTAAAGTTATCTCATTTTCAATGTTGGGTCCTGCAAAGCACAGAGAGAGAGAGGTCTGTTTGGCGGAGAACAGCTAAGAACAGCACAACTAATTCATGTATAACATTACCAATCATTACTATGCAGCGGTATCTAAAATGAGAGGAGTTTTTTACCTATTTTAAGTATAAGGAAATCTGACAGCATTAGTAAAACTTAAAAAGTGCTGAATTTTAATAGTAGAAGGAACTAAAATGAAAATAATTGTTTAAGTGGAGATCTGAGAATTCACTCATCCATCGCTCAGTGGCTATGAAAACCTGTTGTATAATAATAGTAAATACAGCAGCTACTTAGACTGAGATCAGTGATAATTTAAATTGTTAGAAGCTAAATTCTGGTCCCACTAACATTAGTAACATTACTTGGCATAACAGATACCCAAGCACCAGGCTCAGAGTCAGGTCTGGAGTGGAGGTGTAAAGGACTCTTTGCCCACCCCTGCAGCTGTCCTGTCTGCAGTAGTATAGGGGCACAGTTACTCAGGAATGATTGGCAAATCCTTACACAAGACAGAACAACTGTAAACAATCATGGAAATAAACTGTTGAGAGATTACAAACCAAATATTTGGAACCCAAGTATAAAAACAACAATAATGCTATGATATTAACATGTCATTTATGATACCATAAAACTCTTAAGTAAAAGCCAAGATATATGCAATTATACTGCTGCCAAGTATGCACCTGTGCTGTTGGGGTGGAGTGCAAGAAAGTCTGGATAAGTGCTTCTCTGGACAGGTATAGCAAGCTGAGAAGTCAGTGCTGTGTATACAAATTCACTATACCAGTTTACACTAACCAGGCTGGTTAGAGTGGACATAATGGATTATTGCAAGAACAAATTATGCTGGAAAAAGTGTAATGTTTAGGCAATGGATCAGTCCAGTTCTTTTCTGTAGATGGGCCTATTGGGAAAAATTCTGCCTCTGGAGCTCATTTATATAAGCTTTCTACCCAGAGATCCTCCAGGTTTGCCCATGTTTGCTCCCACTGTTGGACCTCTACTCAAGGAAGTCTAGATGGAAAAAACATAAAGTATCATTTAACCTATGATTAACTACTTTTATAATTCTCCTTATGTGAATAATGTACATTTATAATTATAAATTTTCAAATGATCGTTTGTTGCTCCTTGATTTAATAGTCCAAATTCATCCCTAGTGTAACCCTAGCATTGGGTTTCTCCAAAGATTAATTTGGCTCATTTACATGTTTTTAGTATTAACAAACTCTCTGTCTTATTTTAATGCCCAATCTTGATCCTATTGAAGTCAGTGACAATACTTCCATTGACTTCAAGGGAGCAGGATAGACCCTATAGTTCTCTCTGTAAATTTTAAAACAGAAAGACATATTCGTTCTTCCAAATGACATTGACTATTATAGGTCACATCACTCAGCAGTGTGTGATCCTAAATATACTTCACTTGTATGATACCCTGTTCTCGGCCAAGATGGTTAATATACTGCACTGCCTATGCCTGGCTATTGACTTTCATTCACCAGTTTCTTATATAGCACTTATCAAAGGCTTTCCTCAAATGTAAATGGATAACAGTATGTCCACCACCTTTTCATCAGCTATTTCTCAGTCACTGAAAGGGACAATCTTTCACAACCTGCTCTGAAACAAAGTCCACATGGCATTTAGAGTCAAAACTCACCCCTTTCCTGATGTTTTGCTTAATTAACGGTAACATAAACTTCAGCTTGGGCTTTCTCCCTAAACTTCTTTGCTTCCAGAGTTCCTCTCTCTTGATAGCTCTGCCCTCACCCTTGATCCTTCCACTGCACACACACTTTTCTTCCTTTCTTTCCCTGAGACCCATAACCCCTCTGTAAAGGCAGCAGCTCCTTCCTACCTTTTTCTGGAAGGCCTCAATGTCAGGTTCATACAGCTGGCAGGTGTTGTGGACAGGGTTGGCTTCAGCCACTAGCTCTAGGACAGACCACTAACCCCTTCCTGTCCACAGCCACTGTGGGAATTGTCCATCCTCCCCTTCCCAATCATCCTTTCAAAGAACTGCACCAGATTGGTCTAAAAATATTTTTTCTTCGTAACTGCTGCTGTTTAACAGCCCATTCTTCTCAAAATAGCCAACTATTTCATCCCTAATGATAGATGCAAGTATCTTACAGTACCTGGAATAGAAGACAACAAGCTGTACTGCAGTAACCAACTTCACACCTGTTACCTTTCTTAAAAATAGGCACTACATCAGCCATTCTCCAGTTCCATGGTATCCTGCCTCTGCTCAGTGACATTGTAAATAAACAGTGAGTGATGCCAATGACTCCGTACTCAGTATCGGTCCCTCCCTAGAGATTGCACTCACAAAATAATATGTGACATTCTTGCCCTAGCTATTTACATAACATTCCAGCATGCAGAGATGGCGTGACATGAAGATATGATGAGATAAGGACATGTGTTGAATTTCTCAGCCTTCTTTTTCCTTCCCCTATTAAAGTTCTTCTATAAGTTTTTAGGAGTCTACTTTAAATGAGATTCACTCCCCTGCAGCTGAAGGAAAAGGGAGAGATGGAAGAGTTCCATTGTTGACATCTGACTAGATGAGGCAGAATCATAACTGTAAACAAACTTCCAGAGATGGGAAAGTGTGCAAAGTACAATTTTTAAAATCACTACCATTGTAAGTCAGCATCAGACTCAGGGATAAAATGATAGAGGCACTGTCTCCAGCCCCAGAATTGCATTTCAGAACTGGAAGCATCATGCAACCTCATTACAAAGCAAAAGATGCAAAGGAAGGCAGGGTGATTAGAGACGCAACACACTACGGTTTGAGTGAATGCAAAACTGACTTTGTTTCCTATTTACACACACTCAGACCTCCCTGCACTAAACCCACCTACTGTCCACTCTAAACATTGACAAGTAAAACTGCATGGGGAGCTACTAGAAATCTGACTAAAAGAGGTTCCTGCTCTGCAGCAGGTATTATAGTCAATTTACACATCTTCCCTCTGAAGGAAGCTTCCTAAAAACATCTCTTTAGGAGCTGGGCTTGCCAAAAATAATATTTTGTCAGCAGCTCCACTTGTCAAAACCAGCATTTTAGCTAGGGCAGGCACTTGGTGTGCAAGTAGTGTGTTCTCAGAAGCAAAGCTTATGGCCACTGGAAGGTAAGAGCTATTAATACATTAATGTTGCTGAATCATCCTTCGTTTACCCCCTTCATTTTGATAAAATGTTATTTTCACCAGTCTCCTCCCCCTAATAAAACAGTATTTTTGGAAAGTCACTCTCCCTCATGAAACATTATTTTCCTCAAACAAAACTCCTGATCAAACTCCACGTTCAGCAAGCTTTTCTCCTGATTAAAATTGCCATGGTCTCTGTTCCCGATAAAGTGTTTTCTGTATGTCTCTGCTTCTGATAAAATGTTACTTTTTCCAACCTTGCACTCCTGATCAAACATTCCTTTTGCCAAGTTCTGCTCCTGAGAAAACATTATGTTTGGCAAAGTCTGCTTCTGATATAACATTTATTTTTGCCAGACCTCTACTTCTATTAATTTTTTTCTGAAAATTATTGTTTCCACCAAAACCTCCTTTATGAAAGAGATTGGATATGACACAGCAGTGGGTGTCAGGATACCACTTGCCAGCTAATGTTTTATCACCATCCGTGATTGTTAACAGTGAAGCCCTAGAAAAACTGATGTCAAGCGCATCACACATTCTTCTGGAATAACACAAAGGAACAATGAGAAAAAATGTATTGAAGATATTTCCAGGCTTATGCTGAAAATGGGCTCAGTGACTATATAAGCTTCTAATATATTGCCAAACCTGGCCCTATTTAAAGAGGGGGCAGGGGGAATAGCAGACTCAGAGGTAGATTAAAGGTAAAACAACCATGGTGATCAGCTCATGTTCTTTCTATTGTGTTCCTGTATATAAAATGATGTTATGATTGAGAGTCCCCTGTTAGTAAATTGGGGTGGGGGAGGGGGAATCACAGGCAACTGTTGATGGCAGGGGTGAAAGAAAGTTAAAGGACTTACCAGTACGCTGGAGTCCTGCACAGGGGTGTAGCCTCAACTGGAACAGGCAGAGCCTTTAAATCAAGATTTAAAGTTCCCGGAGCTCCGGCTGTGGCCGGAAGCCCCAGGGCCTTTAAATCACCCCCAGAGCTACCAGCTACATAGGCAGCTGGGAGCCCCAGGGTTCAGGGGCAATTTAAAGGGCCCAGGGCTCTAGCTGCTGCTACCACAGCGGAGCTCTGGGCCCTTTAAATCCACATGGGAGCCCTGCTGCCACTACCCTGAGGCTCCAGCACCAAGGCTCAGGAGGTGATTTAAAGGGCCTTGGGCTCCAGCCGCTACAGGGACCCCTGGGCCCTTTACATCGCCAGCCTGGGGAAGCCAGTCTGATCTGGCACGGTGTACTGGCTCTTGGTGGTATGCTGTACTGGACTGTACCAGCTTACTTGGGTATCTCTATATTGCAATGTAAGCCCAGGGTTAGTAGAACTTGAGTTAGCAGACCCTGGTTTTGTTAATCTAGAACTTGAGCATCTATACTCATTTGCAATCCCAGGTTAGAAATTTTTGACCCTTGGGTCCCGATCCGGAGTTCTACTGTCTACGGTGCATTATGCATATCCACCCATATCCCCAACTTCCTAGTGTCCACCCAAAACTTGGCTGCTCTAGCCTTTTGTTCATTGTGTAGTGTGGGAAAACTTGACTGTCCCCCAAACTTGACTGTCCAGAGGCCAGAGAAAGTCCGTCTGTGGGATTGTGGCAAACTTTTGGGAGACTCCCAGAGCACAAGTTCAGTGGGTCTGTGTCTATACTGCAAAGCGATAAGGCTTGAATCCTGCATCCCAGCTTGACTCAGGTTTGGCCCATCCATCGCCACAGGATCATGAGGCCCTGGGTTAGTGTGATTTGTGTGTAGACAGAAACAGTATGTCTACACAGTAATTAAACACCCACAGCTGACTGCTGACTTGGGCTCAGGCTGTGGGGCTATAAAATTGCTGTGTAGATGTTCAGGTTTGGGTTGCAACCCAGACTGTCAGACCGTCCTCCCACACAGGCTCCCAGGCTCCAGCCCAAGCCTGAATGTCTCCACAGCAATTTTAGCCCCACAGCTTGAGCCCTGTGAGCCCAAATCATCTGACCTGGGCCAATCACAGCCATGCTGCAGGTCTTTTACTCCAGTGTAGACATACCAAGGGAGCTTGAGCCTGAGTTTTTGAACTGTGGACTCTCCATTCTTCCCAAGTTCCAAAAGATGCATGGCATGGCTATGATTGGCCCGAGTCAGATGACTTGGGCTCACAGGGCTTAGGCTGTGGGGCTAAAATTGCTGTGTAGACATTAAGGCTTGGGCTGGAGCCTGGGGTTTGAGACCCTGTGAGGGAGGACAGTCTGACAGTCTGAGCTCCAGCCCAAACCTGAACATCTACACCAAGTTCAGATTGGTGGCAGCCATATCTCCCAGCACATCATTCTAGAAATGACTTTTCTAGATTCTAGAAATCTCACCAAGCAAGGGCAAAACTCTACTCTTCTGGTTGTGAGGTGTTATGGAAGAGGGAGGAGCAGCAGGCTCCAGTGCTATCCTGTCTGTACAAGGCAATATACACTCCCGATAAATCCACTGTTGAACTGCACCATGTGAGTAAGAGGTCAAGGACTGGCCTTGAACTCAACCCAGCTGACCATGTTACAAGGCTCAGTAGTTAGATATTCCACCTAGTCCAATAAAGAGTATTATCCCCATATTCTGCCATTCTATGTTGATGTGCTAGAAGTGAGAAGGGCCCCCTGTATATATCCTCTTTTCTCCCTAGCACACGAGAGTCCGGAATTTTGACCTAAACTTTTACATACAGAGTTAAAACCAAATAATGTATTTACTACCAATAAACCACTGTGGTGATCTATCTTTGATTTGAACAATGTGGCATTGGACAAGATGTAGTGACAGGTAAATCTATAAGTATTCAAGCTGAAAAACATCAGAACTCAAATCTTTGTTTTATGAAAGAGACTGGAAAATGGTTGCAGATACTGTTCCAAAAAAATGAAAAGAGGGGGAAAAAAAAAAACCCTTGCCAAACCCCACATTTTTAGAAATAGTCCAATGTACAAAATTCATCTCGCACTTTATATTAGCAAAAATAATGAGCCAAGTCTGGTTTAGTTTGTGTTATCTTTTCCTCCCTGACTGGGAGCATTTTCTTGCCAACAGAACAAAAAAAAAGTAAAATGTTTTCCTGATTATGTCATAATTAGAAATCATAGATCCACTGTAGCAGAAGTTAAATGAGAAAAAAGTTAACAAGTTAGTAGTAACAATGAACGTGGACTAAGTAAAGACAAAGCTTAAGTAAATGTGAATCTTCTTAAAGGATATTAAGGCCAACATTTTCCAAAATGGCTACTGATTTTGGGTGCCAAATTTGAGATTCCAAATAGTTTCTCAAATTGAACACCCAAAATAAGTGGCCACTTTTGAAAATTTAGACATTTAAGGTATGTCTACATTGCAATAAAGCACCTATGGCTGGCTCACGTCAGAGGACTTGGGCTTGCAGGGCTTGGGCTGGAGGCTATAAAACTGCACTGTAGACATCTGGGCTTTGGCAGGAGCCTGGTTTTTGGGGCCTTCCCACCTTGTGGGGTCTCAGAGCCTAAGATTGGATGGCTACACTGCAATTTTATAGCCCCATAGCCCAAGCCCCATGGGCTTGAGTCAGCTAACAGGAGCCAGCTCTGGGTGTTTTATTGCAATACAGACATACTCTTACTTTCTACTGCATTTGTGCATATAAACAAGCCCAGCTTTCAAACAAGTTGATTCTGGTAACATCCAGTTATTTAAAAATAATGTCTTGATGATTGCTAATGCATACCTCAGAATTGTTTTCAGTGAAATAATGAAAAACAAGGAAAATCTTTTTGTTCATATTAGATTTTTTAAACCAGATTTGTTTCTTTTTATGAAATCTTAATTTTTGGGCTGGCAGCTAGTGGGCTATGTCTTTCTAATGTTTTTGTCGGAATTATAAAAATGTGTTAAGTCCATTTTTCAAGTTCTACAAATCTGTACTTGTTCTAATGTTCTCTTCTTCCCCACAAAAGAAAGCTGTTCAAATCTCATACAATTTGTTGGGTTCCACAACATTTGACTCCTAAGACATGAGCAATGTAAACCAGTCTCCACTGTTCTAATGGCTCAGATAAAGCAGTGCCTTGAAAGAGACCAGAGCAGTTGCTGATCAGCTCCACTGACATTAATAAATCTCACAACATCGTTATTTTCTGGATTAAAGTTTGGACCTTTCAGAGGTTTGCACCGCATTCCCCAGCGGTATCAGTTAAAGAGTTCTCCTGAAGTCACTTTACAATTCATGTAGTTGGTCTATTTTAAAACAGTAATCCTATTTCTAACATTCAGTCCCTTCTGACATCCCTTGCACTCTTGACCTGGCACCACCGGCTGCTGTTCAGCAGCTAATTTGCGCACCACAAAAGCATTTAGAAAACCCAAAGTTAAACAAGGAATAAGAGTCATCAACACCATGCATGGCTGATAACTTTTCTATTATGTGAGGCAAGGGAATAAAAAAGTATTATTTTATAAGAAAAGAAGAAAAAGTTTTGTTTGCTTTTAGAAGTGATGTATCAGACCCTGATTCATTTACTATTTTTAATAGATCAAGTCAAGGTTATGTTATGCCTAAACTATTAGCATAGTATATTAAGCCATTAATGCTGTGTGATTTTCTAGGAAAGATTAACTAACAGATTTCATTTTTTATATGAAAATCTGTTGTAGACACAAGTTTAGGGGCACACAGTCCCTGTCTAGACACTGCCCCCTTTATATCACATATGTTGTTTTAGGAAAATGCAATACAAACTTAATATAACAGGTCCTAGAACAACAATGCACCAGCAAGAAAATAAGAAATTTCTAGCTCAACACCACAATCAAATCTTTTCAATCTAAGAGAAATGGAAGTAAATGGAGGTTAACATGAAATAAAAAAGAAATAAACGTTGTAGATTCTTTCTGTAGTTATAGCTGAGCTGAAAAACCAATGTTGGGAATGGCTCTTTCAATTGTTAGAGCATGGCTTGATGCTCTGAATTTCTAGATTGTGAATTTCTGCCTCATGAAACCAGTTGTCATGCCACCACTTAACACCGAAAAGCAATAGAAAGTTGAAACAGAGAAGCAACAAACCTCTGGCATCTCTCAGCCACTGTTAATGCAGACAGTCAATTAACATTTACATCTTTTTCAATGATTTGAACTAACAAAAACTTACCAGTGTTTTCTAAAGCTTGAGAAACATTTAATTTGCAAGGGGAACGGGAAAGACAGGTGTCAAATACTTTTCTATCAGATGTGCAATGGCTACGGAGCTTGCTTATACACACCAGCTGTGTTCATCATAAGATCCTTTAATGCTCTTTCAGATATGGCTAAGGTTAGCTTTAAACAAGGTATCTTACACACACAACTACCTATTGGCAGAACATTATAATAAAGTTTAGCATTCCATTACATTGCTCCCTTTAGGTTTTACATTCCTGTCATTTATAATATTTATACCAGGGGTAGGCAACTTATGGCATGCGTGCCGAAGGCAGCACGTGAGCTGATTTTCAGTGGCACTCACACTGCGTGGGTCCTGGCCACCAGTCCGGAGGACTCTGCATTTTAAATTTAATTTTAAATGAAGCTTCTTAAACATTTTAAAAATCCTTATTTACTTTATATACAACAATAGTTTAGTTATATATTATAGATTTATAGAAAGAGGCCTTCTAAAAGCGTTAAAATATATTACTGGAAAGTGAAACCTTAAATCAGAGTGAATAAATGAAGACTCGGCACACCACTTCTGAAAGGTTGCTGACCCCTGATTTATACTATCAGTTCAGTACATATCTGTCTGTTAAGTATCTCTGAATCATTCTGGTTTTCTAATTACACAACCCAAATATGTAACAACTTGCTCATCCTGCTGTCCATTAGTTGCAACAACTGACTGTGGTCAGTTTAGAATCCTTGATTCTTCTGCAGAGTTTGCTCCGTTGATTGTTCTTTCTGAGGACCAAACTGTAGATGTTGACAGTTTGTGTTGAACTTGCCACTGTCAGTTTCAACCACATAAGATCTGAGCACTGAATTCTTTTTCTTTACAACAGCTGGAGTTGTCCATCCTTTTTTCTCCATCCAATTTGACATGAACACAGTCACTACGTCTCTTTTAAAAGTGTTCAGAAGCTCTTTTAACCTTTTTATTGTATTTATCTACTGTTGGCATGTCTGGCCACTTTGGAAATGGGTGCTTGTCCAAAGCTGGAACAGTAGTTCTGAGTAGTCTTCCCATCATGAATTGTGCTGGACTATATCCAGGAGCCACTGTTGACCCACAAAGAACAAGAAATGGAACTTCCTGCTGTAGGATTTTCTTCGTTGTCTGTACAGCTCTCTTAGCCTCTTCATTCTCTTGTGAGTAATGTGGGCTGCTAGTAATATGATCAAAATCATATTTCATTTGGAAGGACTTAAAGTCTGCTGCAGTAAATTGTGGTCCATTGTCTGTCACTAGTTGTTCTGGAATACTGAAATGAGCAAAAGTGACCTTCAGGTTCTCAATAACACTGTGACATGTTATGTCTTTAAAGTAGATTATTCTTACATACCTGGCAAAATAGTCCACAACGATCAGATAATGATGTCCTCTAAATTTGCATAAATCTTCAGTGAGTCTCTTCCAAGCTCTGTCTGGTCAAGGTGTTGTTATTAAAGGTTCTTTGTGTTGTGTTGGTCTGTTAGTTCTGTAATGTTCACATGCAGACTTTTTATTCTTGTTATCCTTGCTGATGCCCACCCCCCATACTGACTGGTGGCCCATTTACAACATTTAGTTAATCCTTGACGTCCTTCATGGATGAGGTTCAAGATTTCTCCGATCATTTCATTTGTAATTATGATGTAATTTCCTTTAATCATGAGACCATTTGACTCACTTAATTGTCCAAGCACTGCAAAGTAGTCTCTTGTCACTTCTTAGTGTCCTTTTAGATACTTGGCCCAGCCATCCCTAATGTAACATAGAACTATCTGTCAGGTTTGCTTTTTGTAGCTGGTGTAATCTCTATCCTGACACTGGTCTGTATGCATCCACAGCATTCACTTATGCCTTTATGTCATCTTCGAGCTGATAGGTAGTTGAGTGCAATGCTGGGCTTCATGACAGAGTGTCTGCTACTACCAGATTTTTCCCAGGAATATATTTAGCAATTGGGTTAAATCACATTAAACGTAGCAATCAACATTGGCATCTCAGCAGTGCTTGATCCAGGTCTTTTCTGTTGATGAGGGTTATGAGCAGTTTATGATCTGTTACCTGTGTAAATGAATCTAGTCCACACAGGTATCTGTAAAAATTCTTACATGCCCATATGCTTGCCAGAAATTACTTTTCAATCTGTGCATATAATTTTTCTGCTTTTTTGAGTGTGTGAGAGCTGAGTGCAACTGGCTTCCATTCAGAGACATGAAGTTACAACAGTGTACCTACCACCTAGGCCACAGCTGCTTGCACCCACACTGACCATTGTGGGTTTTTTCACATCATAGTACTTGAGAACTGGAGCTGTTGAGATAATTTCTTTTACCTTTTTAAAAGCAATATCTTGATTTGGTCCCCATAGCCAAGATATGTTGGAATTCAACAGTTCGTTAAGTAGTTTTGTCACTGTGAAAAGGTCTTGTCGTTACCGACCAAAGTAATTTACCACCCCTGGTGTACATCTCTGTTCAATTATATTAGCTAGTGCATTCAACTCTCAAATTGGTTTTACTTTCTCAGGACTAGGACTGGTTCAATCTTTATTTATTGTCTGTCCCAAAAACTCAGTTTGGAGTAGGCAGAAACTTCATTTTTCCTTGTTTAGCATCAGTCCATGCTAACTGATTAGGTTTAGGACTTTGCTGAGGGTTTTGTTGTGTCCTTCCACTGAAGATCCGTATTCCAGAATGGTGCACATGAAAACTACAACTCAATTTGTGTTCATTAACAGTTCTGCCCTCTTTGGAAAATTTCAGGTGCACCAGTAATCCCAAAAGGTAATCTTTGAAAATCTCCCAAAGGCCATGATAAATGTAATCAATTTAGCCCTTACTTTGACAAAGGAATTTGCCAGAATCCACTCAAGGCTTGGAGAATACTGTATCTCTTTCAGCTGTGGGGAGGAAGTCATCCAGTGCTGGGAGGATTTATTTTTCTCTCACAACTGCTTCATTAAGTCTTTTAAGATCCACGCAGATTCATATTTTTCTCATTTTGATTTATAGCTGGTACCATGGGGACACACCATGCTATTGGCTCAGAGATTTTTTGATTATGCCAATCTGCTCTGTTTTCTTTAACTCAGTTTTCACTTAAGGAAGTAATGGAATAGGAATTTTGCATGGTGTATGTACGCTATATGATTCAGCATTGTCTCTTAATGTTATTTGCACTGGATCTCCTTTCAAATGTCCAATATCACCAAATATTCCACTGAGTTCTTCCATCTTTCTCACTAGGCCCATCATGGCTGCCACATTGTGGCTGAGAAAGCTGTTGGTTTGTAGTCCTTTAATCACATATGCTCTGAATGCATAGTTTTTGTCTTTGTAAGCCGTTTCTGTGGTGAATTGGCCCATGCAGCAAAAAATACCTTCAGGGCTAGTCAGAGCTGTGTCAGGTGACTTCAGCTCTATGAAGAGTGAAAGATGATTGTAAGTCCACTCTGAGATGATTGTGACATTAGCTCCTGAGTCAATTTTGAAGTCAATAGCCTTGCATGAATATTCATTTTCACTCTCCAGGAAGGCTCTATGTCATCACAAGTGATAGATCCCAGAAATAATGGCTCTTTTGATTGTCCACACTATGAATCAACTCCCTGACTACTTTGGTGTGGCAAACAGTTACAAAATGTCCATATTTCATTCATTTATTACACCGTGTGCCTCTGACTGAACATGCATCATGTCTTCAGATAAGATATTTTCCACACCTTCGTCCATGTAGGCTGGAATGTGTCCCTCTTAGCCTGGGAGTTCCCACTTCTTGCCTCAGGAATTTTATGATAATGACATTTAACATTCAAGTGTCTATTTACAGTTTCTAAGCTAGTTTCAGGTTTTTCAGGATTGTCAAGTTGCTCAATGTTTCACTGTCTCACCAGCTTAGGGTATGGCTACACTTGGAATTGCGCAGCGCTTTGAAGTGTGAGTGTGGTCGGAGCGGCAGCGCTGGGAGACAGCTCTCCCAGCGCTGCACGTAAACCACATCCTTTACGGGTGTAGCGTGCAGCGCTGGGAGCCGCGCTCCCAGCGCTGCCGCCCTGATTACACTGATGCTTTACAGCGCTATATCTTGCAGCGCTCAGGGGGGTGTTTGTATAGCTGTGGCTAGGGTTAAATCTCTCTTCAGTTGTACCTACCATGAAAGGTGTTATCTGTTAACCTAATAACCAGCCTATCTCTGGTATTTTCATGTTTTGCACTCCCAAAATCACAGTTTTCAGCCAATGTATGCAGTACTCTTATAAATCACTCAACATTTTCCCTGGTTCTTGAATTCTGTACTGGAAACATGCATTTTCATAAACCACATTTCTCTGACGTATAAAGTATGCATCAAATATAGTCAAAAACCCTTTCATAGTCATCATTGACACTGTCTTCAGTAAAGTCATACGATCTAAAGATATGCTCTGCTTGTTTCCCTATAGCATAAATTAAAGAAGATACCCGTATATTTCCAGGTTCCTTGTGCAGTTTGTTTGCAATTCAAAATCTTGAAAAATAATGTTTCTAATCTGTCCATTGTGAAAGTTTGTCAAAGATGAAGTTCTCTTGGGCATTGAAGAGTGGCAGGTGGATGAGATCCTGCAACCTTTGTGGCTGTTTCCTTCTGGTTCTGTTCTTAGTTTACTCCTGACACCACACCATGTACCTGTGCACCAGATATGGACTGGCCACAGAGCTTGCTTATATACACCAGTTGTGTTCATCATAAGATCATTTAATACTCTGCCAGGTATGGCTAAGGTTAGCTTTAAATAAGGTCATGGCTGCAGGGTCGGCACTTCCATTTAGGTGACCTAGGCAGTCGCCTAGGGCGCCGGGATTTGAGGAGGTGGCATTTTGCCACCCTCGGCGGCAATTCGGTGGTGGGGGGTCCTTCCATGCTCTGGGTCTTCGGCGGCAATTCGGTGGTGGGTCCTTCACTCGCTCCGGGACCCGCCGCCAAAGTGCCCCAAAGACCGGGAGCGCGGAAGGACCCCCCCCGCCGCCGAATTGCCACCAACGACCAGGAATGCGGAAGGAACCCCGCATAGGGCGCCAAAAACCCTGGCGCCACTCCTGCGTGGCTGAGCAGTATAATATAGTTTAGTATTACATTACAATAGGGGTCATTTGTAGCATTTTCCTACTTTATTTGGAATACATGAAAAAAAGGCTTCCCTCCCTGACGTGCCAGAGATGAGTGTAGGTTATGGGGTGGCTGTGAGGCACCCTTACCTGAGCATAATCACTGCTGCAAACCCCTCAGAATCTATAGGTTTAGCTATGTATCAGAGAGGTAGCAGTATTATAGATTTAGCTATACCCTTTGACTCAGATCGCTTGGCTGGAAGCACAGTTGATTGTCTCCATGTGCTCAGGTCAACTTGGCTCCCAGGATCCTGCAAAATGAATTTCCATGACTGACAAGTTATGGGGAAGGAATGAATTCTGACTGTATGGGTGGCCGGCAGTGTGTTTTAGCTGTTCACTGCAATGGTTGATTATTGTGCTGTTTTCAATATTGGAAGGGGCTCCCAGAATGTGGGATGGCTGCACTTAGCACATGTTTTAAAAATAAATGCATAAATCTACAAAGCTGAATTAGCATCAAATTGCTTTTGGAACTCAAGGTTGAATATTTTTATTCTGATACATTTCAATATCTACCACCATATAGTTAACACACTTTATTTTTAACTAATGTCAGTTAGGAAAGGAAGTTCTGGGATGGGGAGGAGTAAGAAGAACAGGGCATCATCACAGAATCATAGAACTGAAAGGGACTTCAAGAGGTCATCTAGTTCAGTCCCCTGCACTCCTGGCAGGATTAAGTATTATCTAGACCATTCCTGACAGGTGTTTGTCTAACTTGTTCTTAAAAATCACCAATGATGGAAATTCCATCACCTCCCTAGGCAACTTATTCCAGTGCTTAACTACCCTGACAGTTAGGAAGTTTTTCCTAATGTCCAACCTAAATCTCCCTTGCTGCAGTCTAAGCCCATTGCTTCTTTGTCCATGTGAGGACAAGATGATTTAGGATTGGGCCCAAAGTTCTAGGGGATGTCGATAATTTACATTTTATAAAGAGAAATTAGTAAAAGAAATTTTTAAAGGGCTACATCTAAGCTGTCTCTGACTGTGTCTTCACTGCCAAAAAGGTGTGTTAGTACAGAGAGAAGATTAACACGAATTAAGTACCTCACTGCAAAATCCTAGTGGAGGCAAAGCTCAGGGAGTTTTTACCATGACATAGGTGGGCAAGATCAGGAGTAAACCTCCATCCTGGTTTGACCTCACTTATTTACCTTGTACATTAGTTATTCTGCTGCTTTTTAAAAAAGTCCTTTTTTTGCAGTGAAAACATAGTCTGTGCTCACCAGAGACGGAGACCGGGTATATTTAGCTGAAGGGTATGACAAGCTAGAAAGCAGCAATAGTACAGAGCAATAGTGCAACACTGTATTTATTTTAAAGAAATTAAAATCGCCTGGGCTTTTTACATACCAACCTAGGAGATAAGGAGGCTAAGGGAAACTCCCATTATAGTCAGGAGACAATAGTCATGTAGTCTTCCTCCCATACAAGCAGGGGTGAAAGTAAGCCGAAAGTGGCTGCCGGTACCAGCCCATAGCAGCCGTCACTGCCCCTTTTGTGCCCCACATCGGTGGCCCTGCTGGATCGCTACTGGCACCATGGCAGTGCTTTAAGCAGGGTCCTTAAAGCCCTGACGTGGCAAAGGATCCTGCTTAAAGTGCTGCTCTGGCAGCACTTTAATGTCGTTGCCCCTTTTGCCTCACCCCCCCCGCCCCGCCCCACTGGGCCACCGACCGGGATTAGGAGGGGGCAAAAGGAGCAGGTTCCAGAGGCTGGCACGGGCCAGGTAGCGCAGATGGGCTGGCTGGGGGATGCTAACTCCCAGCCCCGCCCCTTTCACCTGACGCCCTGCCCCTTTCAGGGGCTGGAGCCGGCCTCCATACCAGTAAGTGTTGAGTGTTAACTTTCACTCGTGCATACAGGACTCCTGATCAAAGATTCCTTTGTGTAAATGCTAATGAAACCACCCCCATATGCATTAATGGACTCTAACACCTAGTTATGAGAAGGGTAAATCTGGAGAGATTAAGAAAGTTGTTTCCTTCTTTTAATTCTGTTTTCTTTCTTTTTTTAATTAATCTAATTGTTATTAAGATTACTGGGAAGTATTCAATTACACACACTGTCCCCAAAGAATACAAATCACCATTAGTGCTAAAGAGAGATGCTAAAGGGGAAAACTTTCTTCTCACAAAACTACCCTTCTTGGTCTGTCAAGGGTTATGCCATAGAAAAGAAAGTTGACAGATAAATTAATTTTTTAGTAAAAATTCTATCTGAAACTATTCACAAATTCAGGATGAATATGACAAATAGTTTCAGATGAAACACTTAGAAAAAAGTTGGTTGTAGTTGATTAAAATGTTCCCATTAATTTGGAACAGAAAAAACCTTAAGTTTTTCTATTCAATGAAAATTTTTGGAAAAAAAATGGTTTATATTCAAATCAAACAAAAAATTGTTATTATTTATTTTATTTTTCAGTTTGGCCCCCCAAGCTCTTCAAAAATCCATTTGCTCAGCTCATGTATGGACAGAGGGGTCCTCTCGCAGTAAGAAGTGTTGCCATTTGGCTGCAGCAAGTGAACTCAAGTGAACAGGCTAAAAGACCAAGCAGGAAATGAGAGTTATTGGTCAGAAGTTTATTAGGTATTTGCTTTGCACAACACTTGCACTTTCAGCAATTAGAGCTAAAATTAGATCTGAAATGTAGAACATGAGTTAATCAGAACTTCCTAATCTAAAGCACCCTCACAGAGGGACTAAAGCACCTGGGAATAGAATGAATGTTATACTTTGTTGCAACTAGGACCACCAGACAGCAAGTGTGAAAAATTGGGACGGGGTGGGGGTAATAGGAGCCTATATAAGAAAAAGACTCAAAAATCAGGACTGTCCCTATAAAATTGGGACACTTGGTCACCCTAGTTGCAACTAACATTGTAGCTGCTCCTGTGTGAAGTGAGAGAGTAGCATGAGAGCTGTCTGGAAACAGGTTGGACTGGCAGCTTTGATTCTATGACCCACCTTGGAACACTTTTTTCATTGGTTAATAAATGTTAAGCATAGTTTAAAAATAAAATCCAAGAGAATGCATTCCCATTTCTAGTACTGCATACAGCAGTGTTAAGCATAGCCTCTCCCAATAACCTGTTGAATTCTAGGTCTCCTTTAGGTGCAAATGCCATTATTTTAGGATAACTAGACATTTCTGGGGACTGAGAGACAGAAAAAACAGTTTTGTTTGCCCCAAAATAAAAGGTGCTTTTTTTTTATTTTTGCATTTTATAAAAACTGATAATTGAATATCATTTATTTAGTTTATTTTTATGATTTGTTATGGTTCTAGCATGTGAGATCTGGATGCATATTTAAAAAGTGAAATAAACAGTAAAAGATTTACTTGAACAACTGTTAGGGGCTTCATTTAAGAACTGGGTATTGTATTGTACTGTGCGTCTGTGTACACCTCCTCACTCTACCGTTCATGCATAAAATGTTATGACATACTCAACATGTACAGAGAATACCTAGGTGGGGTAGCTCAGGCATTTTCAGCCTTGCATTTCTTTCCAAGAAGTTCCTTATGCTTGTCGCAACTGCAATAATTGCAAGGGAAAATAATCAGTTTTTCTTTCAATTTTCTATAAATATGCACCATCTTTCCACGTGAGTAAACTGTTGCAACAGCTGTATTTATGCAGCATAAGGAACTACATGTAAAGAAAATGGGACCCCTAAAAATGGTGTTTGTTCACCCTGCAGTATTCCAGTTCTTCTAAAGATCACATATAACCTACTTAAAAAGCTTAGAAAATTTATATTTTCTTTTCAGAAGTGTAAAAAAATACTTGAAAGTACATATATGGACTGACCACAGATTTATTGCCATTGACTTTTTGTAAGGCAGCCAGAATAAGGCTGCTAATGCAAGTTTATGAGAACAGCTGGTACATTTACTGGCAGCTTTATAAGCACACCTCAAGAACTGCTCCACGTCTGTAAAAAGTATGGTATCAGACAAACTGTACTGGACATGTGGGGGCTATTGATGGGCAAGGCTGTATAAACCTAGCCATAACTATTGCAGCTGTGACCATAAAAATTTTTAGAAAAGCAAAAAAATCAGACACAAAAACATTTAATGAATTTCAAATGAAAAACCTGGATTGCTGAGTGGAGCCATGTAATGATTTGGGGGAGTACTTTACAGGTCTAAATTAAATGACGAGAAAAGTTTAGCAATCATTACATTTTGTTGTTTCCTCTAATCAGCCTCAGTTAAAAATTTCCTACCTACAATTAGCTTTCTTGCTGCTTTTAAAATCACCTTTCAGAGTGCAGGCTGCCACTAGCGTCCAATAAAACAACGGGAGTTCTTTAACAGCACTGCCAGGAGGGTGCTAGTTGCAGCATTTTGTCACACAGGCAGACCTTGTGTACTTGGATTAACCAGAGAAAATTGAGCAGTTCGCCTCGTGTGTAATAAAAGTCCATTTCAAATTTGTTCTTTTCCTCCAGCATCCCTTAATGAAAGTTGATTTCCTCACAAATTCATTGGTTTTATTTATTTTTACGTGAACACCAGCAGTTGTTAGCTGAATTCAGAAGACTGACCTCAGTATTTTACTGACTGAATTTTTACATGAGTCAGTGAATGGGAACTTGTTTATTTACACAGTAATATACATGTACCTATATGTATTCAGTGTGCAGTGCTATCTCTTCAAGCTCTCTGAGGAGCAAATATACTGAGTCTCCAAATGAGAAACTATGATGCTGAAGGCATTTCTTACAGACCCTGAAACCTGTCTAGGGGTGACGGGGAAGGGAGAAATCTTCGCCTATGAAGTATCCAAAATTATACCCAGGTCAAGTAGCTTTTAGGAAGGCTTCAGATGAATTTGACCTTGTGTGCTAGGAATCCATGATCCTTCACAGATTTGAGAAACTTCACTCACATTGGTGGGTATTCACCCACGAAAGCTCATGCTCCAATACGTCTGTTAGTCTATAAGGTGCCACAGGACTCTGCTGCTTTCACTCACATGGTTATTACTCTAGCTTTTCTTAATGCCATTGTCCCTCGGCGTCTGCTACTCCTCTGTCTCAGCTAACATTATAATTCTCTTTTTTCCACACACATGTGCACAATGGGCCAGCTCCTCAGCTGGTGTAAATTGATGTGGCTTCATTGGTCCAAGGGAACTGTGCTGACTTACATCAGCTGTGGATCTGGCCTTGTAGTGTACAAATATAAAGATATTTCATTTGGAAATAAATATTACTGGTAAAAGCATTCTTCTGCCTCTAAGTGCTACAGTCTGGGGGAGGAGGGGTGTCTATGCATCTGCTTCAAACTAAAGATCCAAATTTCAAATGTTCATCTCAAGCTTTCAAAGCATGAGCTGTAGAGAAGACGCAGTTTAGCCTAGGCTTGAGAAGGCTACTTCATGTAGCGCTTCTGCCCAGTTTTTTCAGAAGCTGTCATGTCTAGTCCATTCTAGTTAGCATTTAAAATTTGGATTACATTTTCTTCTGCCCCTGCTGATAGCCTATCCCAGAGTCCTATGCTGTATTAGTGGTGATAATCCTTGCCTTTTTGGCTGAAGTCCATGACAGTGGAAACCCCGCCAATCCCATATCTCACATAGTTTCTCTCTAACACAGCCTAGTCACGGACAACTATTCTGTTGCTTTCCTACACAGGAGTAACATCCCTGACTGATTTTAAATGCAGAATCTTGGTCTGCTAATATGCACAGGTGAGATGAAAATTTTGAACATCCACTAATGCCTTTCTTTGAGCTCATTACTCCCAACCGACTTCTTGCTCCATCTAAAAATATTGGTGGAGCACTGTTCACTCAGATGGCTTTGAATTTAATAATAATTTGGATATGGTTCTGTTCCTGTCCGTTAGCTGTATTGACAATTATAGATGCTCCCTTGATGCTTTCTGGAACAAGCTCTGACCTTTTTATTGGTAGTGTCTTGAGAAACTATATTGCTTAATTAAAGTGAAGTTTGAAATCGACATGCAAGTGCTCTTGCTTAGTTTTTCCTTCCTGACAGCCTAACTTGGCAATGTTTGCACTGTGTTATACTAAGTGCATTAGTATTAGGGATTATGTTATCACTTTTGAGGACTGATATCTACTCTTCTCTAGTTGTAGTCCTACTTTTCTCCTCTGGGTACTGTTTCCTCTCTGTGTTTGTATTGATTTAGGTATGAAGGCCTCAGGGAAATAATCATTGAGAGGAATTTAACTAGCTCTAGGTTTGAATTTTTTGTTCATTGTTGTTGCTGTATTTAATTGTGGATCCAGAGAAACCTTCTCTCTGCATTCCTGCTAGGTCAGACACTTCAATGGTGATACATATTCTGCCAGGAATTTAACCAATTAAAGGCATTATGCTGACCATACCAGTCTGAGATGCACAGTGAGAGTAATCTAGTAGCAGCGCAGTGGAGGGCTCCTGATTAGCAATAGCTAAGGGGACTAGCAATGACTCAGAGCTCCTTTCTACCCCCCGCCCCCAAGGGGCAAGGCGATAAATGCAGCTCCAAAAATGAGCAATGTCTCAGCTGCTGATGATAGTATGCAGTGATCAGGAGCCTGATCATATCTCAGAACCAGTTGACCACATACTCTTGGAGTCAGGAAGTACTAGTGTAATTCTGACAGACCCTGGTCGTCAGTGGGCGGAATCGAACCTGTGACCTCTGGAGCTTAGTGCATGAGCCTATACAGCATGGGCTAAAAGCCAGCTGGGTCCTTTTTTTTTTTTTTTTTTTTTTGTTCTCTCTCTGTATTGCCCTCCCCCCCCCCCCGCCCCCCGTGCCACTAGATGGGACAGAACAGCATACCGAGGAGGTGTGTGGGTTACACTAGCAGGCCTCATACTAGTTCTCAGGGAAACCCATGGTCCATATCTTTGTGCTGCTTCTATGAAACTGATGGGATGGAGGAGTGGACTCTTCCTCTTTTCTCCACCCTCAATACATTCAAGCAAGACAGGCCAGAATTCTGTGCTAAATGTCACTTGCTGGAAGGGCAAGCCAATTTGGCATGTTCCGTATCAATACAGTCAAGTCCATGGTCAATAGTAGATTGTGCTCTTTGCAAATTAAATGAAAAATGTGTATGTTGTTTGTCTGTAGTCACTAAATTAGCCTTTTTGCCAAACCACCAGAACAATCTTTTTTCTAATGCAAACTTGTTTCTGATTTTACCAGGGCAATTTTTGAAGCTCATTTTTCTAAGATTATTGAGACCAAGAAGTTTCTGTTTTCTGTAGTGATTCTTCCTTCCTTCCAATCTGGAATTCTATTATGTCATAATCTTAAATTTTTCCATTTTTTCTTTCTTCCATTTTGAAAAAATTACTAAATTAAACATGTATTTGCCAGTAGGGAAATTAGTGCTCATTAGACAGTGGGGACCTAGTTCAATGCTCATGTCATGCCATTCACTTCCACGAATTTGTGCCCGCTGACATTGCAAGAGCTAAATTTGAATTTAAATCTGCATTTGCATTTCCTTGAGGTTATTATTTTTCAGAATTTTAGCATTATTTTTAAATCAGTGTCAACCAAGTGAATGACTCAGTGCTGAATTATTGTTCATGGTAAAAATTATAATTAGTTTACAAAATAAAATTATTATTTACTTAAAGTTGCTAGATGCTTCATAGGAACTTATAACTTAATTTCCTTAAGGGGAGGTGGGAGGGTAAATATTAGGTAGAAACTGTGATAGGAAGGACACGGTACTGTTAGTAAATTAGCACAGTTAGTCAGCAAAGCCTAGTTCCAAGTATGGTAAAATAAAGGATATATTATGCACAAAACACTATGTTTAAAGAACACAATGGCTGTGAACTCAAGCACTACAAAGTTAGGAAATGCCAGAATTAAGGCTGCCTATGTAAAGTCCCCTTTGTATTTCTCCCCACTCCAACCCCTAATTACACTGAGCACGCCTCAGCTATCACCAAGAATCTGCACCAATATCTCTTTCCAATTTATGCCTGTTATATTCATTCATCCTACAAGTCACATGCACAGTATATACATGGTACTGTATAAAACCAGTTGCACGTTTGATTGTCCTACAACTTGTACAATAGGTAAATATTTCCACAAAATAACATACATTGCTATCTATGCTATTATAAAATGGACTACCATTCTAGACACAAATATTACTGTCTAACTCTGTGATTGATATGCCCATATCAATTAAGGACAGTAGATGTGTAATCTAATTGTTTTCCTAATTTGTTTTTTATAAAATCTGTTACATAATAGCAGCAAACCCAGTCTATGCTATGAATTGCTAGAGGATTACTGGATTTATTGCTCTTCTTGGGTGGTTAAAGTCAGTCACTCAGCAAAATGTCTTTATAACTACACATAGAGAGGGCAATATTTTTACAGGATATGCAAGAGATAATTCCAAGGGAAAATGGCCTCCTACCACTTCATAAATATTGAGGCAAAGTCAATACTTTATTGCTAAAGGAAACTGATCCTGAGATAATGTTCTGCTGCGGTGCCTGAAGATCACAGACTACTCTATTACAATGGCTGTGGGTAAGTCAGAGTTCGTTATTATGGGCTTGGACTTACAGACAGCAAGCACTGCTTAGCAAGAGAGTACTGCACAGATAAGCTAAATGCAAAACTCAAATGCTAGGAAGACAGATGAACTCAATCCTGCTTTAATGAGAACTCTGCTGTGCGGCTGCTGCGTTACTCCTGTGTAGTAGGAGGAAGAAGGTCAAGGAAAGGAAGGAGTAGGTAAGGTTGTGTCTACACTATGATGAAAAACCCATGGCACTGAGTCTTAGAGCCCAGGTCAATTGATCTGGGTTGCAGGCCTAAAAATAGCAGTGTACAGTTTCAGGCTCAGGCTATAGACTATATTTGGAAATCCACCCCCCTTTTTGGGTTTCAAAACCCAGGTCTGAGCCTGGGCCTGAATATCTACAGTACAATTTTTAGCTTCATAGCTTGAGCCCTGTGAGCCTGAGACAACTGACCAAGCCAGCCATGGCTGTGCTGCAGGTCTTTTTGCAATGTAGACATACTCTAAGTGGTTGATTTACATGCTGTAGTCTCATTGACACCATGTATGAACACATGGCCCTCATTGAAGTGATGGGGGTTTTGCCATTTACTTCAGTGGGTCTAGGATTTCACCACATGTGCTCAGATTCTCTGCACTCACTTTTTTTACTGTGTATTCCTGAGAATTAGGCAGTAGATCTCTGGCAGTGCAGAGGGCTGTTTATAGTACTTGTATTTATTGTATCCATCAGTGGTCTCTACGCACAGTGTGCTAAAGTCAGCACCCTCACAAAATGTACTACATGAAGATTGCAGGATCCAGACATATTTGTATTGATGTACTATATCCATTCTAGCCAATTTGAAACCAGCTTATTTTAAAAGTGTATCTTTAGATAACATACTTTAATTTTATTAGGCATTGGAATATAAATTGCCAACTAGATCAGACCCAAGGTCCATCTAGTCCAGTAACCTATCTCAACCAGAAACTTAAGAGGAAGGTGTGAGAACCCCACAGTAGGAGGATGTGGCATAACCTGCCCCCTAAAATAGGTTTCATCTTGGTCTCTAATAGTTAGAGATTGGTTTAAGCCCTGAAACATGAGATTTAATGTCTGATCGGCTATTATTATTTATTTAACAGTGTCAGCAGTTAACTTTCTGGAAAAGTGGTTAGGAAAGTTAGGCCCTGATCCTGCAAACACTTATGAATCTGCTTAATTTTATACACCATGAGTAATCCCACACCTCCGGGTAGATTTCCTGAGAGATAATGGCCCATAGCTTTTAACTATTGTTAGTATTTTTAGCAGCATATGTAAAGAATCTGCTTGCATGGACCCTTATGGAAAAACTAGCAGTACACTTAGGCTATGCCTACACTACAAGCTAAGGGTATGATTCCCCTGCTCATGGACCCATACTAGCAGTAATTCAATGAGAACTAGCATGAGTATAAATAGCAATGTAGCTTTTGTAGCCTGGGCAGTGACGGGAGGCATGGTTGAGCCATGCTAATTACAAACCTGCCTGAAGATAGTGAGTCCATATTCAGCATGGCTCAGCCTTGTCTCCACTACCACTCCCGATGCTACTGTGGCTACACCACCTACTTATACTTGTGTTAGCTCTCAGTGAGCTACCATGAGTATGTGTACACGAGCAGAGGAATCACACCTCCAGCTTGAAGTGTAGACATAGTCTTAGTATGCTCTTTCAGAACTTAGTAGTGCATAATGTGATGCATTTGTTTTATAAAAGTTCTGGAGGAAGGATGAGAGTATATCCCTGGGTATGATTTTTTGGGGGAAAGCTTTTCGGGAATTTTTCCATTTTTATTGTCAGCTGGCTGAGGTAAATGGTTATCTGCAGTTGATCATTTAAGACAGCTGGCTGGCAGAGTTAATATCTGTGACATCAGTGTATGCTGCTGGATGCTTGTAATTCTAATTATTGTCAGGACATTCAGAGCTTTAGTACAGGCATAGTTTTTAATGTTGAATATAAATAAGATTATAAATATGGAGCAAACCTGTGATTTATGCGTTTATACAGCTCTGCTCAATGCATTCTGCTTTTACAGCATATCAAATTAACAATGATATTGCTTTTACAGCATATCAAATTAACGCATACAACACATACAACTATGAAGTCAACTAAAAATAATTAGAGAAGATGCAGACAAATCTTGCCATCAGTCACATGAGTACTGTTCCCTGTGAACCCAGTGGCATTTGTAGCCATGCAAATGAGAACAGAATTTGGTCCATCGTTTTCCACTTAATTTTAAAACTCCAAATGCTGCACTTATATGATGAGGCAAGCAGTTCCTCCAGGTGGGTGCTAAGTGGCTCTTATGCCCTGCTATGCCCTCTCCATGACATTTTTTAGGGTCTGGCTGCAACTGTGCATAAAAATGTTGTGTGCTTCAGCACAGTACTATTTTGAACGAGTTCATGGGGAGTGGTAGAAACTGCCAGCTCTACTTTACATAACAGTCTATGTCTGGGGTTTCCCGTATCCTTAACACAGTTTTTGGAGCAGGTTCAGATTGATCTTGTAATGTATACTACATTAGGGTTTAAAAGATTGTTTTGTCAGGTTTAGGTGATTAATTATCTTACTGGGAGAACTCCAGCAGGTACAGTAATGCCAGACAGGTGTTTATTAATATTACAACCATATTTCCTCCTAGCATTTGATCCTGCCAGCTCCTGACATTACCCCATTAACAGAGACAATTGTCAGCTGACACCTGTATTTGCCACAGGAATAATCTTAAATCTCATTGTGGCATGGCCCTGCAGGAGAAACCCTAATCAGCTCCTGCCACTCCAGCCCCAATCAGGGGAAATGGGTTGGGGCCGGGCATCTAGCTAGTACTGGCCTGGAAACTGGCCACACCTTCCAGCCTCATTAACAGAGGCTAAAAGCCTGGGTGGAAGTGGGAGAGCAGGCTTAGGAGGAACCATGTACTTACTACCCTGTGCTTGGTAAAACCTGTAAATAGTTGAAGGTGGTGACTGGACATAGGAATAAAGAGCATGGGTGTTGCACGAGCTTGAAGCAGTCTTGGCTCATAGGGGAGCTGGGCCAGGAGGCTGAACGCAGTGGGGTGCAGTGAGCACCCTGTTATACTAATCCCCACCCCTACAGGTGCTAAAACAAATGCTGAAGTACATTTTATAAGAGTGCATATCTTAGGCTATGTGAAAACTCACAATGGTTTTATGCATTCTGTGGCACATAGTGACAGGTAGTGGGAAATACCTGTGCCTGGCAGAAATTAAAGAGGACATTATTAAGGAAAGTGTGACTTCAGACTGCTATGGCAAGTCCTGGAAAGGGTTAAAGCCCTGAGAGGCTGGCTTGAATCTCTATGTGGGAATTGACAGAAGCTGAGGTGTGGAGCCTTTTTAATGTGGTTTATATGAACTAAATGACAGACTTGGAGAGAGAGAGAGAGAGAATAAGATGATTAGAAATTGGAGGGGTTGTGTGTGCATGGGGGGGAGCAGTGTAGTTGTTTGCACCTGAATCTGCAAAGCTAGATGTAAGTGATTGATTTTACACACATGATCTAAATCTCATTAAAATCAATAGAATGATTGACTTCAATAGGCTTGTGCTTAAGACCAGGAGTAATTCCAGTAACTTTAATGGCACTATTCACATTCACAAAGTTAAACACATGTATCTCTTTTGCAGAATCTGGATGCAAATGACTACACTTCCCCTCACCCCGATATCTATTAGTTGCTTATTTAGATGCCCCTTAAAAGATTTTCTTTTAAGGTAATTCTCCTCTTGCAATAAAAAAAGATTTGGCTGCTGATGTATATTCAAAAGCAGCACTTTTCAAACTGACTCAAGTTTTTTGTTTTTGAACTAAGTTACAAATTTAAAATGTAATTCTTAACCTGTGTAAGATATATTAAACATATGGAACAACAAAGAATTTATATTCATGCCTTTCTTTCTGTCTATCAAGAGTACTGAAAGGTGCTTATAGCACATTTATTTCAGTAATGAACTTGAATTTGGAGTAAGGCCTCACTGTGATTAATGGCTGAGAGAGATGGTTTGGCAGTGTAAAAGAATCTATTGAAATAGTTATGTTGTTCACTATTGTATATAACTTTATCAAATTTAAGAATCATTTCCAGGAAAGGGGAAAAAAGAAGAGCATCAGTCTGCTTTATGTTTAGGGAAAAAATAAGTTAACTCATAATGCAACAACTTAATGAAACTCACCAGTGGTTGAAAGGCTGAGGAAAAGTCATCATTCTTTAAGAGAATACACAAAAGCTGGGGGACTGCCTGTCTTGGGGGATTGGTAATGGACTTTGGAACCTCTCATCTCCATGTTACCAGTTCCTATCCTGCCCAGGCTTGTGGTAACTGAATGTTGTCACCATATGATGATTATTTGGTGTGCAATGTTAAATGAGTTTAAGCAGCTCCAGTTCCTAATGAATCCTTGTGCATGTTACCAGATTAACAGGTGCTACTCACAATCATCGAAGAGGCCAAGAACTGAAGGCCTGACTCACCAACTATTGAATTCAATAGAAGTCTTTCTCTTCTCTTCAGTGGGCTTTAGATCAGGCTACAAAATGGCTGGGATAACAAGCCACCTTCTGACCCCCTGGCTGGTCAGGCAATGTGGTGAAGCTTGCATCACCACTGCCAGTGTTTTCCCACCCTGGAAATAAAGAGAGGAAGAGAGTCATCTTCTGGGCAGCCACTCTGGAACTTCTCACCAGCCCACTAAGAATCCAAGTTACTAAGAATTTGTAGCTGGTGTAAAATTTAAGGAAAGAGATTGATACAAATTTCTTAGCACCTTAATCAAGTCACCTGTTGTCTACGGTCATTCTACAATTGTACAAACATATGTAATCAAACAATTATAAAATATAAAACTACCTTCTTCTCTTAAGTAGCTTGAAGGACACTTCCCCAGAGAGGACCAATCTCTTATTTGACATACATTGTCAAGGTGATGTTCTTATCTTTTGGAACCCTTAAATCTGTGATGGGAAATCACACTGGGGAGCTACAACAGCAACAATGTATTAGATTACAATTTATTAGTAAATTTGGGGTTGGTATATTCCTGTTCTTCTGGCATTTAAATCATATCTGTGATGCTGTACATATAGGATTAACAGCAGGAAGAATGATGGCAATAATCTTTTATTTGGTCTAATTCCTTGTTAGGCCTGGTCTCAGAAATAAAGTCTAGATCACATAGTTGATTTGCCTTCATAACTGCTACAATTGAAATGTTGGCACTTTACTAATATATTTTTCTTGTAAATCTCACACAAATTGACTCCATTAAAGTATCAGAAAAGTGTCTTAAGCATTTTCAGTAACATAGAAAACTTGCAAGAGACCCTTTATAAACAAGGAAAGAAATTAGCCATAAGTTTTAAACCTGGGACCTGTGTGGGATCATTTTTTTCCTGACATTGCTTCTAAAGTTGTTCATTTATCACAAACGAGGTATAACTAAGATTCATTTTAAAAGGAGAAAAAAAGCTATATGTACATACATAAATAATTTCACATGCCAAAAAACGCCAGGGAAATTATTACTTCCAGTGCTAGGGTTGAAACAGTGCCAACTCCAAAGTTTTGTAAATTGAGGCCTAAGTGTGAAATCCTTCCAGCTGTTAAAAGTATCCCATGTCTAATTATATTCACAGTTTTTCAGAATACTCCTTCAGTTTGGAGAATCCTGAAAGTACATACTGTATGGCTGGAAACTAGGACCACATGCATTCTCTGAAAGCTTACAAAACATAAAGAAAGCAAATAGACAAAATAGACAAGCCACATATTTGCATGATTTTGTAAATGTTTTCTTTTGTGGCTTTCTTTGTTTTCACAACATTTCTTTATAAACCTGATTTACTGTAATGTACCTACCCCATCATTCCAGAGGCCATGAACAACTATATGTAAGGAAGTGTCCATTACATTTTTCTTAAGGATCTGTTACTACAGGAGGTCTGAAACAACAGCTGCAACTATAACGATGTACCCCTAAAAGGGGGGAATGCTCGCTTGTAATTTTTGCTCCAGCCTTAGCCAAGCAATTGGAAAAGCCCTTCGTTATTGTCAGAAAGTCAGGAAGTTGCACATTATAGAGAATAGCATAACCCCGATGGATTTGGGAATTCACTTCTCTTTAGTTTTTAGTAATTTTAAAACTTCTAATTTTACTTTAGCATCCGCATCTTCCAACAACAACACTTTGCCATTAGATTTCATGGATTATCATTAATAGGCTAAATTCTTAGGTCCTTAACTCAGATATTTTCTTGACTGAGTGTTTGATTAAATCAGCATTGAGTAAAAACTGACTAGGAACTTCAGGATTCAGCCTATTATCTTGAGACTAGCAATAGCCCAACAGTAGTGGGCATTTGAGGCAACACTGCCCTCACAAATACTGGATGGCGTGCTTTCCTCCAACGTGCTCCTCCACCTGAACTGAAATTGGGCATCTGGGAATACGTAAAACAATCTTACTTTTCTTGCATGCCCCAAAGTTCCATGAAACCAATAAGAGTTTTGGGTGAGTGAAGAAGGATGGTTGAGTGATAAGAGTGCTAGCCTAGAACTGAGGTTCAATTCCCTCCTCTGACACAGAATTCTTCTGTGATGTTAGGCAAATCAATTAGTTTCTCTATGCCTGAGCTTCCCATCTGGAACATGGGGATAACAGCACTTTCCTACCACACGGGGTATTGTGAGGATAAACACATTAAAGAATGTGAAATGCTCAAGCATTACGGTGATTGGGGGAATCATTAAATACTGAAGAAAAATAGATAGATAGTTCAGGATCATTGAATTCAAGTGCCTTGTCTTGGAAGGATTCATTGTTTTAAGGCAGGTGGTATCTGAAAGCATGTGGTGAGATGACACTGTCAAAACAAAATCCCAACAAAATCTAATGCAGCCACCCAGCAGCACCTACTTCTGCTGGAGCAAGTGACAGTCTGCCCATTCCCTCAAAAGAACATCTTATTCAACTGGCATTTTCTAAGCTTCTTTCTCAAACCACAACCACCATATCATATTTATCTGCATCTAACTGGCTTTTTTGTTTATTTTTTTGAGATGTACATTTGGATTGATGTTATTCCTCATAAAGATCATCATTTGCTGACCAAAATCTAAACAGCATTTGTATGGATCAATATACTTTTTAATGGGTTTGGACAGAGCTAGCTTCAGGTTCTTAAATTATTAAGGCCTTATTGTATTCTCCCTTGCAAAAATCCACAGAGGACAAAGGAACAGCCGTCCTTAACATTGTGGTATTCATTGCTAATGCTGACTTCGGTAAGCCAAATTAGATATAATGGGTATCTGAGGGACTGTACTAGCATTAATAGCAGGAGAATGTGCCCTCTGGAGGGATATATGCAGGTGTATACCAGCACTTTTTAATTCTGACTTTATCAAAAACAGATGTACAAATTTAGTTTTAAAAAGACTGCAGACCATGGGACCAGCCATGGGTACTGGGATGGCTCCCCAACATGCCAACATGGACCACTCTGAAAAAGAATTTTTGGACAAATGCACCACAAAACCAGTCATATACCTGAGATGCATCAATGATATTTTCATTGCCTGAACAGATGGCTTAACCTCCCTTGTAGATTTCCACCACACCTTCAGCAACCACCACCCATCCATTAAATGCTCTCTGGAACACTCCGACACTAGCATCAACTTCCTGGACACCACAATCACCTTTAGCAATGGAACCCTACGAACAGCCATATACAAGAAACCCACAGATCACCACACCTACCTCAATAGATCCAGTAACCACCTTAAATACACCAAGAAATCTGTTTTCTACATCCAGGCACTCAGATACCACAGAATATGCTCCAAGGAGAAAGTCTGGGATATACACTTTAACACACTTAAAACTGCCTTCACCAACAAGGACAATGCACCAGAGAAGTAGATCGTATTATGGAACAGACCACTCAAATACCCTGAGAGAACCTACTTCAATACAGAAATAAAACTCTAATTGTCACCTATCACCCCACACTGGAACCCATATGAAGTATCATCAAACAACTACCCCATCCTGAAATAAATCTTTCCTCAACCCCCACTCCTGAGCTTCAAACAACCTCCCACCCTCTCTAAGCTCATCATCAGAAGCCCACAGACCAGGACACACCAACTCAAAGTAGCGCCAGACCCTGCCAGAACAAGATGCAAAACCTACAGATGTATCACCACTGCTACAATGATAAACACCCCCAACAACACATCTTTCAGGAGCCAGGGGTTCTACACATGCCTATCACAACATGTGGCACATCTCATCTAGTGCATTAAATGCCCCCAAAACAACTATGTGGATGAAACCAGACAATCACTATGCTCTCAAATGAACTCACCCAGAAAAATGATTAAAGACAAAAACACCCTGTCATCTGTGAGTGAACACTTCACAAAGCAATTGCTCTATATCTGACCTATTATTCCCATCTTCAAAGGAAACCTGCACAACACTTTAAAAAAAATAAGCCTAGGAGCTTGAATTCATTACTCTGCTAGACACCAAAAATCATGGACTGAACAGACATTAGATTTATGGCTTATTACAACAATCTGTAACCCACTAACCCCTCTTTTTGTCCTATGACTACAGAGGTGTTAATGGGCCACTCTACCTTGAATGGTGCCTTAGAATATGTGCTAACTACATAGGCTAAATAATTTGTTCTGTCTTGCATTTTGCTGTGATTCTGGGAGGTCCTTTCTCAGGATATGGCTACACTACAAGATTATTCCAATTTTACATAAACCGGTTTTGTAAAACAGATTGTATAAAGTCAAGTGCACACGGCCAGACAAAGCACAGTAATTCAGCGGTGTGCGTCCATGTACCGAGGCTAGCGTCGATTTCTGGAGAGTTGCACTGTGGGTAGCTATCCCGTAGCTATCCCATAGTTCCCGCAGTCTCCCCCGCCCATTGGAATTCGGGTTAATCCATGCAATGATGTGCACTAGTGTTCGCTTGTTTTTTGCCTGATTTTTTTTTTATTTTATATTATATGAACTTTATATGGGATTCTGGTAATGTTGTTATCATTCTCCTCCATGAAAGCAACAGGCAGACAATTATCATTTTGCACCTTTTTCCTCTGAATTGCCCTGGCAGACAACTCAATAGCAGGGCAACATGAGCCTGTTTTTGCCTTTTGTCACTGGTCACTGTATGTGACTGGATGCCAGCTGACAGTAAGACGGTAATGCAGTGCTACCATGCCCCACACATTTCAATTTGCCTTTGCAAGGTAGCAGAGATGGTTTACAGCTGTTCTGTCCGTCTGCTATACTTGTAATTGGCGATGAGGACGTTATCAGTCGTCTGTACCGATCTGCTGGGCTTGGTCATTTATAGGGTGCTCCTGCTGGCCTTCGCTTAGTCGGCCGACGGGCGGCAAAGACTAAAAATGGGAATTGACTCCCCAAGTCAATCCCTCCTTTATGGTTTATGCTAAAAATAGAGTCAGTCCCTGCCTAGAATATGGGGCAAAGTTGTACTAGAGAACCAGTGTATCAGAGAACCAGAGCAGCACACCGCTCCGTGTCAGATCCTGCAGAATGATGAAGGCTGCATGCCATTCTAGGGAGTGCCCTGCTAACAACTCCCGCCCTGTTGCTTCCCTCCCCCCCAACCTTCCTGGGCTACCGTGGCAGTGGGTCCCCCAATTGTTGTGATGAAGTAATAAAGAGTGGCCAGGAAATAAGAATCTCTGAGTTTTTAGAGAGAGAAATGAGGGGGAGGCAGCCTCCAGCTGTGCTATGAATAGTCCAGGCAGGACATTAATGGTAGGGGGAAGGAGCCCAGCATTCCCGTTCCTATGATAGTCCAGGCATTTTTAAGTAAGAAATCTTTTCTTAGAACATGAAGGGTGGCGGGGGGCTGAGGAACTCAGCCCTCAGTTGCTGATGATGAGGACGGTATCAGCCTTTCTGTACCATCTGCCGAAGAATGGAGTCATTCCTATTTTTACCCAGGGCCCAGCCGACCTCATCTGAGGCCAGCCAGGAGCACTCAACAGGATGATGAGAACAGCTATCATCCTTTTGTACAGTACCGTCTGCCATCCAGGGAGGGAAGGGAGAAGGATGTGCTATCATCTGCTGCGTACGCATCTACCAGCAGCATAGCAGTAGACATAGGTGACATATACAAAAGTTCAGAAAACGATTTTTTTCCTTTCTTTCACGGGGCGATGTGGGGGTAAATTGAGACATAGTACCCTGAAACACCCCAGACAAGTGTTGCCCTACAGGCATTTGGGAGTTAGTAAAAAACAAGCCAAGAATGCAAATGCTTTTCAAGAGATTGTCGGGGACTTGGGATTAGCTGGAAGCCCTCAGTACCTCCCGCGTCCCTCCATGAAGAGCCATTTGATTCTTTTTGGCTTTCCGTATGCTTGTTACACAGCACTGTCTGTGGACTCTGTTTCATTAGCCTGGTATTTTTATTCAAAAATGCTTGGCATTTTTGTCTTCTGTAACGGAGCTCTGGTAGAACAGATTTGTCTCCCCATACAGCAATCAGATCCAGTATCTCCCGTAGGCCATGCTGGAGCTCTTTTTTGGATTTGGGACTGCATTGCCACCCGTGCTGATCAGAGCTCCACGCTGGGCAAACAGGAAATGAAATTCAAAAGTTCGCGGGGCTTTTCCTGTTTACCTGGCCAGTGCATCTGAGTTTGGATTGCTGTCCAGAGCAGTCACAATGGCGCACTGTGGGATACCGCCCGGAGGCCAATACCGTCGATTTGCGACCACACTAACCCTAATCCGATATGATAATACCAATTTCAGTGCTACTCCTCTCGTCGGGGAGGAGTACTGAAACCTGTTTAAAGAGCCCTTTATATCGATATAAAGGGCCTCATTGTGTGGACGGGTGCAGCGTTAAATCGATTTAACGCTGCTAAAATTGGTTTAAACGCGTAGTGTAGACCAGGCCTCAGAGTCCCAGACCTGAAAAAGAGTTCTATGTGGCTCAAAAACGTGTCCCTCTCACCAACAGAAATTAGTCCAATACAAGATGTTACCTCACCCACCTTGTCTCTCTAAAGGCTAGTCTACACTAAAAGTGCTACAGTGGTGCAGACGCACTGAAGATGCTCTATACCGATGGGAGAGAGCTGTCTCATCAGCATACTAAAACCACCTCTCTGAGAGGCAGTAGCTATATCTGCAGGAGAAGTAGCACTGTCCACACCGGCACTTATAGTGGTATAACTTGCATTGCTCACAGGATTGGCTTAATCACACCTCTGAGTGACATAAGTTATACCAACATAACTTCTAGGGTAGACAAGCCCTAATGTCCTGGGACCAACAAAGCTACAACTATACTGCATGCAAAAATAAACTCATATAATTACAGGAAATGATAGGAATCTGTAGCTTTTAATAGAAAATACTTCCAGAAGCATCACAGAAAGGTATTTTATTTATTAACTTGGTACAATGTACAAAAGAGCACTGACTTGACTCTGAGCCCTCTCTTTTTCTCCTGTCTCATTCATTTTTGCCAGGTATATAGTGATGATGCATGAACCTCAGAATGTTCAGAGGCTCAGTGTCAAAAGGCACTAAATGTATGGTTGTTTATCCATGCTGCTTAGATCTGTTAAGCTGATCTGGAAAGCAAGCCTGAGCATATTTACTTGAGATTTCCAGACCATTCACTTCTGGCCAGCCCAGAAATGTTACAGCTAACTCTCTCATACGGTTTTTGCACCGTGACTTGTGCTCCCCACCAGAACCGAGATGAGATGAGTACACAAACATTAAAAATAACAGAGGAGAAAATATTTTACAAGCTTTCATGATACATCAAAAGATTAGAGATATTGAAAACTAGCTAATGGTCAATGGGATTACTCACCTGCTTAAAATTAAATATATCCTTAAATGTTTAGTGGGACTGTGGCCAGAATGCTAATTCTGTAAGATCCAACGCAATGTGCATAGCATGAATAGGAGTAGCCCAGAATAGCTGCATGACACATAGTGTCCACATCTGTTTCTAAACTGTTTAGGAAGGACTGCATGTGGTGGTGAGATACTACTTGCCAGCTCAGTCTCATCAAAGGTCCAAAGTGGTATGAAACTGTTGTGATGGAATCACTGAGTGGTGCTGTTACACACGGTTTTCCAAGTCCTTTTTTTTAGTATATAAGCAAATATATTGACCTTGGGAAGATATGCCATGCTTTGGGAAGGAGCTGTGGAAGTAGCAGGAGAGTTTGCTCTCTACCTTGGTCTCTGATTTAGTCAATTCTTGGACAGAGTTGCTCTCTGGGAGCTGGGCATTAGTATTGAGTTGAGATTCCTGAAAGAAGGGACTGCCCTGCATGCCGTTTGACCATCTCTGTTCCAGGACTGGTATATGTGTAAATCTAAAAAAAGTTACACTTAGGATATACGCAGACTCCATGTGGCTGATTTCTCCTCCACTGGAAAGCCTCTGGACACCTGCTACCTCTCAGCAGAGGGGTAACTAGCATTAGGATGAGACACTAGTGTTGCAAGAAGGAGCAACAAATGCAAGCACATTTGTCATAAAATTACAAAGGTTAGTGGCATAAAAGGTCTTCCTGCAGATTCGGGATTGTTCCTTGCATATTTTAATGTTTTATCTAGACTGGTTTTAAATGATGCAAGCTCCCACTACTTTCTTTGGAACATTCCCCCAGGAAATTATTTTGCACAGGGTACTGAATAGCAGTCAGATGTTAACAGTGTTCACTAATCTAAACTTTTTTATATAAAATTGAAGCATTTTCTTCCAATTTTCACTTTTTTATTTTATTTTATATAACATAAAATTTAAAAATTGAAACAAAGTAATTTTGAAATGGAACATCAAAATGTTTCATTCTGAAAATGTCAAAATGGATTTTTTGACCTTATCAGAATAATCTGTTCCATTTTTTAAAATGAAATTTTGGCAAAATTGACACTTTTCTGCAAAATGTTCCACTTTCAACGAACAGACATTTTATGATGGAAAAACATTCCATAAGAAAATTTCTGACCAGCTCTACGGCTAACACTACTTAGCATAGGTGCCAACTTCCTGAGTTCCCAGGCGGTCCTCGAACCCCCTGCTCAGCCCCAGACCCCAACCCCCCTCCACCCTTTCCCCCAACCCCACCCTCACCCTGCCTTTTCCTGCCCCCGCTCTTCCCCTTCCCCCCGCACCTCCTATATGCTGCTGAACAGCTGATCACAGTGGGCCGAATGCACTGCGGGGGAGGTGGAGGAGCTGATTGGTGCATCTGTCAGTGGGTGCTGAGCACCCACTATTTTTTTTCCATAGGTGCTCCAGTTCTGGAGCCTATGAAGTCAGCACCTATGCTACTTGGTTTAGGGAAATTCTTTCTACTTTTTAATTAACTTATTCTACTTCAGTTACTGTTTACATATTCAAAGTCTCACCCTTAATTTTGCTTTTCATGGCTCATATTCATTAAATATATATATATATACACATCTACATTACAAAACCACAACATTCCATGCAGGACTTCATAAGGTCTGAAAAAATGCACACTGTGAAAGCTAGCTGTTTTGTTTTGTTTTCTGAAAGGGTTCCCGAGTGTTTGCATACACTGTACACTCAACACTTCAAAATGTATGCAAATAAAATACGTTTGATTGTTAACTGTCTCTAAATCTGACACATGGTATATATAGAGTTTTGGTTATGACTCTCTGCAAAAAATTGTTGGGACTTAGGATTTTTGTTTGTTTTTATATTCCCATACATATAAATGTTCTCATTTTTCTGCCACTGTGTGTGGTTAATCATGACTAGATTCTAGGATTTTCCTGATTGGTTTATATGTATTATGTTTCAGTTTTCTAATTCAGAAAGGGTGTTTTATTTATTTTCTCACCACAAACTATAAACACCCATTTAAAGCGTAGATAAGGAAAGCTCTACAAGACAATACCCCAGTATAAAATGGCAATGAAATAAGAGTACAATTAAGAGATGCTGTACCCAGTAAACCAAGTTGATGCCTTAAGCCTTCAAGTACCATAGCTTAGACGGGTTTCAGAGTAGTAGCCGTGTTAGTCTGTATCCGCAAAAAGAACAGAAGTACTTGTGGCACCTTAGAGACTAACAAATTTATTGTAGCATAAGCTTTCGTGGGCTACAGCTCACTTCATCGGATGCATGTAGTGGAAAATACAGAAGGAAGACATATATCTCCACAGGGAAAATCAAACAATGGGTGTTACCATACACATTATAAGGAGAGTGATCAGTTAAGGTGAGCTGTTGTCAGCAGGAGAAAAAAATAACTGTTTGTAGTGGTAATGAAAATGGCCCATTTCCAGCACTTGACAAGGAGCTATTAAGAACTGGGGAGGACTAGGGGGAAGATAAGCTTGGGGAAATAGTTTTACTTTGTGTAATGACCCATCCACTCCCAGTCTTTATTCAAACCTAATTTAATAGTGTCCAGTTTGCAAATTAATTCCAATTCAGCAGTCTCTCGTTGGAGTCTGTTTTTCAAGTTTTTTTGGTTGTAATATTGAGACTTTTAGGTCTGTAGTCGAGTGTCCAGGGAGGTTGAAGTGTTCTCCAACCGGTTTTTGAATGTTGTAATTCTTGACGTCTGATTTGTGTCCATTTATTCTCTTACATAGAGACTGTCCGGTTTGGCCAATGTACATGGCAGAGGAGCATTGCTGGCACATGATGGCATATATCATATTGGTAGATGTGCAGGTGAACGAGGCTCTGATAGTGTGGTTGATGTGATTAGGTCCTATGATCCTATCTCCTGAATAGATTTGTGGACAGAGTTGGCAATGGGCTTTATTGCAAGGATAGGTTCCTGGGTTAGTGTTTTTGTTGTGTGATGTGCGGTTGTTGGTGAATACTTGCTTCAGGTTTGGGGGTTGTCTTTAAGCGAGGACTGGCCTGTCTCCCAAGATCTGTGAGAGTGATGGATCGTCCTTCAGGATAGGTTGTAGATCTTTGATGATGTGCTGGACAGGTTTTAGTTGGGGGCTGTAGGTGATGGCTAATGTTGTTCTGTTACTTTCTTTGTTGGGCCTGTCCTGTAGTAGGTGACCCTTGGGTACTCTTCTGGCTCTTTCAATCTGTTTCTTCACTTCAGCAGGTGGATATTGTAGTTGTAAGAATGTTTGATAGAGATCTTGTAGGTGTTTGTCTCTGTCTGAGGGGTTGGAGCAAATGCGATTGTATCGTAGAGCTTGGCTGTAGACAATGGAGCATGTGGTGTGGTCTGGATGAAAGTTGGAGACATGTAGGTAAGTATAGCAGTCAGTAAGTTTCCAGTATAGGTGGTGTTTATGTGGCCATCATTTATTAGTACTGTAGTGTCCAGGAAATGGATCTCTTGTGTGGACTGGTCCAGGCTGAGTTTGATTGTGGGGTGGAAATTGTTGAAATCATGGTGGAATTCCTCAAGAGTTTCTTTTCCATGGGTCCAGATGATGAAGATATCATCAATATAGCACAAGTAGAGTAGGGGCATTAGGGGACGAGAGCTGAGGAAGCGTTGTTCTAAGTCAGCCATAAAAATGTTGGCATACTGTGGGGCCATGCAGGTACCCATAGCAGTGCCGCTGATTTGAAGGTACACATTGTCCTCAAATGTGAAATAGTTATGAGTGAGGACAAAGATACAAAGTTCAGCCACCAGGTTTGCCGTGACATTATTGGGGATACTGTTCCTGATGGCTTGTAGTCCATCTTTGTGTGGAATATTGGTGTAGAGGACTCCTATATCCATAGTGACTAGGATGGTGTTTTCAGAAAGATCATTAATGGATTGTAGTTTCCTCAAAAAGTCAGTGGTGTCTCGAAGACAGCTTTCCACCAACTCTAGTAGGCAGCTACTTATAGCCATAATACATGTGCACATGGAGCTTCCTTGTACAAGATATACATATTGTATATGCTTATGACACTTTCCCTGAACTTGCAAGAGTAAGGCCCCAGGGTTCTGATCGTGTCACTTTTTCCCACACGATCAGATACCTGGGCCCATCTGGAGCCCCTTTGAAGTCAAGCCTGTGTAACAGATAGTCAAGCATGCAAGACAAGTATATTTTTTTCCATGAAATATATTGACTAACAAATCCTTAATACATGATAAAATCTTTGGTGTATTTCTGGTTTATTTCAATCCTCATCTGAAGGTCAGAGAATGTTCAATAAATATGTTGTTCATGGATCTCATCTAAAGCCTTGGTTTTTAGATTGTTTGTTACCCCTTACTACAGCAGCATATAATCTTTTACTGGATTTATTTTTTAAATTATGTTCAACACCAAAGAACTGCATCCCTTCAGACCCTTACAAGGTCATTTTTAATGGGTCATGAAAAAATAATTGCTGCAGTATTTACATATTTTGCAATTGCTACAGTGAGTTCTTGGAGCTACAAAAAATAGATATTTAAAAGATCTAAACAAGACGCCACTCGTAAAATAAATTAAACTATAAAACTACTTCCCTCAATTTAAGATACAGTATTTAATCATAATGGGCTGAAGAGACTATTTTTATTCTACGAGCTGTTATGATGGTCATGCAAATTAGGAACGAGGTCCTACACAAAATCTCTTACTTGCTTCAGTAAAGGGTATAGGCATGGGCCCTATCTGGACCATTACTCATGGTGGATGAACCTGAGCCGCCTTATCAAAGTTGAGCTGGAACAACATCAACCTTTGTGAAGTTTGGACAAACTGCAGTAGTTGAGGTGCTTGACCAGCAGCCTCTTCCTGACTTGAACTGGCAGCCAGACATTCCATTGGTGATCTTCAGGACCCAACTGCTTTCCCAGGGAAGAAAAGGATGACTGACATGGGCAGGCAGATTGACTGACCTGTGCTGGGATATCAAGTTCTCTCTCCAAGATACTTAGTACCTCATAATCTTTTCATGTATTTTGTCTCACAGAATGCCTCTGAGGTGAGAAAAGGTGCTATTATCCCCATTTTAGAGGTGGGGAAGTGAGGCACAGAGAGGCTTGCCCAATATTAAATTGGAATCCTTTAGCAGAGAGAGGAATTGAAATAGTGTCTCTTCAGCCCCACATTAGCACCTTAACCCCTAGACTATCCTTTCTCACCAAGTAGAGCATCCTTGTTTTGTAATAATACATCTCTACCCCGCTATAACACGACCCTATATAAGACAGGTTCGCGTATAGCAGTGGGGCTCCGGCAACGCTGCAGGGAGCCCCAGGCCCTTGAAATCACCACCGGAGCCCTGCCGCCACTACCCTGGGGCTGCAGCAGCAGGGCTCACTGGCGATTTAAAGGGCCCAGGCTCCCTGCAGCAGCCAGATCCTGGAGCTCTTCACTGCCAGAGCCCTGCCATCGCTACCCCGGGGCTGCGGCAGTGGGGCTCGGACGGTGATTTAAAGGGCCTGGGATCACCGCAGCGGCCAGAGCCCTGGGCCCTCTAAATCACCACTGAAGCCCTGCCGCCATTACCCCAATATAACAGTGTTTCACCTATAGCGCGGTAGGGATTTTTGGCTCCCCACAACCACGTTATATTGAGGTAGAGGTGTAATATGCTGTAGGAATAGTCTACTGGAGAGGATATACATCTGTGATATTGATGTGGCCTTTTGACCTATTTGTGGCCTTTTAACCTATTGAATTGTATTATAATTTTATGCCAGAGCATTGTTCAACACTTTCCTTGAGAGTGTGTGTGTGTGTGTGTGTGTCTGTGTGTGTGTGTGTGTGTGTGTGTGTGTGTGTGTGAGATAGAGAGAGAGAGAGCGTGTATTGGACCCTGGGTCACATGTACACATCCTATATAGAGTGGTTATGGACTCTCTGCCTTTAAAAGTGGGAGCTGTAGTTACATTCCATATGCCTCCTCCTAGTGATGTGAGCTACAGGAAATCATACATAGGGCTTCTTGCTTCTTAGGCAGAGGAGCAGACAGAATAGATACAAAGTGATTTTCACACATATAAGAACTGAGAAGGGGACACCTGCCAGGAGCAAGAGCCAGTTAAGCAGAAGCCTTAGCTGGGGAGCCCTGAAGGCAAAGGCAGCTGAGACTGTTTCGTTTTGTTGTTTGGTTTTGTTTTGAATCTTTGTTTCTAAATTAGTACAGAAATCCCTGAGCAATGGAATTGGCACTTGCCATTGTTTGGAGGATGATTTCACCTTCCCCAGCGGGTGAATCAACCCACCAATTTACAGCACGCACACTTTTTGCAGTGAATCTGCACACTTCCTGTTTCTGTCTGGACCAAGGCCCATGAAAGCCTAGGGAAAGACTTCTTTTCACTTCAGCAGCAGTTGGATCAGGCCTTAAAAAAGAAACACAAAATACAAGACAGGCTTTTCTTGTGGAATTTCCGTTCTGGCCTAAATGATGTGGTATTAGACATCTCACAAGAAAACCTAATCCTGCAATCTAATTTTAGACATGATGCAAGAAGAGCGTGTATCAAACAACATGAGGGAAGTGGGAAAGAGGACAAGGGTAACAGTAATAAGATCATGCATTTACTCAGGCTTGTTATGTGCACATATTGATAGTTCTGTTCAGGAGCGGCGCCAGGGTTTTTGGCGCCCTAGGCGGGGGTCCTTCCGTGCTCCCGGTGGTTGGCGGCAATTCTGCGGCGGGGAGGGTCCTTCCGCGCTCCCAGTCTTCGGGGCACTTCAGCGGCGGGTCCCGGAGCGAGTGAAGGACCCGCTGCAGAATTGATGACAACGACCCAGAGCGCGGAAGGACCCCCCCCGCCCCCGAATTGCCGCCCCCCCAAATCCTGGTGCCCGGTCGCCTAAATAGAAGCTCCAGCCCTGGTTCTGTTCAATTTAAAGTTTCTATTTTACTACACATTATGATTTTGTGTAAGCTGTGTTTATTGTTGCAAAATATATTTTAAAAATTGTTAAAAATATTTTCTGAATTATTATAATTCAGCAGATCAGCACAATACACAAGACTGATTAACTACAGCTTGGGGATTGATTTAGTATAGGAAAAGGTGCTCTGTATTGTCCAGTGTTCCCTTTTAACAAAATCTGATATGTATAAGTAATGTACAAGATGCACTAAACAGAACAAAATCATCTGGCCTTTAGAGGAGGATACCACAGGCCTCCGCTTTGCAGATCTGCGAAGCCTATCAATCTGCTAAAAGGTTACTTCCACTGAATGGAGACTTGCAGGAGATAGACTGGGAAGAGGTTGTATCAGTGGACTTCACAATCTACTATGGCCAATAAGCACTGGTAGCTGACCAGAATTACAGGAGATGTGGTAGTCAGTCCATGAATAGTATGACTCCTGGCCTGCTTTTGGGGTGTGAAAGGACAGTGGCACTAGAAACTCAATTGTGTAAACAGCAAGGGCAGAGCCATAGCTCCTCTTCCCCAACCAGCAGAACGCATGGCACACTGTTAACGTAGGGCTGAAGACATTGTGTACTGCTTCTAGGTAGGGGCTGCTGCCAGTGAGGTGCAGGGGCTTAACCCTACAACCCAGCCCTAATGTATTCTCCATTTTCTGAGGTAAGTAACATCAATTTGTATGATTCAATTAAAAAAATAAATGTCTTCAGTGCAAACTTGGACTATACCATAAGCTTTCAAACCATGTCTGTAATGCTCACTGATGTCAGTGGGAAATGCATGCATGGTTTAGGAGCTCGATATAGCACTATGGGTGTGGGAGATGTGGCATGACATACAAATCTATGAAACTGCATTCTCTTTTGGAGTGGATTTGCTTGTTGTATTGAAGCCAAATAGAATGTTAATAACATTAAATCAGCATTTCCCTTTTTAGATATTTTACCAAACCACATTTTCTATTGCTTGGTATTTTTCAGTACCTCTTTGGCCTCTTGCAAGCAGTAAACAAATTTCAGCAAAACAAAAAAAGGACAGATGTTATGTAACCCATAGGGGTGTTTTTTACATTTTCTGATTTCCCCCCCTGACCCTACCGATAAATGTGTTCTAAGTCTTTCATGTGTTGCTTTGTTTATAATAGAAACACCAGATTTTGCTGAAAAGCCCATCTCTTTATTAAAAAGATGTTGATGTTGTATTAAAGAAAAACCCTCAGAATAGTAAGTAGCTCCATAACAGTTGTGTTAAAAAAAAAAAAGTAGTTTGTGTCCATTTTTGTTAATGACCTCATGAGTTTTGCTAGTTAAAACTGAAAGCAAAGATACCAGGACTGATGCTTAGCTGGCAAGAAGCCAGTACAATGAAATTAATAACATATGTGAAGAACTCATTTGTAACAATTTTTCCATTAAAAAAAAAGTGGCAGCTTAAAACCACTGACAAGATTGTCTTTTCTTTTTCTTTCTTTCTTTCTTTTCTATTTTCCTTCCTCCCTTTTCCCTCCAGATGGAATGCTTTGGCTGATTTCCAAGTGTGTGGTACCAGACTTGTCTCCAAATTCAAATTATTACTTTATGCAAGTTTAAGTGATCCTGTTGCAGCTGCTGCTCCAGAGGATGCTGCAGTGAGTTTGTCACTGGGTGGAATCGGTGGCAAACCTCACATGCAGCAGTCCTCTGCAGGCAAATGATAGATGCAGCATAGGCCTTGTTCATCAAACAGCAGCATGAATCTCCGAGTTGTGTCTGTGTCTAGTGTCTTCCATCTGTGTATAAATTCAGTAGTAACCAGCTTAGCTTGTGAGTTTTTAACATGATCGCAGCATGAGTTGGTCAGGCTGTTTGCCAGTGAGCGTCAACCATTTTTTCAAAAGCATTAACACAGGCTGTGTGATTCTATGAATAAGCTACTGGACTTGGATTAAGGAGACCTGGATTCTGTTCTTTGCTCTGCCATTGACCTTTAGGCCCTTCATCTTTCTATCTCCATGGCTTTATTTCTCGTCCCACCTTTTTTCTGTCTTGTCTGCTTAGATTGCTCAGTGGTTTGAGCATTGGCCTGCTAAACTTAGGGTTATGAGCTCAATCTTTGAGGGGTCCATTTAGGAAGCTGGAACAAAAATATGTCTGGGGATTGGTCCTGCTTTGAGCAGGGAGTTGAACTAGATGACTTCCTGAGGTCCCTACCAACCCATATCTTCTATGATCATTGCATGCTCCCGAGGGTAGCAGCTGTCTCTTACCAGGTGTTTATATAGCACCTAACATAATGAGACTCCATTCTCAGCTGGGACTCCCTAGGCACTATTGTAATACAATTAATAATTTGGAAATACCTACACTGTAATGCATGGGATAGAAAATGATTTTGGTTGTTGGAGCTGAGTGAGGAAGAGCAGGACATTATTTTGAAGGACTGTCATTTCTGATAACTACAATACTGACTAACATGTTAGCTTTTCAGACTGACCAGTGAATATGAGAGGTTCTTTGAGGACACTTAGATAGTTTTTAAAGAGGTGAAAGTAGTCTCAGGAGAGAAGGACTCTCAGCTATGGATGTGCTACAGGATGCCCAGGTGGGAAGCACAGCACTGAAGTAGCTGGATTATAAAAAGGAAAGTGAATAAGCAAACACACTGAGTGGTAAGGGAAGAGGATGAATGAAGTAGTTAGTGGTGTACAACAGGTTTCAGGTATTGAATGTCACTACCGATGATTCAGAATGTGAGCCTGCACCACTCAGTGAAATGAGTGGGAAATCTAACTAAACAAGGTAAGAACAAAGAAAGGTTCAAAGTTTTCTGATGAAACCCAAGTAAATGCTATACAAGTTTTAGAGGCAATTAGTGTTGTTTGGTAACTGGTGAAAAGAATGGGAAATGATAGTAATAAAAATCCAAATTCAGCACTGACTTCCTCCTAGTTCAATCTCACTGTGGAAGCTCAATGGGTTATTTAATGCTGAATTTGGCCCAACAAATCAGAACAAACAAACAAGTGGTGCTATCATGCAGTGCACTGACTTGAAAAGAAATGCAAGGGTTGTGGAGAGGAAAATATTCATTAATGAGTTCATTGTATGACTGCAGTAGAAAAGGAAAACAGGTTAAAAGGAAAAGGAGAAGACACTGACTGTATGAATGAGGATAAAAATCAAAATTAGTAACAGTATATTGTGAATGTATAAGGTGCTAGCTCTGTCTTCTCTAGTATACTGCATGTGTGGTTTTTGGTCACCTTGCAAAAAGCATACCATTGCTCTGAAGCTGGTACAATGCTAGTGAAACAGATGAGAAACCCACTGGAGAAGAAAATACTAGACAACAGTTGTACCTTATTTTAAACTGGTCATGTTTAACTGAAAATGGAAGACTCATTTGTATAAGTGTATAATTTTGAATAGAAGGGGAAAGTATATAGCTATTGTTTTTAAATTTCATTAGCACTGAATGGAGTGAGGAACTTTAAAAATGTTTGGATTATGGAAGGTTATCTGCTAAATCCCAGCACTGCTACATGCAACATTCTGATATTAGTATTAATTATTTGTATTGCAAGAGGGCTGAAAAGCACCAGCCAGGTACTGGGACTTATTGTCCTAGGTTCATGCACAGATATAGAACCAAAAAGAGTGGTCCCTGCCCAAAATTGCCTACCATCTCAATCAGGGGTCTTAAACACATGGCCTAAAGTTATTTGCTGCAGTCGGCCAAGCTCCCCACCCCCCTGGAGTTATTTCCTGTGGCCACCAACCTCCCCTCCCCTCCCCCCCAGCATGCCGCATCCCTGCTCCTCTGCCTACCTCCAGGCACTTTCCAGGAGGGAGAGAGGAGGGGAGGAGCAGGGAACCGTGCACTATGGGGAGGTGATGGAGAAGAGGTGGTGCAGGAGTGGGGATTTGGGGAAGGGGTTGGAATAGGGGCAGGGAGGGAGTGGAGTTGAGGTGGGGACTTTGGGGAAGGGGTTGGAATGAGGGCAGGGAAGGAGTGCAAAGAGGCGGGGCGGGGCCTCATGGAAGGGGTGAACTGAGGGTGGGGTCAGGGGCGGGGGGGCTTTTGTATCTTTATATGAAAAGATGTCAGTGTCTGTAATATATTAGCACTAAGTTTTAAAAGCTGGGTGAAAACAAGTTTTACGTGTGTGTCCTGTCATTTCTGTGTAAAAGTAATAGCACATAAAAAGTGTGCCTCCACAAATGATTGGCACACAAGATAGGGAGACTGGATTGAGAATCCTTTGAAAATCTGACCCTTAGAATTTAAAGTGTAATTCCATGCTTAACTCACTTCCTTGTGCCAAGATATGGCAGTAATCTGCATAACATGCCTCCTTCAATGTCTAGGCGCAATGTGGGAAATTAACAATGGGTATTTTCTCTAGCTCTGGATTTCCATGCTTTTCAGGTTTAAGTCACAAATTTAGCAATTTTGAACACAGTTTTTTATTATTTCACAGTTTTACTATTGAATATCTGCCATATTATATTAACCATGCCTGTGGGTTTTTAGAGCAGTTCTTGTGTATCATTCAGCAGTGTGCTGGAATCAAAATATCTACAGATGCATAGTTGATCAACTGTGGCTATAGATTCTTACAGGGAGAAATCCATTTGCAGTCAATGGGACTTTTGCTATTGACTTTATTGGAACCAGGATTTCACCCATACATTGTATCATTCATGACTGCTGGTCAGTTATTGTTCATTCCAGTCTTCTTCAGTTGGTCATAAAAAGTGCAAGTGCAAGAGTTGATTCCTACTAGCTGACTTATAATGCTTTAATAATCCACTTTTTAAATTAATTTTTAGAACAATCTTTTCATGTGTTAGCTAGTTAGACTCATGAAAAAGAAACTGAGACTTCATTATTCTGCATTTTACCATGGCAATTTTAACACCCCCACACACCTTTTTTTTTTAACTTGAAAATATATCATGTTAACTTGTTTTCACAGATTTACAAATCTTTCATATAAACATTCAAACAGTTTTTCTTAGACTTCTGCACTTTACATAAAACTGTTTATATAAAGATAATTTATTAGGTTAAGTTGGAGAGCTTTTACTGCTTTTTATGTGAAACGACTGGACTGATTGTGGAACACTTTAATGTGGTCCTTTAGATGTAGGTGTTCGGACACTCAGACTCACTTGGAATGCATGCCCATTAGCTTGGTAATATGTGGAATATGCCAAGGAGGAGCCATTACTTTCAGAAAGGAGCACTGTATAATTCTACATTCTTGCACTGTGCACACCCGTGGGGGTGAAAATTGACATACTAGTGGTTACTAAATGGGATTTGGTCCTGACGAAAATACTTGTGGCTTTCTGTGCTGTGCTAGATCCATAAGGCCATGGACAATATTTGGACAATGGACTGATCTATTGAGGGGCAAGGCTATTATATGGCACATGACCAAAAGGGAGAAAATGCACAAATGCAGTTGTATAACTGGTTAGAGGGAAGACAGCTCAGGCAAATTATCATTTTCCCTCCTACCCACAGCAATCCCCTACTCCAGCTATGTCTGTCTCACCTATTCTATTCTTTATAGGTTCTCATGTACACTCATTGTAGCATAAGAACACTTCATTGGGATCATGCAACCAGGGGTGGCTCTAGGTATTTTGCCGCCCCAAGCATGGCAGGCAGGCTGCCTTCTGCGGCTTGCCTGCGGGAGGTCCCCAGTCCCGCGGATTCGGCGGCAGCCTGCAGCGGACCAGTGCACCCTCCACAGGCATGTCGCCGAAGGCAACCTGCCTGCTGCCCTCGCGGCGACCGGCAAAGCACTCCCCGTGGCTTGCCACCCCAAGCATGTTCTTGGCATGCTGGTGCCTGGGGCCAGCCCTGCATGCAACCTGTGGACTTTACTACAAGTAAGGGCCCTAATTCAGCATGGTGAAAATATCTAAGGTACTTATATGGCCCCCATCACCATAATGTCTTAGTACCTAATGTATTTAGTCTCACAACACCCCTGGGAGGTAGGAAAGTGCTGTTTCCCCCATTTTACAGACTGGGAGCTGAGGAAAGGGTAAATCACTTACCCCAGCTCATACAGGTAATTTGTGTCAGAGTAGGAAATTGAACTCAGGTTTCCCAAATCCCAGGTGAGAGCCCTAAGAACTGGACCATCCTTCCTCTCTATATATGTCTACCTTGAAGCAAGTACCCTCCTTGACCTTTATAGGACTACTCACATGTTTAGACACATATTTAAAAATCTACTTTCTATTTTATGATGCTTTCATCAATGTATTTCTTTAGGGAAGGAGCAATCTAGTGTGGCAGGATTACAACTAGTATATATGACAGTATGGAGCTGTTACAATAGGAGAAAGTACCTGCCCCTGGTATCACAGTAGGGAGCGGCCTCTGTGCTGTGTAGAAAGGGAAGTCATTTGAGCTTCCCAGGGTAAACATATGCAAAGGCAGATTTCTTCAGGATCAAGCTCCTAAGGACGGAGGAAGTTTGTCTTTGGAGCAGCACCAGATGTCTTATAGCTCAGATAGGTTTTGTTGGTGAAGGCATTTGATTTACTGAATGTGTTAAGGTTTGTCCAAATAAATACTATACCAAAAATATCTAAGGAAACAAACAGTTGCAGTTTTGCAATTACACACTAAGAATTATTGCGTATTTATTGCCTTATGCCGCAAGCCTTATTCAGGTGAGTTGTCCTTATGTAGATGAGTAATCCCTGCAGTTGATGGGACTGCATATATGAGAGATTCAGGATTCCACTCGTATTTTCTGTTGGATCCTGTATCTACAATAGAAATAAAGATACAGATATTCAAACATGCATGCACTTAAATTGCAGGCATGCAACACCACATGTGTGCATACAAGATCGGTTTCCATTTGCGCATGGATACATATATGTGCAAATCCTTGTTTTATACTAGCATATTTGGATTTTCTGCACAAATTATTGAAAATGTGGACCCAAAGGACCTATAGGCTGGTGTAGATAGAAGCATCTAGGCCCTAGTTTAGCAAGATATTTTAGCATGGGTATAACTTTAAAGCACTTTCTTAATAGTTTTGATGAAATGGAACCTTACTGGGGTTCCTCAACAGGTGACTGGGCAAACTTTATGTGCATCCTGCATATTGCCTCAGCTGACAATATAACAGAGCCTTCCAGTCTGTCAAAGGAAACAAAAAGAAAATATATTTCTAGACCAGGGGTCGGCAACCTCTGGCACATGGCTTGCCAAGGTAAGCACCCTGGTGGGCTGGGCCAGTTTGTTTACCTGCCGCGTCTGTAGGTTCAGCCGATCGCAGCTCCCACTGACTGTGGTTCGCCGCTTCAGGCCAATGGGGGCGTCAGGAAGTCGCAGCCAGCACATCCCTCGGCCCGCACCACTTCCCGCCGCCCCCATTGGCCCAAAGCAGTGATCCGCGGACAGTGGAAGCCGCAATCAGCTGGACCTGTGGACAGGGCAGGTAAGCACACTGGCCTGGCCCGCCAGAGGCTTTCCCTACACAAGCGGCGACCCCTGTTTGAGAAACCCTGAACTAGTAGAAGGTGTGATATGCTTGTTACATCTGAAAGTTACTTTTGAGGGCCAAATTCTGGTGTGAATTACACTGCTATGAATCTGGAAAGTAACTGAATTAAAACCAATAGAGCTGGATTTACATTTGTGTAACTGAGCAGCATTGACCTTATGTACTCTTTTTTTTGTTTCATTGTTTATTAACTGGTTATGGAAGAATAAACCACCACTTCCTAGGGTGAAAAAATTATTCAGGACCAAATTGTGCAATCTGCACTCAATCAAAATTTTCTAAGTGCTGTACAAGTACAAATTATGTATCAATTTTTCTACAGATTTTGATACTTTGTGTTGAATGTTTTAATGGGAGTACTTTAATGGGCTATTTTAACTGGGACTGAACTTTGGCTTGCACTTCTTTGTGTCCTGTGTTGTAAATATGGAATCTAGATCTCCAGAAACAAAAGTCAGCACCATAGAGATTGCATGATCTAACATTAGGCTTAAGTCATGTTAACTTTAGCTGAACTTTTCTAACTAGGCATCTTAAGGTAAAATGGCTAAAAATAACGTGACATGCAACATGTAAATTAAAGGCTACAAATGCTCACTTCATTTATTCAGTCTAACAAGGAGTCAGTACTGTATACTGTAACTGAAATGAATCTCTTGAATTAATCAGAATGCCATACTGTATGAACAGAGATCAGAATGCCTGAAAGGAACTGCTAAGAACAGTGAAAGATTGAGATAAAACATTAACTACATTCATTCTGTTTGACTTTTGTATATTGTTGAAAATATGAAATGTGAAAATGAGCTTTACAAGAATTTCCTGCTGTATTTCACAGACTGCATTTCATGGTCATGCTGTAGAGGTCTTTTCATTACTGAATACTTGCTTGCCCTTTGCTAATGATATTTTTAAATCTGAATTTCAGGATTTACTTTGTTTAACATGTATAAATACTTCGTTATCCTTTAGAGAAGTATAAGCATACTGTCTTGTGAATCTATTTTACTATTATAAAAGTTTGTAAAAGTGCATAGAGGCAGAGATCGAATTTTAAAAAATAAATAAATATGACACAATATAGCTCATGAATTTTAGCTTGACAAGCAGTTTATTTTTTAAAAGGTTGTTTTGTAATACAAATTATACAATGGAATGCTTTCTCACTTTTTATTTTCCTTCCAAATTAGAACATTCTTCATAAGAAATGAAAATTGAGGGAGTTTTTTACTGTAGGTGAACAATTCCTGATCCTGCAAACCTGACCCATTTGAGTAAGCTTTACTTACACGTGTAGGCCCAATGACTTCAATATTTGCTTAAGTAAAGACTACCAAGATGAGTAAGATGTTAGGCAATGTTTCCTAGTGGATAATGTATTTGACTGAGACTCAAGAAATCTGAGTTCTATTCGTGGCTTTGCTGCTGGGTGCCCATGGATGACTCAGTTTCCCCATCTGTATGATGGGAATAATGATACTGATCTTCTTTGTAAAGTGCTTTGAGATCTACTGATGAAAGAGCTATGTATTTTTATTATTCTGTTATTAAGGTTGTGTAGCTGCAGCCTTTCTTGAAAATAGTACACACAAACTGGTTGGGGCACACATTAGGACTAGAAAGTTGTATTAGGATTAGAAATCACTGGACCAATTGTTTCTTTGGACACATCTAGTCCTGATGTGTATGCATTGAACAAGCTACTTCTTGATGTTATTTTAAAAGCATCCAGCCACTCAGAGCATACCTGATGTAGAAGACTGACAGATTAGTTCACAATCTAAAAGAGGAATTAAGCTGCAGCAGTAGCCATTCATTTCAGTTATAGCCACTCTGTAAAATGTCTAAGGCGGTGAGCAAATAACTGCAAGCTGACAGAGTTGGTTTATTTTTCATTCAGCCCTACAAAAAAGCATTCAAACTCTGACTCCATCCCCAAATGCTAATTAATTGTTACTGAGAGAATGTGGGGGTGCAAGTTGGTGAATGCTGGAGACTCACAGAATGTAAGAAGAACTTTTTATTGCTGTGAGAGTGCATTTTGGAAAGCAATAAAAATTCAAATCCTCAGCTCTTACAAAGGGATAATTCCATCATAATCACATAAACCAAGACTCCCTCCCTACGTCCTTTGGTTCCTACAACCTCTAGGGCTTTGGTCTGCTACATTTTAAAGAGAAAAAATATTTCATATTGTTTTCTTTCTTTTTTAATAAAAAAAATCAAAGGGATACTTATCAATAACCAAGGAGGAAAAGCTGCAGCGAAGGCTATTTTTTAATGGGAACATGCACCATGCTGTGACACACTCATCCAGGAGGAGGAGAAGATTGATGGCTAGACATGTGGAGAGAACTGCCACTGATTGAAATCAGACAACTGCAAGCTGTGAGGGAGATCCAGGGGAAACCATTTTAACCACAGCAGTCCAGTCTTAGCACACTTGCACAGGGCCTTTCCTCTGTCTGAAGTCTGCACCACAGGACATAAAGAGGCTAGGCAATACAATGAGGCCAAAGGCAAAATGTGAAACTATGACAGCTTCTAAGATATATGTATACATCTCTATCTATTCCACCTCTGTAAAGTATTCCCTTCACTAACAGATAATAGATCACCAGTTTCATACATCAAGTAACAGTCAGCTTCTTACACCCTTCAGATTCTTTAATAGAGACAAAAAACTTACAAGCAGGAGGGAGGGGAAAAGAAATTGCAACACTATTGTAAACCGGGATAGAGGTACTGAGCACCCAGAGCTCTAATCCAAGTTAATAATGTGAGCTGTAGTTGCTCCCCATCTCTGAAAATCAAGCTTTAGATATAATTCTTTCTGCACTGTGAAACCACAGTGCTCTCTTAATTTAATTTTAGATGTATCTCTCTTATTTGCTTATAAAGGTGTGGGGTGGGGAGAGCATGTGAAATGTTCCGCGCATTCCTTAACACCCATCATGGAGATTACAAACAGACTTCAGTGTTGGTAACAATTGTGCAGCTATGCAACTGCAATGAGACATTTTTATTTCATTATGGGTGTCAGTTTACAGCTATTAGTTAAGCAGATTGGCCTGGACCAAAATGCCCCCTTTTCCTGTGTGTGTGTGTGTGTGTGTGTGTGTGAGAGAGAGAGAGAGAGAGAGAGAGAGGGAGAGTGTCTTATCACTAGATCTCTCTTCCATTATTCAGGACTTTTTTTTAAGGCTTTAAGTGCATTATGTTTTGTGGCTTGTCTCTGTCCTCTAGCCAGAACAGTCTGAAATAGGTTTTATTGGAAATCATTATTTAAATTCCAGCACTGAGGAGAATATTGATCTCTTGTGTGTAATGGTTACCAGACTGCAGAAAGTAGCAAAGAGGGCTCCAAGTGGGCCGACATAATGTCAGTGACAATTCATTTTTTCACCAGTTAGGATGCTGGTTTAATATCCTGAAAAAGGCACTTAACACCAGTCCTTTCATAGCATCTGTCAGGGCTCTTCCAGTTGGCTGTTTCTCACAATGTGTGCTTGCAGGCAGTTTTGAGGCCTATTCGGAAACATATTCCTCTTAGAAGCCTTGGAATTCCTTAGACACTCAACCACCCCCTCCCATGGGCTGAACACACGCAGACCAGCTGTTACAACTTTCCAGGACACTCCTACATTTTCTAAATATGTGCCATATAAAAATAAAATTTAGGACAGTGATGTGTTCAGGAGTTCTGTGTGTGCTGGGCATAATTCATTCACAGTGTCTAGGGCCTATTATTTCCACATTCTTCCTGCGGTGTTATCGGTTTCATCTTAGGCTCTAAAACAGGAATCTGAGCCTAAAGAGTTCTGCAGTGTTGTTGTGGAGTTTTTCTTTTTTTCTTTCTTTCTTTCTTTCTTTGTGTAAGAACTATAATGTTTTTTTTGTTTGCAGACATGAAGGGAGGCACATGGGTATGTCTGGATTTCCAGATTTGGTTAATTCAGGGGAAATGAAATGCTGTAGCTTTCTTTGTAGATGCTGTAACAGAAGAAGAAAAAAATATACGTTTTTATTCTCATTCCAAAAGGAAAACTATCATTTATTTGATGCTTCTCTGACACACCACCATGAAAATGAAAGGGAAAAATTGGAGTTTGGGGTCTCCTTTATCTTAGTTCTGCTAATGTAATAAAAAAAGTGTGATGATATATCCAACTTTTTTCATGTTTGTCATTTCCATAAGAATAGATAAAAAACAAATTTCCACATATGTCAGTTATTCAATTAATATAGCAACTTGGACACCTTCCGTAGTGCTGTAATAATTTGTGGAGAGTGGGTTTTGCTTACGTTTTAAGCTAAGCCAGAAGACAGCATGCTAGGGAAAGCAGTGAGAAGGATAAGAATGTAATAGAAAATTAATCTGACTCAGGAGAGAAATCTCTGTGCATCCTGGCTTTTTTTCCCCCTTTCAGATTATTTTAAAATAACCCCCAAAAGGTGGTCAGGGAGCGGAATAAGCCACTATGTTGTAACAAGAAAAAAAATGTTATTTATGTACAGGAAATAGTAATGGCTAGACATGGTTTATAATGACTAACCAATGATGTGGGAAGAGATTCACAATATGGGTTTCAAAGCTGTCTCTAAATCAAGGGCTATTATCTGCTGGTTGGCTTTACTGAGCAGTAACACTTTTTATTCCTTCTTTCTTTTTCATTTTCTCTCTAGAAAGTATGCTCAAGGCTAAAATGTTTTTGTGTCATACTACTTTTAACCAGCTTGGTAACATTTTAAAATAAGGCTGTTTAATAGATATTGAGTGAATAGTTGTGTTAATCTAACAGTAATGGAAAACTAGTAGTATATTAACATACTGAATGATTGCAAAATACATATTTACAAAGATTTAATCTTTCTGACAATTATGTATTTGTATTACAGTAGTGCGCAGGTCAGGGACACATTGTGTTAAGTGCTGTTCTGTATTTGTACAGTTCCTGGCAGAATTGTGTCCTGGTTCATAACTGAGAGGCTCCTAGTGCTACAGGAATATAAATAATAATAAATAATAATAATGAATATACATAGTAAGAGGCAGTTGCCACCACAAAGCTTAGTATCTAACTAGATAACACAGAGAAAGGAAGTCATCGTCCCATTTTACAGATGGGGAACTGAAGCACTGGGAAATTAAGTGTGTTGTTCGAAGTCACATAGAAAATCTGTGACAGAACCAGTGCCTTAGCCACAAAACCAACCTTTCTTTTAAATAAAGATCTCCGCCCCCTAGTGTAAACATTTATGCTTCCCTGATGGTGGTTTATCAACACAAGAACACATTACCTTAAGCTATTCATTCCTATGTGTTCCTGAAATTCCTCTACAGCCCTCTATCAGTTCCTTTTCTGAACCCTAGAGAAGAATATGGTGTGGAAATCTACATATTAATCCATTAAGAATTAACAATGTAAAAGTCTAAGAATGGACACAATAAAGGAATAATTGTACTAATTGTTGATATTTGTAGGCATCTAAAATCATTACGGAGTCTTTTCTATCTAAATTAGAGATATGTCTGAACCACTAAATTTAGATCTAGGTTTAGATTTCACATACCTCAAATTTGGAGGGTATTCTGAACCCACTATAGAAATAAAGGTCCCATTTGTGGAGTTCAGATCTAAGTCTGGGATCAGATTTTGACCCATCCCTCAAGCCTAGAAATTAATGTTCAACGATGTTGGGATCCGGGCTTTTGATTCAACCCATCTCTAAAATGTACGTAGCAACTTGTGTCCATGTCTTTTGTAACTCTCACTAATAATAGTTATTTCTATAACTCGCATTGATAAGAGATGGAAAAATATAGCAGTAAGTATGGAGCTGGGAAGCACAGTTTGAATTGTTGCCTTTCCCCACCTTGTATTTTTCATTGTACTGTTTTAGAACACTGTTTAATGTTCATTTTGGACTAATATTCAACTTTTCAGTTTAAGTTTGTGTTGTAACACTTGAGGTATCCCCTTCTCACTTGGTTCCATATTCAGGGCCTTGTAGGCATCCTAGCATTGAGAAAAGAAAGTCAACAGTTTCTAATCATCATATTGAAAATGGACAGCCCATATTATCTTCTGAATTGGTGTTCCAAAATATATACTTTTAAGATGAGCAAAATTCCATTTCTAAAGGACGCCTTTAAACCTATTTAAATAAACCTTGAAGCTACCTTAAATCAACCACTCACTGCCACTATTAAATCATTCAGTCCAAATTCTGATCATCTAACATAGTAAACTATCCTCTTTATTGCAACATCTCCAGATTTAGTCAATATTTTGAGCAACGCTCATGAAAGTTACAGGGTCACAAATAAATCCAAACTAAACAAGTTCAGTGGTTTGCTGGGTTTTTCATGCAGATCACATCTCTGCACTCAACACAAAAATGAAACAGTTCAATGGAAACACATAACATAAGACAGTTGCACAATGCTAACTTTAAACTATTACTCCAGAGCCCTTCCCCCTCTTTGACAAGTGGAGTGTATGTTTATAGTAGGTTAAAAGACTGAAAAGGCAGTATTCAATAGGTTTATTTTGTAGGCAACTCATATAAGGACTCATAGGTCAATCAACTATGCATTAAAAAGAACTCCCAGTCTTTGGTGGAAAACACAATGAGTGAACTCCGTGAGAGGTTTGCCATTGACCTCACTGAGGGCCAGGATTTCATCTCATAAATCCCTGATCCTATATACTCAGATTTCAGCTATTTCAGTCCAAGCAGGCGTGACAGTCTTTTAGCTGAACTTATGATCATATTTATTTTGTTTAAATGTGTTATTTGGAAGTCAATGGGACTACTCGTGGTTAAAGTTAGGTAAATGCTTAAGTACCTTGTTGAATCAGGTTCACAGTGCATAAAGATAAGCATGCACTCAAGTGTCTGCAGGATCTGAGCCCACTGCTGCACAGGGCAAAAGCCGCAGTCTTGGAGAAGACCCTCGCTTGATTCCCTGCTCACTCTCATCAGCGAGATATTTTCCATAATGAACACAGCCTGTGGAAAATGTGGGGACCCTAGGTGTTTTGTTCCTTTGTCTCCTGGAGTCTGGCGGTTGCTTATGGTGTTTTTCTGCTGTAGTCTCTTCATAGTCATCATACTCGGATAGGACTTCTGTGTTAACTACCCAGTTGAAGCTACTGAATGAAAAAGGTAGGTAGGTAGAGTGCATTTAAGCAAATTAGAATTTGGCCTGGAAGAGACCAGCCTAACACTCCCTCCACACCCCATTCTTACAAAATGTACTGCAATATCTGTAAGGAAGTAATGAGTATGACCAAAAAGTGCTCAGGACCTTGGATTTATAACTCATCTGAAAAATGTCACCTCAAACAAAATAGTATTCTCTAAAGTCATGCTGAGACATTGCTTTGGTGCTGAAATGCTGGCTAATCAGATGGTTTCATTTCAGTGCTTGGTGAAATGATTCTTGTATGTATAGTTGTGTGTATCAGATCTGTCTGTATCTATATGCATATCTGCATATAGATAAACATTTGTAATGTGTGTTTATGTACAATGTCATCAGAAGTACACAAAACACAGACAGCTAGCACCTTGTCCCTTGTCTAAAAGAAAGACAGGATTGGACACACAAAAAGTGAGACACCCTGGGAAATTAATATTTGGGATGACTTAGATGGGGTTTTTTAATAGTGAATTCATGAATGGAAATCAATTGCAAACAATAGTTAGTAATTCTGTGACACTGACTCCATCTTTAACAGGCCATATTGGGAGCTACATATGTACATAACATTTTGAGGACTGGCCTAAACTAAAATTCCAGCACAGCTGGATAATGAAAGATCAAAGTGTATATGTGGTTTGGACAAATGACTACTGGGCTACCGCTCCAGTGGACAGACACTGTGGGCAAACTGTGCTCCTTCTATCGCCAGGAAGAGGCCTGCATATAATGGAATCAGTGTGGTTTTGCTATCCAGGAGAGAACAGCATTTAAGGAGTTTACAGAAAGGCTCTCTGTGTGTAAGTACAGTGGGGATTATGGAGCTGGAGTTGGGTTAGGGAGAAGTCTGTGGGTCCCACACTAGGCAGCTGGCCTAGATGTTAGCACACTAGAGTGTGATTCAAGAGATGGGGGTTCTTCTCCTGGTTCTGAAACTAACTTTTGGGATGCTCTAGAGCAAGTCAGTTCATCTCTCTGTGCCTCAGTTTCCCCATCTGTAAAATGGGAAAAATTATACTTGAGATATAGAGATTAAAAGTTCTATATAAGAACTAGGTATTATATAGATTTCAATAAGAGAAACAACCTATGCAGATGCCATTATAATGCCATGGTTGTGGTAGCCTAGAATGAGAGTAGATTGCTTAACCCCAGGCCCCAAATGACTTTCTTGTAGCATGCCTGACAGCATGAGTGGCAATGGAGGTCATGGAGAAGGTGAAGGAGAGTATATTCCTTGGGTTAATATTAAAATTATTAAAGAAGTGTCAGAAATTATATATCTATAGGATGGATCCAAACATATCAAGAGTTACTGGCCTATTGGATGGGCGGAAACAGTAGAGATAATATATCTTGATTTGTAGTAAGGCTTTTGACATAGTCCCCATGACATTCTCATAAGAAAACTAGGGAAATATGGTCAAGATCAAATTTCTATACTGGTTGAAAGGTCAGACTGAAAGAGTAGTTATCAATGGTTCACTGTCAAACTGGGAGGGCATATCTAATGAGGTCCCACAGGGGTCAGACCAAGTCCACTTCTAGTCAATATTTTCATTAATGACTTTGATAATAGAACGGAGAGCATGCTTATAAAATGTGTGGATGAGATGGGTTGCAAGTACTTTGGAGGACAGGATTATAATTCAAAATGACCTTAACAAATTGGAGAATTGGTCTGAAATCAACAAGATAAATTTCAAGAAAGACAAGTACAAAGTATTATACTTAAGAAGGAAAAATCAAATGCACAGCTGCAAAATGGGGAATTACTGGCTAGTTGGAGTACTACTGAAAGGATCTGAGATTACTGGATTACAAACTGAATGAGTCAACAATGTGGTGCAGTCATGAAAAAGGCTAATATCATTCTGGAGTATATTCAGAGGAATGTTATATGTAAGACATGGGAGTTATTTGTCCCGCCCTACTCAGCACTACTGAAGCCTCAGCTGGAGCGCTGTGTCCAGTTCTTGGTGCCACACTTTAAGAAAGATGTAGATAAATTGGAGAGAGCTCAAAGGAGAGCAACAAAAACGATAAAAAGATTTAGATAACCAGACCTATGAGGAAATGTTAAAGCTGGGCATGTCTAGTCTTGAGAAAAGAAGACTGAGGGGAACCTGATAACAGTCTTCAAAGATGCTAAGGACTGTTATAAAGAGGACCGTGATCAATGGTTCGCCATGTGCACTGGAAGTAGGACAAGAAGTAATGGGTTTAATATGCAGCAAGGAAGATTTAGGTTAGATATTAGGAAAAACTTTCTAACTATAAGGGTAGTTAAGCTCTGGAATAGACTTCCAAAGGAGGATGTGGAATCACCTTAATTGGAGGCTTTTAAGAACAGGATGGACAAACACCTGTCAGGATGACCTAGGTTTACTGGTCCTGCCTCAGCACAGAGTGCTGGACTTCATGACTTTTCAAGATCCCTTCCAGCCCTACATATTTATGATTCTATGAAAGTCATACAACTCTCAACACTTTGTTTATGATTATATTAAAACTTGGGAAAACATCGCAGAAAAGTAGTGATAAAATCGGCCCTTTTGTGTTCCTATTTAGTTGATTGCAGTGAACTTCAGAGCTTAAGGTTACAGAATTCTGATATTATAAAATGTATTAGCAACAAGATTGGAGTAGAGTCATTATTGAACTACTGCAGCATGCAGTGAAACTGATCCAAAACCCGCTGAAGTCAATATAATGTCTCACATTGGCTTTGAAGAGTTTTAGGTCAGGGTATTAAGGCAAAGTTACTCCTACTCCTACACTGACCAAGAGACACAATTTAAGGTAATACTTAATACAGACATCGCAGGCCCTGTGTACTGCAGGTGGCCATCCTCTTCACAGGAAAGTGTGCGGAGAGCAAGGTTCATTCACACACATATAGTAAGAATGCTCACATAGTGAACATGATCACACTACAGTTGGGACATCATACCTTATATCTCACGCTAGACCCTATGCTGTCATATTTTAGAAACTGAATCAGTATACCCAGTTGCCACTAATGTCTCACTATTGAGATATGTGTGGCCAGTGGGGAGAATGTGGCTGCACAATTCTGGAAGAAGCTTACCCTACTAAATGAGGAGAAATATACCAATAGTCCTGGCATAGTATATTTATATGCAAACCAACAATGTAATTGAACAATAAACACCAGAATTATTTGGCAAACTGGCATCCATGCCATCTCCATTCCAAGGAGGAGAAAATGCTGCTAAACCACACAGCCTACAAGATTCTGTAGAAGTTTCATAATATAGAAGTGACCAGTCAACTTGATATGTGATCAAGATGATAAAGTTTAAAAAAGCAGTGAGATCCATATTGATTTGCACCACTAAGATGGGAGTCCACAATAAGGTTGGTTTGATAACATTCCCTGAAGATAAAGGGTAAAAGTAGGGGGGAAACTATTCTATTGAGGGTGAATACCTGTTGGGTGATATCAGCTAAATCTGTATTAAACTGTGCTCTGTCATAATTGTTATATCCCTAATATTATTTTTGTCTGTACCTCTAAATTAATTTAATCATTTGATATAAAAAGGTCAAAGTATTAACTTCAGTTTCCATAAATATCTAGATTCATTGGTGTATTTCTTATTACTGTGTAACAAGCTTCTTATTCAGCTCATTGCTAGCTTTAATTAGTTACATATGGTCTGTTCCTGTGAGGTTCTAAGTACATTCTGTTAGGAAAGATTCCGAGCACTGTCAATTCCCAGTGAAGTTCATAGGAGTAGAAGATGTTTAGTAACTTCTCAGGCTTATGGCTCATGCCAATGATGAATATCAACATGCAATAATAGATCACATTTGCTGTGATTAAAAAAGTATTAAACACAGAGCTGTGCTAATGTTTGTTGCCAACATGGCAGCTCAGCATGGGAATTTCTCAAAATGTTTCTAATGGTTTTGCATACTACTGCAAAAGGACATTGATGAAGGTTATTTTGATTGCCATTTGCATCTGTTCACTGTCTGCCTTCTCCTTGACACTTTAGATATATGCAGGAACAAAAACTTTATAGAACCCAAAGGAAAAGAGAAACTAGGCATAATGAATGAAAACAATTATGTTTTTACATTATAACAATAATTAATAATTCCAGAGATGTATCCCTCCTAGAGAAAAAGCTGGAAATTATTTTGGTCTTCAAGCTTCCAATATCCTTCTAAAATTTGTCATGTCATATTAGAATGGAGTAACAATTAAACATGGCAAATGTTATGATTCTACTACAATTATACTTGTGTTCAAATTCCTATCATTATAGTTATTTCAGAGGTAAGAAATAGTCATCACTAAGGGACATATTTTCAAAAAAACAGCCTCCAAATTTGCTCTTGTATTTGTGTGCATGCAGTTGTTTGTATGTCCAGAAAACTAAGTCCCTGACTGGAAAAGCCATTCCATACAAATGGACTCTTATCATCTGTGCACAGCCTCAATTAAATTAAAGGTTTGAAAGGTTCTACCCATATAGATCAGTTTGCAGTGCAGAGTCTCGAACCCACAGGTCAACAACAATGCTGTGATAGCTGGCTCTGCCCCCAGAGCCCTGATTGGTGGTGGGATGAGCCAACGGGAGAAGACAGCCTCCCATCCTCACAGAAGTCTCATTACTTAGAGAGCTGGCCAGAAATTTAATCCTGATTTCCCTCCTGCTAGCTCACCTCTGATTGGAGGGTGAGATTATTATGAAAGAAGGAATTGCATAGGTACAGAGGGCAGGTGCTGCTGCCGAGGTACAAAAAGCCAAGAGTCTGAGCACTGAACGGAGGGAGACACTGTAGGGCAGCCTGTCTGTGTGGCCCATGTGAACCTGCACCATGCTGCGTAAGATAAACAGTCAGAAACTAAAGGGAAATAGGTTCCTGATTGGTGACTGAGGGACTGATGCCAAGAACTGCTGGGGCTATTTCTTTGCTGATCAAAGTGACTGTTGCTGACAAAGCTGAATGTTTGTTACTGATAATGGTGTTGGAGGATTTTGGGGTGAAATCTTGCCTCTCTATTACCAGTAAAGGGGGACCCCACTACAGCAGGATTATGGTCTACATTCATTTTTTGTCGTAGATGAACTGAGACGATTACTAAATATCCATTTGTGTTTCTCTTGTAATCACTGACATAGACATGGCAAATGAAATTTAATGTGGATAAATGTAAAGTAATGCACACTGGAAAAAATAACCCCAACTATACATATAAAATGATGGGGGCTAATTTAGTGTAAGCAGAGTCAGGATGAGCTGTACCCTGACATCTGGTGGTGAATTATGGGAAGTGTGGAAAGAATGTCCAGAATGTGAAATCTCAAATATTTGCATAGGCACACCTACCCCATCCCAGACTGCCAAGCTGTGGGACTGCTTTGTGACAGAAATGACTCAACCTCAGTTGGGTGGTACTTGCTAGACAAGGGACATGGGTTCCAAAA
>NC_133771.1:105995331-106018324 GCF_003597395.2 Chelonoidis abingdonii
TCAGAGGGTGGAGATGGATGGCAGGAGAGAGATCACTTGATCATTGCCTGTTAAGTTCATTCCCTCTGGGGCACCTGGCATTGGCCACTGTCGGTAGACAGAAACTGGGCTAGATGGACCTTTGGTTTGACCCGGTACGGCCGTTCTTATCTTCTTATGTTCTTATGTTATAGACAAGAGAGAGATTCTGCAACACAGTAAATGACAATTAGTTTGGCACTTCATATTTCTGAACAAAGCAAAATGGATATAGTTCTTTGAGTTGCTTTACATGAACATGTGTGAACAAACACAAGGAAGTGAAAATTACGTATTGAAAAAGTGGACTAAAGTTATAGAATGTGACATATGCTAGAGGTTTCATGCTTCCAGTATTAAAATGTCCTCACAGAATCTAAAAGTTACAGATGACAATTTCCTAACTCAAAAAGAGTCCCTCCCAGCCTAGGGAATTCTATAGTAGACCTCATCTTGACATATAAAGTGGAATTGATCACATTAAAATTAGAGGTAGCTTAGGTGCAAGTGGTCATGACTAAGTTACATTTCTTAAGAATAAACATCTTAAAGTTCAAACCAATAATATATACATTGGTGCTTTAAAGCTGACAACAATTATGAGCCAAATCAGCTGGGAGAAAGAACTTAAACAAAAAAATGTGAATGATAATTGGGAACTGTTTAAGAACATTCTGTTAGGAGCCCAAAAAAGCCACAATTGAGAAATAAGACCACACTGGTTAAAAAAAAAAAAGGGAAGCAAAAAGACACAGGATGAAATCTGTATCCAGTAGAGTTAAGGACAATAAGGAATTTGAATGTATTAGGAAAAAAGGAATCCTAATAATGGTATTGGTCCATTGCTAGATGGAAATGGTAAAACTGTCAATAATGATACAGATAAAACTGAATTGTTCAACAAATTTCTGTTCTGTAATTGGGAGTGCAGATAATATACTCAGATGATGATGAGGTGCTACTTTCCATTCCAACAATAGCTAAACAGGTGTTAAACGGCAGCTACTAGATAACTTACATCCTAGTATTTTAAAAGAGCTGGTGGATGAGCTCTTTGGACCATTAATGATGATTTTCAATAAGCCTCAGAACATTGGGGAAGTTTCAGAAGACTGGAAGAGAGCTAATGTTATGCCAATATTTTAAACATGTATCCCGGATGACCTGGTTAACTATAGGCCTGTCAGCCTACCATCAGTCCTGGGCAAAATATTGGAATGGTTGATACAGGACTCAATTAATAAAGAATTAAAGGAAGGTAAAAAAAAAAAGCTTAATGATAATCCACACAAGTTATGGAAAATAGATCCTGTCAAGCTATCTTGATTTTTTTTTTTACAAGATTACAGGCTTGGTTGATAAAGTTGAGGTAATATACTTGGACTTCTGTAAAGTATTTGACTTAGTATTACAGGACATCATTAGGAAACTAGAACAATACAAAATCAGCATGGCATGCATTAAATTGATTAAAAACTGGCTAACTGATAAGTCTCAAACCATAGTTTTAAATGAAGGATCATCATAAAGCAAGTGTTTTTCTAGTGGGGTCCCACTAGGATTGATTCTTGGCCCTATACTATTGTACATCTTTATCAATTACCTGGAAGGAAATACAAAATCACTACTTGTAAAGTTTGCAGATGACCTAAAGATTCACAAGGTGGTAAATAAAGAAAAGAATGTCAGTGATACAAACCGATATGGATCAGTTGGGTAAGCTGTGCACGCAATATAAGTTTTGTTATGGCAAAATGTAAGGTCATACATCTAGAAACAATGAATGTAGGCCACACTTGCAGAATGAAGAACTCTATCCTTGGAAGCAGCAAATCTGAAAAGGACTTGGGGGGTCAAGGTAGATAATCAGCTTAATATGAGTTAACAGTGTGGTGCCATGGGCCAAACAGTCTAATGCAATTCTTAGATGTATAAATAGGGAAATATCAAGTAGAATTAGGGAGGTTATATTACTGCTGTATTTGACACTGTGACTACCACTGGAATGCCGTGTCCAATTCTGGTATCCACAATTCAAGAAGGATGTTAATAAATTGGAGAGAGTTCAGAGAAGACCCACAAGAATGATTAAAGGATTGGAAAACGTGCCTCATAATGATAGACTCAAGGAGCTCAATCTGTTTGTTTTAACAAAGAAAAAGCTAAGAGATGACTTGATCACATCCTATAGGTACCTACACAGGGATTAGGAATTTGATAATAGAAGGCTCTTCAATCTAACAGACAAATGTATAACAAAATCTAGTAGCTGGAAGTTGCAGCTGGATAAACTCAGTCTAGAAATAAGGTGCAAACTTTTAACAGTGATGGTAATTAATCATTGGAACAATTTACCAAGGGTTGTGGTGGACTCTAAATCACTGCAAATTTTTAAAATCCAGATTGGATTTTGTTTCTAAAAGGTATGCTCTAGTTGAAACAGGAATTAATTCAAGAAAGTATTGGAAAGCTGTTCAATTCAGTGTGTGGAAGCTCTTAATTAAAAGAAAACGTTAAAAAGATACTACACTATAACTGGGGATAAAATCTGTCCAAAGCTCTGTCATATGCTTCTATTACGTTATGTTGCCACCAGAATCCTTCCCATGACATAAACAGATACTTAACTACATTTTTAATGAATGACATTTTTACTAAATTACATGGGATAGTACAGAATCATTCAGATTATCCACTGTGACTTTGGGCATAAACATGAAGATGATAAAATCTTAAATATTGCTTTTAGTTTTGGCCACCCCATCTCAAAAAGGATCAGGCACAATAATAATAATAATAATTAATAATAATAATTAAAGGCATGGAAAGGATATTATATGATGAGACTGAAAAGGTTAGGGCTGGGTAGTTTAAAGAGGAGACATGATTTGCAGAATAATTAATGAGATAGAGAAGTAAATCAGGAGCTCCAATTTACTCCATCTCATAATAATGCAACAGAGGGAGACCTATGAAATTAAAAGGCAATGAAAGAGAAAAGGAATTATTTTTTAATCTAGGGGTTGACCTGCAGGATTGGGGCGCTAATTCATAACTATCCTGAAGAACAGCATACAAAATATATTGCAGTCAAGAATAGAGCTGGGCTGGTCACAAAAAGCAAGGTTCTTTCTCAAATATAAATTTTAAAAAGTTGATTTCTTTTTAAGTTTTTCACAAAATGTGTTTTGACTATATTTTTAAAAATGAAATATATAATTTTTGTTTTGTTTTGTTACAATGTCCCCCCATTCTCTTCCTTTTTTAAAATATCCCTCCATTCCATTGAAAAAAGTGTGTGGAGGGGTGGAGAATAAACAGTGAGAGAAAGTGAATGAGGGGAACTCTTTTTTTTTTTTTTTAATTGGAGAAAGGTGGAGAGTAAAAACAAAAAATGATAGATGGCAAAAAACCCACTTTTTCACTTTTATTTAAACTCTGCCCCCCTTTTTTTTCCCAATGGAAAATGGGGGACATAATTTTAAGAAAGTGTGTTTTGTTTTGTTTGTGTTGTTTTACCCAAAGAAAAAAGTCAGAATATATTCGTCAAATTTTCTCTTTGAAGTTTTGGTTAAAAAAAAGTTTGATGGAAATGAAACTTTTCCATAAAAAAAATTTAGTTGTCATTGAAATCTCCCTTTTTACCAAAAAAATATTTAGTCAAAAAATGTTTTGACTAGCGCTAGTCAAAGATTTAGTAGGTTGCAGAAGGGAACTATATATTTATCTAAATAAGAAGAACATTCACAATTATATTAGATAGATTATGAATTTTTATAAGGGATAAATCCCTCATGCTTCAGGACATAAACTATTAGCTGCTGAAGGAACGTCTTCAGTAGCCTGCTTATTTTATGCTTTTCCATGGCGAGTCTCGTGCATATTCCTCTGACAGTATCTAGTTAGAAACAAGATGCTGGACTGGATAGTATGACAATTCATATGGTCCTATCAATGTGTTTCAGATAATATTAATCCTATTTAGGAAGGTGGTCTGTTCCCTGCAGTAGAAATTGTCAGAAAACTTATCTGCTGTAAGTTTTGAATGAAGAGGACAGAAACAAGAAATAAAAGAAAATCTCTTAAATCAAGCCTCTGTTATATGGGAGAAGTCAGCTATTAGCTGAACACTAACCATGGGTTTTTAAAAAGTGTGTACCTGCAATCCCCTCCCTAAAGCTGATATGCCTAGGTTGCTCTGTAATTGTCAAAGGGTGTACATTATCTGGTACACACCATTTTGCTTTTAACTCAGAGATTGGCCCAAATATTCTGCCTAAGTGGTTTTGGATCATGCTTCTGAAGAGCGGTTTCTATCCTTCTATGTCAAAACTATTTTGTTCATCTTTAGAGCTCATATGGCTGTATTCCTCTCCCTTTGTTAGGAAAGGGTGTGAAGCTTTGGCAATGATATGAGTCTGTTAATGGACTCCAGGGCTGAGTTACAAATAATGGCAATTTTAACGAATGGCCATTGTTCTTCAAGGCTATGTCTCTACCTTAGCATTGTTTAACTGTTTTGTGGTGTTTAACAGAGAGAAATGAACCAAGGTCTATATATGCCAGTCTTACAGATTGGGGGAAAATACTTTCCTGCAGAGAACGTCTGCCTTCCCAAAAATTTAAAACTGACTTGTTTAAATAATTTCCTCTGTTTGCCAAAAAACAGTTTGGACAAGGTTTTTTTACATTTTTTTCAAACTGTTTCTTCTATGAGGAAATAAAAAATGACAAGGAATGAGTTGGAAATTACTACATCAATTACACAACTTTGAATCTACTTTCATGAATTGTGGATACTTATTTAAGTGCTTGCAATAGTTTCAACAAAGCAATGCCAACGGGCACAATAAATCTTAAACAGTAGATTCAAGCTATTTAATACAGGCAGCAAAGTAACCAAAAAAGATAAATTGGAATTAGAGCTTCTGTGCCAAATTCATCCCTGGTGTAAATCCACTGAAGCCAATTGATTTACATAAGGGATTAATTTGGCCCTCTGTACATATTGCTGAACCAGATGGGAAAATTTGAGCTGGCACTAGAGCTGGTGATGTTTGGAGGTCCAAAATTACTGATGTAACTGCTTTATCTAAGCATCATGAAACTAAGGAGTTGGATTACAACCCCAACTGGGCATAAAAGGCTAATACAAATGGAGTCTTTGGATCAGGCCCTAAATGAATACATTTATGGGGCAAGTCACTACCTTCTGTAAAGCTCAGACAGAAGGCAAGATTCTGAAAACCACTGGATGGTTAGATCGGCCACAGGACTCTGTATCAGCCTTGGAGGGGCATCAGATTTCCCAGCTGTCAAACTGTCTAGAACATGAAGAGGAGTGTTGGGATTAAAGCTTTGCAGATCTCCCTTCTACATCTACTCCCAGTTCATAGTCATATACTTTCTGCTGTCTGGGATATCAGCATACCAGAACCCCATCCTCATCCGCCATGACCAAACAGAAAACCTTTTATAAAACACAACCGCCAAATAGTCTAAACAACAAGAGGACAAATGTCACCCATCTCCTTGCACACTGATGTTTGCACATATGTATCAGTCACATCTATTTTAATATATCTTCAAGTATCAACCCCTTCTGAAGCATTTCTACACTTTTATAATTATGTAGATTAAAACCTTTTTTATTCAAAGGGATTTTTTTACATGATAAAACTCTATATTTGGAAGGTGTATGGAGAGGTTAAATTGATGTGTGAGAAAAAGCTGTCTTTTTAAATGGGCTCCAGCGTGGATCCAGTACACAGTAGCCTGCCTACAGCTGGATTTTTTTTTAAAGCATTTTTTGTGGCTAAGTTTTGTGAGCTGAATGTTGTGTGTCTATTGTAGCATACAGCATGGTAGCGGTTTCACTGTTCTGTGTGGTATATCATGTCTGTGCATTATGGAAAGATTTTTCATCTCATACATCACTGTCAACTTGCTGCTGTAATTCCAGAAAGTCACCTAATCTTCTTCTACATTCACATCAACACAAAGAAATTAAATTAATAATCTGAGGTTGGGTTCCTTTTTAATGTTCTCTCCTACAACTCCTCTCTTCACCCCAGAATAGATGGATAGAGCAGATGTGTTGGTGGTGAGCTTTTCTGCTGAATGCCTTATTGAGTTTAACTCAGCTGCCTGCCTAACAATAAGCATAGTGCTTCTTATACTGGTCTAAGCATATTAGAAAGGAATTTACTTTCACCACTTTCCAAGTTGTAAAACAACTCCTTGTATAGTATTATAGCAACCAATAAAGGGACTGTCTCATTCACAAATCAACTCAGAAGAAGCCTTATAAAAGCAAGTAGCTTGAAAGTCTGAAATCAGTGAAGCCACCCCAGCAATGAATTTGGCATAGGATTCTTCAGGATACCAAATGAGGTCTGTTCTTCTCTGGCAGTGTGCACAACTCCCCTTGTTAGATACCATTGAATGGAAATTAAAAACCTCTAAAGTGGAAAGAATCTCTGAGAGTTGGTGGCAGAGGAATAGTGTGGAAATTTCTGGTACCCACTGGAAATCTGTTTTAGGGATTAAAAAATTAGAATAAACTCAACTTTAACCATTAGAATTAGGTATCTAAGATAATGGCCCAGGAAAATTATGAATATTCTGAGGACTGATAGCGAGACTATTCACTTGGCAACAGGGAAGAGAAGGGTATATTGGTGGGTGTGTTTCACAGCTGAGATTGAGATCTATACAGGGCACTTGTATGCTGAGATGTCAGTAGCAAAAGATTTGGGAGTTAAGTGAAAGATGGATCTGAGTGCTTGTAAGGAGAAGGATAACCAAAGTTTTTAGCAGTTTGTTAACCTGTTGATGTTCTAGGATGGGGAAGGTAAGGATCTGGGATTTCTTGAAAATAGTGAGAGCATTTGACAGTTGGGACAGAGATCAGGTGGTTGTGTTTGCAGAAGAGAGAATTAGCAGGAGGATTCACACATAGAAGTGGACCATGTCAAATGCTGGAGGAGGTCATAGAGAGATTAAGCAGTTAGGAAGGGGACTAGAGTGTGTGAGGTTGTGGGAAGTTGAAGTATCTGGAAGAGGTGTCAGACTGCTTACTTTGTTAGGTCTTGGAGACAGAGAAAGCCCACAAGAGAGCTCTAAACAGTATGTTCCTGGGCCTGTGTGATGCCTAAAGGGCCTGATTTCAAAACCTAGCCATACCCCACTTCATGTGTTGAACTTAGAAAAATACATGTGTGTACATCCTCCCAGTTAGCACACATGCACGTAAAAAATGGTAGTCAGGTTTTGAATCAAGCCTATAAAGGGGTAAATGGAACAAAGAAAATGGGGTAAAGGGCCTCATCCTGTGAGATTCTGAGCACCTTTAATGAAGGGCTGAGGGTTGTATGATGAATGGAACCAAAGAGAAAGGGTCAGGATGAAGGAGGGACCCAATTTAGTGTGACACCATGCGCACAGGACTACAAGTTGTGGGCCAGATTCCTCACAGAGAAACACAAGCCTCTTAGCATGTAACATTGGTCTCTATGGATATTCAGTAAATATCTCTTCCACACAACTCTAAACACTTATTGCTAATTTTCCTTGGAACACTCTCAATTGTTATGTATGAAGTCAAAGATGTTGAGGGAGCTCAGCACCTTGCGTAACTGGGCTCTAAGAACCTGATCCAAAGCTCACAGAAAACTTTCCATTGACTTTGATGGGCGTTCAAGTACTCAGCACATCTGAAACCAGATTCTAAAATGTGCAGTGTGTTTCAGCATTAGCTTTCTGCCCAAATTACTTTAGAAGAGTATGGCTCTTTTGCACCTTTAGAGCATGATGAAAAACCATTACATAGCTAATGCACTGAATCTACTTCAATTTATAGTGCTTTGACCTAATTTGACACTCTCATGATTTGCTGCATTGATATTACTAACCTCCATGAGTGTGCATTGAGGACCTACGGAGGTGGGAAGTACTGCACACATCTGTCTATGTGATCAGAATTAGCAATCCACTTTTATTAGATTATTTTAAAACAAAGAGTGATCTTGGTTAGTCTCTGGGGAGCCCTTACTGACAGTGCGAAGAGTACTTAACCATAAAGCAGTGTTTAAACTGATAATATTCAGCACTTCTGTCGGGGACTGAAAATCACCACTCCTGCTCGAGAAGAGGTAACAACTATGTGATACAATGCAAAGAAATACAAGCAAAAGAATCTGGATCCATTTCTGTCTTTACTGATATGGGTACAACTCCTACTGTCTGGTTTGACTGTAATGGGAATTGCACCTATATAGTTAAGGCCAAATTTGGGTTCTTAACATGAGTTCAGTAAATTTCTTGCCTTTATAATACCACAACAGCACTAGGGTGGTACAAATTTAGGTACCTCTGATCATATCACTCATGTACCTACATAACTGTTATGCTGTGTCATCTGGGCTATGTATCCTACATTTTATGATATGTATGATGCAGATTGTGCCACTTTTATAGAATACCCATTTTTCTAAATTTGCAATGATGATGACGAATGAAAGAATTGGAAATTTTAGAGCGATACCTGAATAATTCAAGCTTGTTCACTTATTTGGGAAACTATTCCTTTTGTTCCTATGTGATCAAAACAGTGTGTTTGTGGTTCTGAAACAGAAGACTTTCCAAACCAGGATGGGAAGAGGACAAAAACTGGAAAAGAAACATTTCATTATACTCAAAATTCCAACATAATAAAGGGGAGCTAAAAAGGAAATGACATCAAATGGAATTTTTTCCAAAAGCCTTCTACATTCTTTGCTGTTTATGGCATGGCAGCATTATGCCATTGGCCCTCATGAGCTGCATAGGCTGGAAATGCCACAGATGAAACCCTTCTGTCCATCTTGCTGCACTCTGTCTCTTCCAAAAATTATTTCTTATGAATGTGGTGACATAAGCCTAGACTGGATTTATAAAGAGAGGAGGAGGAGGAAATCTGCAGGGAAAATGATTCCACTCACTAGCATCCATTTTTTTACTATCGCTATTCAAAGGCCTCTTGTCCTGCATTTCTTACTCAAGATACAGTCCCACTTGAGTCACTTATTCCTGGAGTTCTTACTCAAGAGGAGTAGTCACTCATAGTAAGGAATTATAGACCAGGTCCTAAGGGAGTACATGATTTATCTGTATAAACAAGAATTAGAAAGGTGCCTGAGTGACCCTTCTCCACAAATTTGCCTGCAAAATAACAGCTTTTTTTTTCATGAGCTGGGAATCAAAAGCATTGTGGTCCCATTTTCCAGCATCTGGGAGACTTTGGTTACAGAGAAATCTGTATAGAATGTTCTCATTTAATCTGAGCCAAGCAATTCTGTTGTCCTGGCAGTACTGTAACACATTTCACTGGAAGTCTGGGCTTACTCAGACATTTTGAACTTTCAGTCCCTCCTTGATGCAACTAACAGTCCTGCAGGATGTGATGCATGAACTTTGGAGGCTGAGGAAAGGGAAGGGCTATCTATTGACTAATTATAGGAGGATTGATGGAGGTCCAGCATGAAACCTAGCGTCAGTAAGTGGTATGGTGCAACAATGATTGCAACCCATGGACAAAGAGAATGGTGTGTTATGGCCCCAATTTTGCTAGCATTGAAATCAATGACAAAACTCCAGAAGAATTCAGTAGCACATGATCAGGCCCTATGTAGCTAAAATGAAAGGGTGATGTTGTGACAATTTGTCCTTCAATAGTGTTAGATGGAATGCTGTTTGTGAGTGAATGGGTTGTAAAAGGAGGTAAAGAGCTTGGACACCTAAGCAACTGTAGGGTTGGCAGAGTAAATGTATGTGGGTTAGTGGGGTACATGGACATTACTGAAAGAGGACAGAGTAAAGCTTCCATCGGGAAGGTTAACTATGCATTTCCTGGTTTTTAGAAGTTTGGGTTTTGCTGAACTCAGTGTTCTGCAAGGGGACGACATATCACCAAGCAATCTTAAATCTGTATTAACAGGTTTTTGCCATTTAATTTTCCTTCTTTTTTTTTTAAACAGGAAAATATATTGTTGGTAGGAGTTAGTGGTCATTTAGGCAGTTGTACATCTCATGTCCTTCAATTTGCATACCGAGCCAGCCAGCCCCACCCCACACACACATCAGCTGGGCCCAACAAACCCTGCTGCAGTATGCCTCCCAGCCATGCACCTGATCCATTCACTACCTGGCCCCCTCCCAGTGGGTATACCCAGGCCATTCAGCCCTCTGAAAGCAGGGGTTGCATCTCCCTGAAGTCTCCACTCCCCAGTATACAAATGTTTCTGTTGCTCTTGCTCCCCCATCGCACCATAAACTGACCTGCAATGCAATGTCTGGAGCAAAGAACAACTATGTTACAGGAGAATGGAGTTACTGGTCATGTTTCAAAATGGTTGTATGGTGGAGTTTGTGGCAGAGCTAGGGAGAGAAATCCCAGACAGGGTTTCTCTTCCGAATTACTGACAGTTTTATGTTTGACAGAAAGATGCTCTTAGCCCTGTCCAATACATGTACCCCATCTCCGAGAAGCAGATTGATGATGGAGCTTGTAGTGTTTCTATGTCATATAGGACACATTTTCTGGTTTGCCATGAACTCTCCAATTTCCCAATTAATGTTCTTCCAACACATATTAATAGCTTTCATGTTGTCACTGTAGCGATTATTCAGACACTCAGCCAAATCAGAGAAAACTATCACAGCTCCTGGGCACAAATTTATGAACATAAGAATGGCCGTACTGGGTCAGACCAAAGGTCCATCTAGCCCAGTATCTGTCTACCGACAGTGGCCAATGCCAGGTGCCCCAGAGGAAGTGAAGCTAACAGGCAATGATCAAGTGATCTCTCTCCTGCCATCCATTTCCATCCTCTGATGAACAGAGGCTAGGGACACCATTCCTTACCCTTCCTAGCTAATAGCCATTTATGGACTTAGCCACCATGAATTTATCCAGTTCCCTTTTAAACATTGTTATAGTCTGGATGTTGTCCAAATCTTCTTTCATATATTGTATGAGGTGTACATCAGGAATAAGGCCCAGTTCATTTCCACCCTTGTGGATCATCACAATGTCTGATAGATCATAACTTCTTAAGTCACTGGTTAGATGCTGCAGAGTAGACAAAACATGATCCCAATGGAGGCCATCTCTTTTCACCCAAATCAGCCTGTAGTCAGCAATCACCATGTCATGGTGCACTCCTGGCTTTTCTGCAAACTTCTGCAACCTCATGGTATAGGAATCAACCAGAGTTCACACATCGGCAACCCTGGCAGTGCACATAGTTCTATTTCCTCAGTGGTCCAGGTCCCAGCATAGTCAGTTCCAAACCTCCACACTCTGTGTCTTTGGAAGCACTGCATTAATCTTCCCTGAGGTCTGGATATAGCCACTTGTCCTTCCCCCGACCTCAGGGGCTAGTAAAATACAGATTTTCTTAAACAACCAATCCAAGGCTTGCCTACCACTTGCCCTCATAGCACACCTCCTCTGCAGCCGCAATCCCTCTCCCTGTCACTACCACACATGCCTCCCCCCACAGAGTCCTGTGTTTCCCGCTCCTCCATACCAGTATAACAAAATTTTGGTTAAATAGCTGGTGACTATTTGCTGTGCTCACAATAATCCTCCCCATAAAATGAAAACATATTATAACAGACCATTTGTAGCAACCAACATGAATTATTAAATCTTTATTGCACAGATGTACAAAGGTTCACACTGCATATGTCAGTGGCCAGGTGTTCAGCAGGCCAATGGCATCAGCACATTCTCTCGACCTACCCAGGCAAGCATAAAGCGGCTGCGTAGAAACTGTCATCGTTTTTTTCTCTATTGGTGCATGCGTGCTGTAATCCTTCCAGACTGCACATCCAAGCAAGCAAAGAAGTGAACAAATTCATAAGTACCGTTCACAATTTGGGTCTTCTAAAGATTTAGTTGGTGCCATGCACTGCCTTGGGGGAAAATTGACCACTTAAGACCATTTTGATCCACATCACAGCAATACTTTGATCTCTAGCTCTGTGCAAAAAAAAAAAAAAAAAACCCACCTAGAACCTTTTTGAAAAATGGCTATTTTGTGGGGGCTTATATCTATGGAACCCCTGGCTCAAATAATCCTACCTATGGCTGACTAACCCTATTCATCACTCACATAAAACATAGCAAATTTCAAGTAAATCCATACAAGCATGGAGATTTTAGAGCATTTAGAAGCATCATCCTTTAAACAGGAAGGCTAGAGAGATGATGGAGGGAAAGGGCTCCTGTGCACATCCATCTTCACCACAGGAGGCTCTGAAAGGTATGAGAAACCCATTCATTTCAATGTGACATTCTCAGCTGAATGAGAACACCCACTAGAGATGAATATAGCCTGAAACAATAGCTCTGAGCTATGTGAACTACTCAAGTTATCTCCGTGAGTATTCTCATCCCCCTCCTGAATGCTTTAGTGTCTGTGATAGGCATGAAGTATGCTTATTCTTAGCTCCCCAGCCAAGGGAGCAGGACTTTCCCAGATTCTGTCTCTCATGGGGGCAGTGAGGAGGCCTCAGACCCCCCTCAAAGGTTCAAGTTTCACCTCACATAAGGGGGGGCAGGGCTGGAGTCCAACCCTTGTAGATGGGCATGGGCCTTCCAGATCCTGGAACACACATGGGGAGCAGCAAAAGGAGCTCAGACACTCCCAGAGGGGCAAGGCCCCCAATATCCCAGCTCATCTGAGGGGACAGGGAGGGGAGCTCAGACCCCCCTAGAGGGGCAAGAGCCTCCCCCCCCCCGATCTGTGTATGCACACCCAAGGGGAAACCATGGGCTTGCCCCTATTTTTTCCCCGTTCCCCTGCCAGTCACTCCCATGTCCCCTTTCCCAGGGTCCACCCCTCCATCGTCCCAATCCCCACACCTACCTCACCTGAGCCCCCAACTTCTCTCCCCTCCTCAGTCACTCATCCCCATTTAGTCCACTTCCCATGACCTACTCCTCCACCTCCTAATAGCCCTCTGATTCCAGGAAGGATTCACAAATCTAATATTTTCCCCCAAAGACTTTGATTACATTCTCCCCAAGATGAAATTGCCACCCATGACTCACAGATTGCAGCAACCTCTGACCTCTTAGTCCAAAACTTCCTTTGTTTTAGGTGAGGGCTTGTGATTAATTTATCCTTGTTGTGTTAATTGATGTCTATGAACTCACCCTTGAATCTCAGCAAGGACTATCTTGAATAACACTGCTATGGGTACCCGCGTGGCCCCACAGTATGCCAACATCTTTATGGCTGACTTAGAACAACGCTTCCTCAGCTCTTGTCCCCTAACGCCCCTACTCTGCTTCCTCTACATTGATGACATCATCATCCAGACCCATGGAAAAGAAGCCCTTGAGGAATTCCACCATGATTTCAACAATTTCCATCCCACCATCAACCTCAGCCTTGACCATTCCACACAAGCGTTCCATTTCCTAGACACTACTGTGCTAATAAGCGATGGTCACATAAACACCACCCTATACCTGAAACCTACTGACTGCTATTCTTACCTACATGCCTCCAGCTTCCATCCTGGACATACCACACTATCCATTGTCTACAGCCAAGCTCCAAGATACAACCGCATTTGCTCCAATCCCTCAGACAGAGACAAACACCTACAAGATCTCTATCAAGTGTTCTTAAAACTACCATACCCACCTGCTGAAGTGAAGAAACAGATTGACAGAGCCAGAAGAATACCCAGAAGTCACCTACTCCAGGATAGGCCCAACAAAGAAAGTAACAGAATGCCACTAGCTGTCACCACAACTAAAACCTCTCCAGCACATCATCAAGGATCTGCAACCTATCCTGAAGGACAATTCCTCACTCTCACAGATCTTGGGAGACAGGCCAGTTCTCGCTTACTGACAGCCCCCCAGCCTGAAGCAAATACTCACCAGCAACCACACACCACACAACAAAAACACTAACCCAGGAACCTATCCTTGCAACAAAGCCCATTGCTATCTCTGTCCACATATCTATTCAGGAGATACCATTATAGGACCTAATAACATCAGCCACACTATCAGAGCCTCATTCACCTGCACATCTACCAATGTGATATATGCCATCATGTGCCAGCAATGCCCCTCTGCCATGTACCTTGGCCAAACCGGACAGTCTCTATGCAAAAGAATAAATGGACACAAATCAGACATCAAGAACTATAACATTAAAAAACCAGTCGGAGAACACTTCAACTCCCTGGTCACTCAATTACAGACCTAAAAGTCGTAATTCTCCAACAAAAAAACTTCAAAAACAGACTCTAATGAGAAACTGAAAAATTTGAATTAATTTGCAAACTGCCTACCATTAAATTAGGCTTGAATAAAGACTGGGAGTGGATGGGTCATTACACAAAGTAAAAACTAATTCCCCGTGATAATTTTTCCCCTACTGTTACTCACACCTTCTTGTCAACTGTTTGAAATGGGACATCCTGATTATCACTACAAAGTTTTTTCTCCTGCTGATAATAGCCCATCTTAATTGATTAATCTCGTTAGCATTGGTATGGCAATACCCATTTTTTCATGTTTTCTGTGTATATAGATCTTCCTACTATATTTTCCACTGTATGCATCTGATGAAGTGGGTTTTAGCTCACGAAAGCTTATACCCAAATAAATTTGTTAGTCTCTAAGGTGCCACAAGTACTCCTCATTCTTTTTGCTGATACAGACTAACACAGCTACCGCTCTGAAACCACTCATCAGACTGAGACCATCTTGACCCATTTCACATCAGTAGTTTAACTTCTCACTCTGTGCAAAAACACAAACAAAAACAAAAAAAACACTGGAACTTTTTGAAAAATTGCTATTTTAGGAGACTTATCTCTCTGGTATCTGTGGCTCAAATGAATGCAAATTTGGGTCACCAACCCTATGCTGCACTTTCTTGAGACACACCAGATTTCAAAGGAATCCAACCAAGCATATTGATTTTAGAGGACTTAGAATGGTCGACCTTTAAACAGAAGTTATGTTGCAACAATAGCTGCCCTGCCACTATAATGTTTTTTAATACTTGAGATGTGATTTTTAAATATCAGTGATATGATTTCTGTAGTGTCCCCATCACTGTGGTGTCTAAGAGCTTAGGAAATCTTAAACTAGATCAAACATTTTGAGTAAAATAGAGAAGAACTCAGGTGCTGGAGTATGCACCCCAAGTATGTAATAAAATATTAGTAATAATATACTATGCAGTAAATAAAATTAAAGTATCTGAATTATCTCTCTATGTGATATTATGAAACATTCTTTCACTCCTATAAGTGGTGGTTACATTTACAGCAGAAATATCCAATGGACCTCCCCCGCTCCCCGCCAAGGCTCTAAATGGCTGCCATTGTGCGGGGATGCCATAGAACAAATGTCAGCTATATTGGTCCCAAGTTTTTTTTCTAACATGAACTTGGCAAATCAAACTAAAGAAAATAAGAGTGATGGTGAATGAAAAAAAAAACAAAAGAAGGAAATCTCAGGAAATCCAAAGAAGAGCAAGCTTAAGTATTGGGTATGTAATCTTGTGTAACCAGAATAAAGAGTTAAATTGCAATTTTTTTTGGTCCAGTCATCCATTACAAACAAGAGTAATTAAAAATATGTTAGGGAATCGCATGCCTCGGGGACTTGCTGTAGGACAACAGAGCCCTTCATGTCTAGTTTTGAAGTCAATTCAAGTTACCAAAAGTTGTTCTGCTTGTGAAAATATTCTGTATGGTATTAGCTATTGACTAGATGAATCACAAACCTTGTTGAGATTGAAGGGTGAGTTCAGAAATAACATAGCAGGGAAAAATTAATCACCAGCCCTCACCTAAGCCAAAAGAAGTTTTGGACAGAGAGACTGTTGCCAGGTGGAGAGAAAAATGGTTAGAGCACTACCTTTCCCAACCTACTCTTAAATATACTACACAGACTGTGTAGCATCTGTCCTGGAAGTTGATTACATTTAATTTGAAATTAACAATAATGTAACAAAATTCAATGCAAGATTTCTCACGAGGCTTTGATACTCTTAACTTTCCTCCCTCTGGATTGCTCAGTCCATAACTCCATCCCCACAGACGGTCTCTCACAAGCCACTCAGACCTCCCCCTTCTACAGGTGAGGTAACAAGCTACCTTCCTCAGCTTGGTGTTTTTAAAAATCTGTTTAAAAACTAGTCAGGACCTCAGGATTTGGCTTAATAATAATGTTTATTAATAATTTTATTTCTAAAGCACTCCCCCTGCTGACAGACTTGGGGACAGCTGTACCAATATTTAAATGCATAATTTAAAAAATATATAGTCAGTGAACAAATCTTTAATCACACTTAAATTGAGTAAAATAAATGGAGGGAAGAGGGGGAAAACGGCAAAATGGGAACAGGAGATGAATGTAGAATGAATAGTGATCATATTTGAAAAGTGCCTTAGGGAAGAGGGATATTCTAATATTTCTAAATAATGAAGAGAGAGAGATACTTGACTTCAGTGAGGAGCAAGTTTCCTAATGGAGGGGCCACTACAACCAAGGTAAAATGGTAGAATCCTTAAATGGTGGAGGCCTGTCTACATGTATGTGTGTGAAAGACCATCAGGTGGTGTACTAACGCATGTGGCATGTACATGAGTCATGAGGACAAGGCTCAAGGAGGATATCTCTAAATGTTACCAGAGCCTATGCTGTTTGACGTTTCTTAAAAACCAGCAGTGCCTATTTCAAATCAAGCTGCCAGAAAAGGTCATCAACTGTACTAATGTCCAGAATTGAATCCTTGAACAATTGTGGATGTTGACAGCTCTGAAAAGCAGAGAAAGGGTGGGAAGCATGAGAGAGGTGGGGGAAGGGGAGATGCTGCCAGTCATGAAAAATAGTTGAGTCTTTTCTTTCACACTTGGAAGTTTCCAAGGCACAAAAACAACAAACATCAGGCTAAACATTTGCAGGTAGAAATTTTTGCACTCTTTATTGAATTCTAAAGCAAATGTGTTGATACTACTGTGTGATTTTTATTATACAATCTGTTCCTATCTCCAGCTCCCAGTGCAATAGGACACTGAAACTATGGGTGCCTGATTTCCACTGAAACCCTTCTCTCACATTTTTACATGGCTGTAAAAATAGTCTCAATAGTTTTACTATATCAGAAACATATAGATAACTCTTATGCTTAGAGAAATTATTTGTAGAGCTGATTTTTGTTTTCTCCATTCCCTCTGATTGGTATATGCGGTGTTGTTACAGCAGTGCCAGTCTAGGGATATTAGAGAGGCAAGGTGGATGGGGTAATATCTTTTATTGGACCAACTATTGTTGGTAGTCTTTCTACAAGGTAGAATAGTGTCACTATGTAAACCTGTTGCAAAAAGATCAGAAGATCTGTACCCTGGGAGTAGTCTTACCAGAATAACAATGTGCTTAAATATCATTATCCAGCTCCATCCAGCAACCATTTACATACTTGCTTAACTTTATGCATATGAGTAGTCTCATTTACTTCAATGGGCTTACTCACATTCATAGATGTTTTCAGGATCAGGGCCTTCCTGGAATTCTGGGTACAGTCTAAAACTCACATGGTTGTGATTCTGATTGAATCTAGGCCTCAGGATTTGAACGCACCAGCTTGTCATCAAATCTGCCTTTTTTATTCATTCATTTGTCAGTCCAACCTTCTTATGTTTCAGGGTTTTTTTGTTGGGGGAAGGGAGTAGGGGAGGGAGGGCTAAGCAGTTCAGTCCACTAAGCCAGCATCTTTCATGAAGAAAAAAGTGTACTGCATGGTTCTTATAAAAAAAACAACAAAAACAACCCTGACTACTTTTTGGATTAAATCCAAACCATCTGTGACACCTTTCAGTACTGTACAAGTGGTACGATTGGTCATAAATTAAATTGCAAATGGGCTTTAAAATACACATAGTATGATTAGCATGCATCCAGTTACAGCAGTCAATAACTTATCCTTATTCAAGTCTACAGTTCTAGTCGTCTCCAAGGGTCTTATTCTTGAACCTTTTATATTTTTCAAAATAACAGATTCCCTCTATTTTGTAGCATAAATCAAAGTTTAGAGTGCAATTTCCCTCCAAATTCTATTCTCAAAAATCCCAGAAGCCAAGTGTTTTTAGCTTTGCATTTCAAACCTCCAGAGTGAACAACTACCCCAAAAATTTAAGTGGGTTTGACTTCTGTTTGGTTCAAGATACTTTTGAAGAGCCAAACAAATGTTTTACATTTTCTCATAAGATAAGAATTGCCCAAGTACTTCCAAAAGAGTAAGTGGGTCAAATGAAAATGTGAAACTTCCCCATTCAATAGTTCATTGTTTCACCTCTGTGATGGTTCTTGGGGTACCTAGGACTGTCAGCCATGTTGTTACGCCCTGCCTCCAGTGTGAGAAAAACTTGTTTGTGCTTACCTGGGTGTCAGCTCCCTGAGATCTCTGGTCTGTCAGCCATCCAAACACTCTCCTCTGGGCTATACTAGCCCTTACCTTACCTTACAGGTTAACAATAGGTGCACCACAGTCTCTGAGCCTCTTTGAAGCATTCCCCTCTAGTGTCCAGCCCCTTATACACTGAACACTCATAGAAATACCAGAAATGCTTTCCCTAATGGAACAGTGTACACATCAGCATGTATGATTCAAGCCAGGACCAGTACCTGCCTTCTCACGGCACTTACATATATTTATAGTAAAATCAAGAATAATTTTATTACCAAAGATTCAGGACTCAAGAGATAGTGAGTATGGATAATGGAAACAAATGGTTAAATATAAAACAAAATCATAACACACTTTCTAGAGACTAAACTTAACAGGCTAACTTCTTGTGTAAAAAGAAATCTGATCTTACCCAAACCATTTTGCAGCATCTTCAACCAAGCCTGGTTGTGATGCCATTTTCATGAATGTAAATGCACTGCCCTTTTACTTCCTAGTGCAGGATGACAGAGTGTCTTCATTATTCCCCAAATACAGTCCAGCAAATCTTTAAAGTGTATTACAAATTAAGGTTCACTTCCCCAGGTAGTATTGCACATTCAGTGTGATGTGTGGGCCTCCACATCCAGAGAGGAGGTTGCAGGATTTGTCCCAAGGTAGATTTTTTGTTAGAGTGATGCAATGGGATTCAAACAAACACAGGTTTTCTATTTCAAGTAACTTAGGATTTGATTCAGTGAAACATTCCACTCAGCTTTCATGTCACATAAGTTTCAGAAAAAACTGGCTTTTTCACACAGGCTTCTCCATCATGAAGCAGAAATTGATTTTAGGAGAACTGGCTCCATTAAATTGGCACATCTCATTAAATTTTGCTTCTGGGAGGAGAAAAGTTCATGAAAATTGTGAAAGCCTTTTACTTCATTTATATATTTATTTTTACTTCGTGAGTGTTCTTCATTGTCACTAGGGATGTGGAAACTGGGAACCAAATTCTGTTGTCAGTTACACCAAACCATTAGCTTCCATGAGGTTACAATTAACCGAGATCAGATTTTGACTTATTGTCTTGAGGGATGAAAAAACGTACACTATGTATATTTTTAAACAACATCATTTTTCATTTAATTTAATAATACCTTTGTGAAATTTAGTATGTCAGCATATTCTGTACTTTGAATACACTTAAATATACAATTGGACAAGGTATTTTAATGTTGCATTTTATAGCAAACAATATATCTTACAATACACAAATCTGAGAGACAAAGAGGGTCCTTGCCTGTGTATTATACTGCCTTTTTATTAGATAGTTTTATAGGGTGGCAGTGATATTGGAATTTATCTCACTGTATCACAATCTGTCACCTGGCCTCTTTCTTGACAGCCTTTTTATGGGAAGCTGATGGTATGAATGGGTATTCTGAAAACTTGGCATTACTTCCAAAAAGTGTGAGTATTCAGTTCTCAATGACACATAACAATAATATCTGTTCAATAAACTTCTGTTTTTATATTACAGTTGTAGACTTCTATATCTATCTGTCTATCTATCTATTTATCTATCTATCTATCTAATCTTTCTGCATATATTGGGTCTTTAAATGTACTGGGCTGATTTCTACCCTTAGTTTGAATGTGTGCCCCCAATGAAACCAACACCCTGCTGTAACTGACAGGAGATTGTGGCCAATTACATCAGATTCAAAATCCATGGAGTTTTCCTACATTTATACAGGTGTAGCTGAGAGCTGAATCTGGCCCATACAGTGTTTCTCCTGATGGACTATGGACCTCATAGGATGCTTTTGGGGTAAGCCTACCACAAAGTTAGATGATGTTCCAAAGCTTATCCCAACCTTTTGAAGTCTCCCTTGTTCTTTTATTTCCCTGTTTCTTCATTTTTCCTTCTTCTACTCCAACCTGATACTATCTCTCTAACGCAAATGTTCCATTCCTCTAATACTCAGTTTCCAACCCTAGCAAGTGCCAACTTTGTTCTCCTCAATGAAATTCATGTCAATGTAACAGATCAGCTCAAGGCCTACACATCACTAAGATCCCATTTAAACAATACCTAGATCAGGGCATTGGCACTTGTAACCATTTTGTTTCAAAATTCCCAGTTTAAAAGTAGCATTTTAAACTGGAGCAGGATTTGAAAAGGCCAAGTGTCAGCAGAAATATGAACATCTCAAGGAACAGTGTTTGTTAGTTAACTATTGCTGTACAATCAGCAGGGGGAGCTCACACAATGTGTTTTGTTGTTGGGTTTGGTTTTGTTGGAGTGAGAGTTCTGCTCACACAAGGGCTATTTAATTTTTCACCAGTAGGTGTATATATAATTATTAAAAATACATATTTAGAATATGGAGGCCATTCCACACACCAGATCATAATGGTACAGATCTGTAGTTGGTTTAAACCATGACTTCAGTGGAGATATGTCTGTTCACACCAGCTGAGGATCTGGCCTGATGGTTTCAAAGTAGGTTAATTTTTGGGCTAAAGCTACTGGTCAAGTGTCCTTTTCATTTTGTGGTCTTTCTAACCAACAAACAAAGCATACATTTGCATATCTGTTTAAACCATTTAAGCAGTTTTGTTTTTTGTTTGTTTTTAGATTAAGGCTCAAGATGAAGTTAAGACCTACACTTGAACTGAATCCAAACCCGTAAGAGTTAAGAGCTGTTTGACTTGTAAAATAAGGAAAGGTTTATAGAGAGATTAAAAAAATGGGAAATCATTGGGTCAAGTTTGTGCTTCAGTGAGTCAACCTATCCACAATATACAGCCTGACATATGTACTTAAATTATTGTTATTCAATTATATGTTCAGGGGTTTGGCATCTCTGTCTTTCATTGTTTCTTGTAAGTTTGTAGTGTATAGTTTACAGCCTTAAGTCATAGACTCTGAAAGCCCTTTGCTTTTGGAAGGCTGTTCATCATTGTATCTATAGACAGCCTGGGCTCTGTAACTCAGATATGGTTGCTCTTTGAGTTAAACAGAATGTGGGCTGTTAACTATTTAACTTACTCAAATGAAACTCGTATATTACAGTTTTAAAGTAAAACCAAAACAGAACAACAGTTTTAATTGCCATTTCTACAATAAAACAGTGGCTTATTTATAAGTTGGGATTTTATTACCTACTGCAATTTATGCCCACTTTATCTGGAGGCTGATGATGGCCAACAAATAACTGTTCACATTTTTTGCTCATTTTTTCCTGAAAACACAACTGCATCTTAAAATATGGAAAAGTAATTTATAAGGGAAATGAAAAAAACTTACATGGAAGATTACATAAAATACATCTGTCTTTTCTAACCATTGAGATATATAAACAACTCATTAAAAACTGGAAAAGCCAAAGAAAGGGACAAAAGCTTCTTTTAATGCAAAGAATTTTCAAAGACTATCTTTCTGTTTTTCAAAGATGTTACTTTACTCTTATGGAGAAGAGAACAGAACAGAGAAAATACCAGTTTTTTTTTAAAGGGAGTCCCAAGGAAGTTTATGGTAAATATTTTTTTTTTTTAAAAGTTGTTTGCCAGTGGAGATGTCATTTTAAATATAATCCAGGCTTCCATTTTCTTTAGCAAAGAATTTTCTTTTATGTCAAATGAAATTTGAAGATCACCTATGAATTTGCAACTGAACCTTTTGCTGCCAAATATGATTCCAATCCTTAAAAAAAAAATCTGGTTTTGTAATACAGCCAGCAATGCACTAACTTTAAAAAGGTAGCCAGACATACTGGCAAAAATATAGGCAGTTAATCAAAAAAAACCTATGTAGCAGTTTGGGAACAATCAATCAACTTTCAGAACCTTTAAATCATGAAGCGGCTGCGAGGACATCAGTGTGCTCTGGCAATACAAATGTGTAATGTGTCCAGTTGGTTTTGAGTTGTTCTCATATTTAAAACAAAAGAAAAATTCAAAGTGCTGCTGGTTAAGTATGAAATTTATCAGCAAGTAAAGATAAAAATAGGACATATATCCTATTCTGGTTCACTACACAAAGATTAGTGGGACAGTAAGTGTCACTTTGCCCCAACTTTAAATAAGAACTGACAAAAATTAGTTTTCTTTTGAGCCAATCCTACAATGTCCTGAGATTTTTTATTCTTAATTACATCAGTGGAATTGAGAATGCTCAGCACTGCACAGGACCAGACCCTGTCTCAGGCTGGCTGTTATGCTCAAGGCTAATCTCAAACTTGCATTAGTCTGATAATGAAATGAAATTTGTATTGGGACTCATGTTTTTGTATGATCAATAGCATTTTAAAGATAAGATGGTTACTCACCTTTGTAACTGTTGTTCTTCGAGATGTGTTGCTCATATTCATTCCAAGTAGGTGTGCGCGCGCCACGTGCACGTTCGTCGGAAGAATTTTCCCCTAGCAACACCCGGCGGGTCGGCAGGCGCCCCCTGGCGTGGCGCCTTTGCGGCACCGTATATATGCCCCTGC
>NC_133771.1:106023682-106050258 GCF_003597395.2 Chelonoidis abingdonii
AAGAAGGAACTGAGGAGCGGCCGGGTCGGCAGGGGCATATATACGGTGCCGCAAAGGCGCCACGCCAGGGGGCGCCTGCCGACCCGCCGGGTGTTGCTAGGGGAAAATTCTTCCGACGAACGTGCACGTGGCGCGCGCACACCTACTTGGAATGAATATGAGCAAGCACTCGAAGAAGAATATATATTACAGACAAGATTGAATGTATAAAGTAATAACTCACTGCACCTGATTCTGTTGCCAAGGAAGTCAATGGTAAAACTTCCATGGAAGTAACACGATCATTATATCTTCCATGGACAACATTTACAGCCCTATTTTTACCATCCTTAAAGGTATTTATTTAGATTAAGCAATAGCAGAATTGTTGTCACTGTGGCTAGAAATGTAGGATCAAATTCTTCCAGTTCCACCACTAAACCTGTAGTCAAAATAGACTGAGGATGCAATTTAGCTCATATGTTTTGTCAGCACACATAGACCATGGCCCTTTTAAGTCTAGTATCTTGCTTCTGGTTGGTGGCTACTAACTTGTTTCAAAAGAAGACAAAAATTTCACAAAGGAACCAGTCTTGAACTGAAGTCAATAGGTGTCTTCCTATTGATTCAATAGGTGCAAGACTGTGCTCAGAAGTTAGATGTGTTGAGGATTTGATTGTATTTCTTTTATTTATTTTTGTACTTGTATTAAACAAACAGATTTGATTTAGAACACAAAATTAGGTGAGTAGGCAGGCATACCTCATTTTTTTTAGTGGTTTTTGGATACTACAGTTATTGCCTGATCCAAGGATAGGGAAATAGCATTAGGAGAAAGCTGAGGGCTTTTGGAAATCCCCAAATATATAAAACCCAAGTCTCTTTTCTCACCAGTTTTACTCTGGTGTAACTGCTGTGGTTTTAGTGGTGATAGTTATGATTCATACTAGGAGTGAGAGGTGAATTAGGCCTGTATTTTCTTATAAGCTTGAATAAATCAGAAGGAGGTATTCTATTACGTACTTAATGGGCATTTTATAAAATTGCCTTATTACATTCATATTTACTCAAGCAACAGTTCTTGTTTCTTGGCCATGTTAGAAGCATTTTATAATCTCAGATGAAATGTTTTTCTTTTCTCCTAAAAGTTAACCACAGTTCTTTTGTAAACAAAACAAAACCATTTGCAATCCTAAAGCATTAACAGAAGCTATGTATAGACTTAAAGATTATATTTTAAAACAATTTAATTTGCCAAAGGCTTGAGTTCAGAGTTTTGTATTTCCACTGCAGCAGATGATATCACTGACACCTAAAACAGGGCATTTTCCTGCCCTGTTCTAGGTGTCAGTGATGTCATTAAGTAATGCAAGAAGTATACTGCACCCAAATCTATGACAAGAGGAGAAGATGATTTTGAAACGCACTTGGTTTAGAATATATTTACTTTCCATTTCTAAGTCGCAAATCTATCCAGCTATTGATTTTGAATCTTACATGTGAACAGAAAATGTTGATAGTAGGAACTTTTAAAAATGCGTAAAATTGACATTTTTATAGTATGAAGTGCTTTCTTTAACAACAGAATTGTACAGTCATCACTGATCATGGGATCCAAATAGTTCTGTGACCTATGCTATGCCAAGACACAAAGCATTTGGTATGTGATTTGGTTTGGAGGAATGGGAACAGGAGAAGTCTCAGAAGCCTAATAACCACATAGGGCTCAGTACTTGCAGAGGCCATGCACAATATGCCAGCCTATCTGATTCTGGCACTAGTGGACTAGAGCAGGCATTGAACTCCCTTTCTATACAAGCCTATGCTGCACTTAGGTCTGGTCTACACTACTGAGTTAGGCTGACGCAAGGCAGCTTACATCTATACTTACATTTTGTTCCCACCAACATAACTGCTCCACTGTGCTGTAGTTCCTAATAAATCTAAATCCTTTCCTCCCTCCCTCTCATCCACACATTGACACCATGCAGTTCTGCGTGTCTAACTTCAGTGTGAGAGGATACCATGACATCATCTGGAAGGAGGATCCCAACTATAGAATCATTTCCTTCCACTCCGACTAGATGTTTTCCTTCCCCGAGACTTTCATTCTGAACAGCACAGAGGCTGTCAGACTGGGGATAGGATCAGTCTGCTGTGTCTCCGGTTCAGCCACTCTGCTTTCAAGAGCCTGTACTCAGTCTCTTAGGCCATGTCTACGCTACGGGATAATATCGAATTAGCTAAAATCGTTTTTATAAAACTGATATGATAAATTCGATTTCATGCGGCCACACTAAGCACAGTAATTCGGCGTTGTGCGTCCATGGTCCGAGGCTAACGTCGATTTCTGAAGCGTTGCATTGTGGGTAGCTCTTCCGTTAGCTATCCATAGTTCCCGCAGTCTCCCCCGCCCTTGGAATTCTGGTTGAATCATTATTGTCGCGGGTGGTTCTGGTAAATGTCGTCAGTCATTCCTTCCTCTGGGAAACATCAGCTGACAATCCTTTCGCGCCGTTTTTCCCTGGATTGCCCTGGCAGACGCCATAGCACGGCAACCATGGAGCCCGTTCAGCTTTTTTTTTTTTCCGGCACCGTATGTGTACTGGATGCCGCGGACAGAGAGCGATACTCCAGCGCTACACAGCAGCATTCACTTGCTTTTGCAATGATAGCAGAGATGGTTACGGTCGTTCTGTACCGTCTACTGCAGAGAAAACTGGCAATGAGATGACGGTTATCTCTCCTCCTCTGTACTGTCCGCTGCTATCTGAGTGCCCCTGGCTGAAATCGGCCAGGGGCGCAACGCAAAAGCAAAATTGGGATTGACTCACTGGGACTGAGTCAATCCCTCCCTTATGGTTCTAAAATAGAGTCAGTCCTGCCCTAGAATAAGGGCAAGTGTATTAGAGGACCAGTGTATCAGAGCACAGCTGCTCCGTGTCAGTATTCACAGGGGGTGCCCTGCAACAACCCCACCCGTTGCTTCCCTCCTCCCCAACCTTCCTGGGATACCGTGGCAGTGTCCTGCCCATTTGTGTCATGAAGTAATAAGAATGCAGGAATAAGAAACACTGAGTGTTGTTAGTGACATAAAATGAGGGGGAGGCAGCCTCCCGGCGCGATGATAGTCCAGGCAGGACATTAAGCCGGTGGGGGAGAGGAGCCCAGCATGCTGCTGCTATGACAGTCCAGGCAGTACAGAATCTTTTCTTTACACAGGAAAGGGAGGGGGCTGAAGCCCCCAGTTGCTGTGATGAAGCTGGTTATTAGCCATGTTCTGTCCTATCTACTGGGAGTAACCAGCAATGTTGGCCTCGATGTCAACATGTTAGATATTCATGAGGACGGTTACTAGTCCTATTGCACCGTCTTACCACTGGGGAGGGGAGAGGGAGAGGAGCGGATACTGCTCTTCACTGCTGCAGCATCGCGTCTACCAGCAGCATTCAGTACACATAGGGTGACATTGAAAGTAGTCAAGAAATGATTCTTTCCCTTTTCTTTCACGTGGTGGGGAGGGGGGGAAGAAACTGAGGAGCTGTTCCCTGAACCACGCCAGACACTGTGTTTGAACCTACAGACATTGGAGCTCAGCCAAGAATGCAAATACTTTTCAGAGACTGCTGTGGACTGTGGGATAGCTGGAGTCCTCAGTACCCCCTCCATCCATGAGCGTCCATTTGAGTCTCTGGCTTCCCGTTACGCTTGTCACGCAGCGCTGTGTATCCTGGAGATTTTTTTTCAAACGCTTTGGCATTTCGTGTTCTGTAACGGAGCTCTGATACAACAGATTTGTCTCCCCATACAGCGATCAGATCTAGTATCTCCCGTACGGTCCATGCTGGAGCTCTTTTTGGATTTGAGACTGCATCGCCACCCGTGCTGATCAGAGCTCCACGCTGGGCAAACAGGAAATGTAATTCAAAAGTTCGCGGGGCTTTTCCTGTTTACCTGCCCGCTGCATCCGAGTTCAGATTGCTGTCCAGAGCGGTCAGTGGTGCACTGTGGGATACCGCCGGAGGCCAATAACGTCGATTTCCGTCCACAGTACAGAAATCGATTTAAAGAGCCCTTTATACCGATATAAAGGGCGTTGTAGTGTGGACGGGTACAGCGTTAAATCGATTTAACGCTCTTTAAATCGATTTAAACGCGTCGTGTAGACCAGGCCTTAGGGCCATGAGTTGCTAGCACCAAATGTGCACATCTACCACCTGCCCACAGTGCTAAAGGAACTGGAAGACAGTTCAAATGGAAATAGACTTTATTCTAAGCTAGCAGACAAAGCCTGCACAGAAGGGGAGAAGTGAACCTCTGCAAATGCTCACACATCCCCAAGCCACCCCTCTAGTGTCAGAAAATCTGGCCCCTACCTCCAGCTAAGTGCAGAGAAAGAACTGGGGAAAGAGAGAGTCATACAGCAACTGTACTTTGTTCCATTAACTTTCCAGTCAAGACCACAAGCCACTCACCTCTCCACGGCAAAAGGATACCAGATTGTGCATATGCAGCTGCTGGAGTAGATCCCCCCACCCTCGTCACCCTCCTTCTCCTGGTTTATGCAGCATGGCTCCAAGCGAGGAGACTCCAGACACCAGGGAACAAGATGCTTGAAAACATTTCTACTGTGACACAGGACCAGTGTTGCATTTTCAGAAAAACAAAGGCTCCCCTTCTCCTTCCTGTACATTGAAGCCCAAGTATTGAACTGATCCCTTCCTTTCACACAGCTCTCATTTGTAAGGGTGGAGGGGGTGTTGTAATGAAAGTTTGAGATTGAAAAGAAGCAGAAAACAGCTGTAACATTGTAGAACCAGTAATTTTGTATAAATGTCCTGATCCACAACTGGACTTTTCCACCCCTTCCTTGGCCAACAAACTCACAGATCTAGGGGCAGTATGATAGTTTGCTGATAATCTGTTCTGTAGCTTCTGCAAAAGCTTTATAGTGGTTCATGGTAATTCTATAAAATTTTGAATTTATAGTTGTGTGGTCAGGGACCATTTTGAGGGCAGGAGGGAAGCAGGGAGGGAAGATAGGGCCTTCCAGTCCTATATGCAGCCCTGGAGAAAGACAGAGGTGTGTTGGAGGGGAAGGTGGGGTTTTAACTTACAAGCATCTAGTTCTGGTTTCTAATGAGTCTCACAGTCCTCCTCTGACTTGTCAGGAGGGATTGAAGGGGTCAGCTCCCCTGGGGAGAAGTGCAGGATAATTTGCTCCTCTTCCTCCCAATCTTCCACTGCCTTCTCCTCTGCAGTTTCTGCTGCTTCCTAGCCAGGGCCCTCATTAGCATTCTGTCAGATGAGGCCAGAAGGGGTGAGGAAAAGTCATAAGTCATCTCCAGCTTGGTATTGGACGCCCTGGAGAGCATCTGGTCCAGCTCCTGCAAGAATGGACATGTTTGAGGATCCCTCCCAGAGCAATTCTTGGAGTCTTTTGTTTTCTGGTACCAGAGCCTGAGGTGCTTTATCCATTCCCAGCACTGGGCCGGAGTATAGTGAATGCCCACCTGTGCCAGCCTCACCAAAACTTCCTAGTAAATATGGAAGTTCCTTGTGCTGCAGAAGAAGTCATGAACACCTGAGTGTGCTCGTCTGATCTAGCAGCAGCTCTTGGAGTAGGTTTCATGTTTATGTTTACTGGTGAAAAGAACACAGTGGAAAACTGTTCTGAAGTGGTTGGCACAGCTCGCTACTACCAGTGAGAATGTGGAGTCAGGGGCCTTTATAGATTCGGGTAAGGGTCAGGCAGGAGAAGGTCAATGCATTGTGCGAACATGGCTGAATTCAGGACCGCACCCCATAGCCCCATCCACACTACAAACTGGCATGGGTATGGAGTCATGCCACAGCTCGAGGCATGCTCATACCCACTCCCCTCAGGCCTGCTAGTGTTCTTGCCCCATACACACCTTGAAATCCATGCTTCTGGGGTTTAGATGTGGAGGGTAGGGGGATTCTAGTACCATCATGTGCATGGACCCATGTCCAGTCACCAGTGGAGAAGTAGCTTTAGACAATGTTATCTCCAGGTGCATATAGAAAGAAGGAAGGTGGTTAAAAAACAAAGATCAAGGCGGAAATTAGGCAATTATTTTCCAATTTTAGTGCATGCACCAAAACATATATAGCTATAGTATTGTGGCATTCTGTGCCTGAAAGCAGCACCCTGGAACCCCCATATTAGCCAATGTCATATAATTATGATACATTTTATAAAAGATATGCCCTGTGAGCACTATATGGTTTTTACATATATATCATATGCATAGAATGTATATGCATTTATATGACTCTTATGGGGGGGGCGGTGTTTGCATGCTGTATTGCAACTGCAAAATTATTGGCTAATTGCTGTCTTGATCTTTCAGTCTTAACCTCCGGGACCCCCTTCTTATCTATAATGGGAGCTGACCCTACCTAACATATATAAGGGACATTGATGGGATCCCACATATCTTATTTCATGTAGGGCCCACAAAAAGTCATGTGTAAACATTAGCTTTCAGAAGAGTGGAGAGGAAGCACAGGCATGATTAGCAAAAATTAATCACCACCAAAGGCCAAATCTTGTCACCTTTCTCGAGTGGTTCCACTGAAGTCAATGGGGTAATTCACATGAATGAAGGCAGTAGAATTTAGCCTCATACTGATAGTGAGCCAGGTGCTAAGTGCTTTATAAATACTGAAGATAGATGGAAAGATATCTTATCTCTCCTCAAGCATGGCTGGAAACCTAATGGAGCATACTTTGATAGTTAACGGGCCAGTTGTATTAATGATATATGGCCCTATTCTGCCCTCATTAAAAGTTGGTGGCCGGGAGTGGGAGCAGATCCTCAGTGTCCAGTTTTCCAGTCTGTGTATTTTTATAACCTTTAAAACTGCCTTTGCATCTTTTTTCCTAAACATGGAAACCACACTGGTAACTATAAATGCAAATGCATTTACAATATGCCCTCTGGATAACTTTGATGCTGCAGAAATATAGATAGATACACACATTTTGCCACAACGGTGGGATGTGGTAGCAGAATGCTGGGGAAATTATGCACTGTTTGAAATTATAAAAATGAACAGGTCATCACTGAGCATTTTGCATCTAATTTAAGGTCATCTCCTGTGTGAAGTGTGCTTATTAAGTTTCTTTCGTGAGCATGGGACCTGTAATTTATGAATGCTGCAAGTGTGAATGAATTGTGCAGATCTTTATGGTGAGTGAAAGAACATTAGTCGTTATTCATGGGTGAAATATTCTATTTATTCCATGGAAGAGCAATAATGTGGGTGCATGTGAAGACAGTTAAAAAGACATAAATAGAAATCAATTGTATTAGAGCTTGAAGTATTTAATCTCATACTATAACTAGGGTGTGGGCTTTTTTCCATAATTATACATCTTGGTGATTACCCCCATCAGAAAAATAATTGTTAAGGGCTTAAATTATTTCAGTTCATTTTTATAAAATAAAAATATTAGTTACAGAAGCATATTAGAGCACTGGTCAGATCTTACATTATTTATATTTAGATTCTTAGATTCCAAAGACAGAAGGGACCATTGTGATCATTGAGTGTGACCTCCTGTAGAGTACAGGACGCAATAATTCCTAGAGCATATCTTTTAGATAAGCATCCATTAGTATAAAAATTGCCAGTGATTGAGAATCTAGCACAATACTTGATATATTGTTCTAATAGTTAATTACTCTTACTTAAAAATTTACATCCAATTTCCAGTTTGAATTTGTCTAGCTTCAACTTCCAGCCATTAGATTGTGTTATACCTTTCTCTGTAAGACTGGAAAGCCCATGGACAGTGCATAACAGAGGCATGGGGAGTCTAAACCTACATACACCTTGCACTGCCATGGGTGGGGGAGGGGCCAGTGGTGGATTGCTGCATGGGCCCATGAGCCTGTGCCCAGGGGCCCCAGCTAATTTCAGGTCCCTGGAAAAATCTCCTCCTGCCACAGTCCTGGAGCTGGAGGAGCATGGTGGGGACACAGAGCTTTTCTGATTTCACAGCCACAATGGGGTTAGTGATGGAAAGGAGTGAGCAGTGACGGGGCCTCAGGCGGGAGGGAAGAGGCAGAGTGAGGGCAGAATGGAAACAGGGCCTCAGGGGATGGGGCAGAATGGGGGCACAGCTGTGGGAGGAATGGGTACAGGGCTACGGTGTGGAATGAGCCGGGGCCATGGGCAGGTCCACAGGAAAAAGGGTGGAAAGTGGATGAGGCACCAGGCTTGGAGCTCTGCCACTGCAGCCCCCGGCTGCTGGGGAGAGGCTCTGGGTTCCAAGCTATGGCCAGGGCCGAGAGCTCATCCACGGTCCCCGCCAGGGCCAAGCTCTCTGCACACACACACACACCTGTGGCCCTGACCAAGCTTTCAGTTCTCCCTGCCACACCCCCTCTTAGCCTCTCTCCCACACTAGCTGGGGGTCATGGGGACGGGGGGCTGAGAGGAGCAGGGTCATGGCCTTGGCCAGAAGAGGCAGGACCTCAGCGGGAAGAGGCAGGGCAGGGAGCTAGCCTCCTGAAGGGGAAGCTTCACCTGCCGCCCATGGAAGGGCATTTCATCAAATATTTGTTTCTGTAATATGGGCTCTTTATCTGTTAGTACCTTCTTGTGGCAGGATGAGGAGCTACACCACCTGACTCTGACCCCCTTATGCCACCACGCTGAAGTCTATGTTTGTCAAGTCCTTATTATGACCCAGCCCTCTAGCCAGATCTTAAATAGTCTCTGCCCTCTTCAGAATAATGGGGTTCAGAAGTTCTCTGGCTTCAGTGGGGGCTAAACAGTCCTAGATCTTCTAGATTTAAAGCCGTCTTCTCTAAAGTCTGTGTTCCACTGAGTTCCAGCTCAGGACCCTTGTTTGGAACAGGTAGAAACAGTCTTTCTCAGTCATTTGCTGCTCCCTGAGAGATCTCCTACTTCTCCTAATCTGCAGGTTTCCCTGGCCTTTTTCCCTGCTTCTCTCACTTTGGAGTTTTGGCTTGTCATGCAGCTTCTCACCAGTCTGTAGGAGGGATCCTCTCTCTGCAATCTCTCTAGCAACTGCCTTTCTTCTCTGAAGTTCCCTCTCAATCTAATGTCCTTAGCCATGGATTTATATAAGGGCAATAAGATATTCTCTTGTTTTATTCTCTATCTCTTTTTTAATGATTCCTAACATCTTGTTTGCTTTTTCAACTGCCGCTGCACACTGCGTGGACGTCTTCAGAGAACTATACACGATGACTCCAATATCTCTTTCCTGATTAGTTGTAGCTAAATTAGCCCCCATCATATTGTATGTATAGTTGGGGTTATTTTTTCCAATGTGCATTACTTTACATTTATCCACATTAAAGTTCATTTGCCTTTTAGTTGTCTCTCACATCACTTAGTTTTGTGAGATTCTTTCTGATTTTCATTTCACAGTACCATAATATACTTGGTCCTTAACCTATCTTGATGCAGATTAAGTATCATAACTGCCAAACGGTGTGCCCATTTCACTGTTTTACCCCTTTCTCTCAGGATCATTCTCGAATAGTTTTTTGAATAGGATTGGCGTCCTATGATGGACACCTTGACACACTAATTACCCCTCTCTATATGTCGAAATTATACCATTAATCCTCTACCCTTGTGTCGCCTGTCTTTTAACCAGTGCTCTCAGTTCATGAGAAGGCATCTTCCCTCTCTTATCCATGGCGACTTTAATTTACATGATGAGAGCCCGTTGGGTGACGGACTGTGTGTCACTTCTGGAGAATGCTACACGTAACTATATGAATACCACTTGAAGAATCCCCCTGTACCACATGTTGTGACCCCTTAAAAAAACTCTTAATACGACTTTAGTAACGACACAATTTTCCCATGTACAGAATGGCATTTTTTTTAGCTTATTGGAACCAACCAATTTATGTTCTTTCCTAATCGTGATTTGAACAATTTTTTTCTTTAAATTGGTTTAACTAATTTGTCCTGTACTACTGTAGACTTACTGTGTACTAGTAATTGCTGGGAGTAGCACCGTCTTAGAGCCCCCTATTAAAAATAATTGAGTATAGATTGAGCTATCTGTCAGTACATGAAGGATGATAAAACAGGGATAGCAAAAGATTGATATATATTAAAGACGAGAGAGTTACAAACCATAGTAATAGTTCTGCAATTTTCTGACAATCTGAGCTTCTTTCGAGAGTGCTACATTAGGAACGTTGACCATTTCCTACTGTGCTTTTCACAAGGTGACCTTATTCTGCTACTGTTAGTAGGATCAGCTGGGCAATTCTAAATTAATTCTAAAAACCTCCTGTAACTAACCCTTCAATCTGTGACAATTCTTACGATTTGTCAATCTACAAAGGACAGCTCAGGTTTGGGAATCTCCCTAACATCCTCAGCCATGAAGACTGATGCAAAGAATTCATTTAGTTTCTCTGCAATGACTTTATTGTCTTTAAGTGCTCCTTTTGTATCTCGATCGTCCAGGGGCCCTACTGATTTTTCAGCAGACTTCCTGCTTCTGATGTACTTAAAAAACATTTTGTTATTGCCTTTTGAGTTTTTGGCTAGTTGTTCTTCAAATTCCTTTTTGGCTTTTCTTATTACATTTTTACACTTAATTTGGCAGTGTTTACACTCCTTTCTATTTACCTCATTAGGATTTGACTTCCACGTTTTAAAAGATACCTTTTTATCTCTCACTGCTTCTTTTACATGGTTGTTAAGCCATGGCAGCAATTTTTTAGTTCTTTTGCCGTGTTTTTTAATTTGGGGTATACATTTAAGTTGGGCCTCTAGTATGGTGTCTTTGAAAAGTGTCCATGTAGCTTGCAGAGATTTCACTCTAATCACTGTCTTTTTAATTTCTGTTTAACTAACCCCCTCATTTTTGCATAGTTCCCCTTTCTGAAATTAAATGCCACAGTGTTGAGGTGTTTTTCCCACCACAGAAATGTTAAATGTTATTATATTATGGTCACTATTTCCAAGCGGTCCTGTTATAGTTATCTCTTGGACCAGATCCTGCACTCCACTCAGGCCTAAATCAAGAATTGTCTCTCCCCTTGTGGGCTCCTGTACCAGCTGCTCCAAGAAGCAGTCATTTAAAGTATCAAGAAATTTTGTCTCTGCATTTCGTCCTGAGGTGACATGTACCCAGTCAATATGGGGATAACTGAAATCCCCCACTATTATTGAGTTCTTTATTTTGATAGCCTCTCTAATCTCCCTTAGCATTTCATAGTCACTATCACTGTCCTGGTCTGGTGGTCGATAATAGATCCCTACTGTTATATTCTAATTAAAGCATGGAATTACTATCTATAGAGATACTATGGAGCATCATGAAGAATCACAAACTAATGTATAAACTATTAAATGTTAACAAATACATTAATGTAGCATTAATGTTTTACAATTAAAACCATAAAAAGTCAGAAAATATAAAAGTTAAGGGATGAAATCCTGTCCCCACTGATGTTAATAGCAAAACTCCCATTGACTTCAGTGGGGCCAGGATTTCACCCAAGGTTCTTATTGCAACAATATATAGCATCTTCTGTTCTTGTTTTTTGGGTTAAGGACCCAATGATTTTCCTCAGACACCCAAAACTTCATTTGATATCAGTATGCTTTGTCCTGAATTTTGCACTCATTCACAATGATGCAAAGCTGAAGTAACTCTATTGATGTGTAACTGACATCAGACATGTGTGTACCTTATTCTACCAGGGCCATATTGTGCAACCATTTTTAAGCAGAACTACTATTAAATTCCTGTTAAAAATGTATTATTGTTAATACCATTTTTTTGTGTTTTGTCTTTTTGGGAGGATTTTGTTGATTTTTCAATGAGATGTTTATGATGACTTTCAAGCAAACTGACCCAGCAGCCAGGCAAACTGACCTAGGCCCTTGCTGATTTTTTTGTGAGACTAGGAATGAACAATGTACTCTGTGATGTCAGAAATTGGGTTTTAGTGGCATTTTTAGCAGTTACCAACTGAGCATGCTCAGAAGTGATATTACAAATATTTAATTAGTTTTAATCCATCTTTTTTTTTCTTTTCATAACTTGGTTCTGGATACCTCAGTGAGGAGGGGCTCTCTCCATTTCAAGTTTGAAGGTCAGCTAATTGCAGCAATTAGTGTGAAAAATATTTGTAAGCCATTTTTTTAAAAGCAGCTATCATTTTTATCCATACTCTTCTTCTTCCTTTCACCCCAGAACATCTTTGCAGACACTGGGAGCCATACAGCATTGCCATTCATTCTTGTCCATGGCTGGTTCCTCCATTAAGCCCAGCCTAGATATGCCCCCACATATGATGTCTTGCCACCTACTTGGTGGTCAGCCTCTGGGTCTGACTGACCTTGGTTGTATCTGAAGGCAAGTGTGCTAGGGTGGAACCACTGATACCTGTCCCTAACAGGCCAGCAGGCTCTGACACAGGATTCCCATTAGCTTGATAGGATGGATTGGTCTAACAAGCCATTATATCCAACTCACTTGTTTTCACACTCAGAAAAATAAAAAAATGGTTCACCTGCTTCTGTTCAAATTTAACAAACAAACAAACAGAAAACACCTCTGCATCCATCATTCCCCATATGGATGTGGACAGACACCAAGCATGGAACATTTCAGTCCAAAAGGTGATTTTTCTGAAAAGATGAAAGTATATAATAGCAGTGAGTGAAAACTGAAATTGCTTTGTCATCTTGACTGTAGTAATTGTCACATCTCATCCAAATGATACTGAATCCTAAGAGCAGGCGGGAAATGGTTCAATTCCCACTCAGAGAGAATAGTGCCACCCATCGGATTCTTGGTATTTGCCCGTACCAATGTTGACCAATCCTGAACCTGCTTAGTTTGTGAGATTTGATGGGATCACAAAATATGGTGGTATGGCTGAAAGAGAATAGTAATAATAATAACAATAATTGCACTGTGTGTACATATAAGCTTTGTTCATTTAAAATATAATTTTGATTACAGTATTTTGAAGGTATTACAGTTCTTTATTGGCCTCAGTCAAAAGGCAAGCTGAGTGGAATTTTGAACCCACATTTCTTCACATACACATTTATTTGGGCATTAGAAGAAATAGCTGAACAGGATTCCCCACCCACTTTCTCAAAGTGAAGTAGAAATTGCTGTCAAATGTTGGTCATAAATGTGTAATCTGAACCCCAGCCACTCCACAGGGTTGCAGAAGAATTTACGATGTGCTAAATATTTCCTTTGTTCTTCCCAGTGGTAGCCTGCTGTAGCAATTAGAAAGCAACTGGCTGCACATGTAAACTGTGGCTGTTTTCTAAAGAATTGTTGATAACTGTTAAAAGCCTCTGTAAGCACAACTTGGTCTTTTAATAGTACAATAGATTTTCTTAAATATATGTGTATCTTTAAATCTTCATTTCCCCCCTCCTCCTCACCATATTCTTGTTCTCTTGCTCTTCACAACTGGGTTGGAAAGGAGATACAGATGTAGTCCATTGTTGTAATCCATCCATTACTAACCTTGAAATACAGTCCCCTGAATCAGTCTCTTTGTATTGAGCAGCTATGTAGGAACCATGTGTTTGTGTAAATGATCCAAGAAACTACCCAGCATTTTTTTCTCTTTCTCCAAAATGTGACAATCCCACTCTTCCCTCCACACCAGTTGAAACTAAGAAAACTGTGCCCTACTCTGTTCCAATTGACTGTATGCTGAGGGAATTAGATTCCAAGGTGATGAGTTTGGGGTAGATATATTGTTGAAGCAAAAGGTTGACATGGGGGTTGCAGGCCATGTGGAATGGAAGGGCAACTTTGTGGGATGTTCCCTCACATAACCATCTCTATCCCTTCTGCCAAAACTCCACAAGGGCATGAGCTGCATGGGAAAAAAGGAAAGAGCCAGCAAGCAGAGGAGGAGTCAATGAACAAATGGACTAAGCATCTGCTTCTATATGGATTAAAGTTCATACAATGAATAATACATTAGTTATGCTTTAAGCAAAGCAGACCTTCTGTGGTCTGTCACCCCTATCAGAAGGGTGACAGAGGACAGGTGTTGGCTGGGAATGAGTGGTAGCAAGCACTTTTGCCAGCCCTAAGAAGAGCAGAGAAGGAAAGCTTCCTCTATGTGCCATTGTGCAGATCTGTGGCATTTTGCAGATTTCTTGAATATACATAAAGTTAACTCCTTAGCACTTGTGCACTGCTGTTTAGATCTACAGCTTTCCTATTCCTTGAAATGATAAGTCATTGTTCCCCTCCTATGCCATAGGAAAACATGGGTCCCTTAGTCAACGGTCAAGTATAATTCCCTATCAACAAAACACCATCCATAGGAGGGGGACTCTCTCCCTCGGAAACCAGGTGGACATACAAAAAGAAAGCTGTTCAGTGTGGGTGGGAGGAGACAGCTATAACTTCCTGAGCTGTCCCCATCCCACTTCCAGCACCTGCCATTGGCGATGCTAAGAATGAAAGTATTTATAGTATAAAAGATTAGACTCCAGAATGAGCTGGATGGCTCAGGGGATTGGTAATGGGATATAGAGCTTGTCACCTCTGAGTTGCTGGTGCCACTCCAGTTAATAATAAGTGGAAGTTTTTACCATCTGATTGTTGTTCAATGGTCTGTGTAAAATGATTTTTGTCTCAGTCCAGTTCCCAGTGGACAGACATCCCTACTGGCAGCCTTGTTTGAAGTTTCTGCAGACATGTCAAGGGCTGTGGAAGGGCAGACTAAGCTATCCTCTCACCCCTCGAGGTTGCCTCTCTAGGTCAGGGTCGAGGGCAAGTGTGGTGAAGCTGCCACTGTCATTGCTCATGTTCCTCAGTAACTGTATTGTCAGTAAATGGGTGACTTCATTTTCCTGGGTTGTCAAATCAGCACCTTTCTTCGAGCTAGATCTAAACTCTATTAAAGTCAATGGAATGGGCTTGGTGCAGCAATTTCCCCCAATATTTCTTTCAAATTTATAAACAAATATTGAGTAGGATTCTGTCACTGGAGCAGTGTTTGCAGGCTGCTCTTTCCAATTGACCACCAGAGCAGACCGTATTTTAAAGGCTTTGCGGTATTATAGCATTGGTTTTGGTATTTCAGATATGGCATGAGCATCCCACTCCTTCATTCTGGACAACCACCAGTTTACCTCTTCATATGTTCTGCTTTTGCTAGCTTTAATCATGATGCATATCTTTCAGTTTTATCTGAATAATCTCTGAGGGCTGATTTTTGATTCTATGGGTCAATTCTAAATGGGTGCTTTTATAGCTAGTGTCTGGTATTCTCCATCTCTCTCAGGGCCAGAGTGGTTCAGCTCCATGAGACATCTGAGCTCCACAAGGCCCTTTGTGCTACAACCCAACAAGCCATACAGGAAAACCTAGTTTTGCATTATTAGTGGTTCTTATAATGAACAAGAGCTGAGTTTTGCCATGTTTTGTAGCATGAGCTGAGTACTAGCACATCTCCTCAAATAATTTATACTCTTTCTTATAGTTGCATTAGTATATTAAAAATAATAATGCAAAAACTGAAATAATGTGGATGATTAACTGGAAATGAACTTAAAATTAAAGTGAATAGAAAGGGGAACATTTAGTGCTTACACTAGACTAGAATAAAGTTAACCTTCTTTCCAGTATTCACGCTTACTTTACCATATATGTCTGGTTGTGCTCTATCCCCCTGACTCAGACTCATGCTACAGCAGTATCAACACCACACAAGTTCCCTCACGTTGTAGTTCTTTCTTTGGTCCCTGCTCATTGGATCATTTACAGGCATAAAATCAAATTATTTTTGAGAGGATATAATTTGTGTCATACATTGTAAATTTCCAACATGATTTTGTAGTTGTAAATGTAAACATTTCATTGATGAATTACCAGTATTTATTATGGTAGGGTATATAGGCCCCAAGCAAGAATGAGCCCCATTGTGCAAGGCACTATATGTGCTGTACAAAGTAACATGCAGTCCCTGACTCAAAAGAGTTTACAATCTAAAGAGGCTGTCTATAAATTATGTGACACATTTTTTGGTGATTTCTAAGACCCACCGACCCACCCCCTGTATTATTGAAACAAATACACAGAATTACTCTATGCATTAAATAATTTATGGATAGCCCCAAATTGACAAGCCAGAAAAATGGTGGCAGAGGAAACAGAGGCACAGAGAAAGCAAGTGACTTGTCCAGGTGATCCAAGTGGGTCAGTTAATATTATGTATATTCAGAGGATTCAAATGTTTATAAACATATTTTAATATCCTATGAAACATCAAACTTTGATTTAAAAATTTGAAGTTTGTTCCTAAATTTGGCTCCTCTAAGAGGAATGCAGGAAAATGTTTGAAAGACATTGAGAATTAACAAAATGAAATTATAAAATCATTAATTTTTTCATATATATTTGTTCTCTTACTATAAAAGTTATGTCCATTCTCCAGTAAAAGCTGTGTTTTCCAGCACTTTACCAACTGGAAAGCTCTATAAACCAGCATTTCTGATCTTCATTGAAAATATAGTTTATAATCCAGTTGGCATGGGGCCAGAAAGCTCCCTACCTGGCTCTATGTGGCTCCCTGGAAGCAGCAAAATGTCCCTCTGCTTCTAGGTGGAGGTTTTTGGAATGTGGGAGAGGGTGTGGGGTGTGGGCTCTGGGAGGAAGTTTGGGTGTAGAAGGGAGTGCAGGGCAGGAAGTTGAGGTGCAGGAGGTATTTTGGGAACCAGAGCCAATGGGACCTGTGGGGGCGGCGCCTGCAGGCAGAGGCAGCATGCAGAGTTGCCTAGCTGCACCTCCACCTAGGAGCAGCAGGGATATGTCATTGCTTTCAGGGAGCCACCCGAGGTCAGTGCTGCACAGATCTGGAACCCTGGACCGTCTCCTGTGCCCCAACTCCCAGCTCTGAGCTCCCTCCCACACCCAAACTCCCTCCCCCTTAGTTAACTGGCATTCCCCATTCCTCCAACATGCCACATAACAAAGCATTTACTGTAGTATTTCTTTTAATTGGTATAAGTACCTTCTTAGCCAAGGGTTTTGAAGCGTCATACTATGTAATAACATTATGTTAAGCTTTCCCACTCTCCTATGATGCAGATAAATATATTCCCTAATTTACATATGGGTAAACTAAGACATAAAGCAAGTCAGTGGGTTTGCTTAGTGTTTTACAGTAAGTCAGAGTTGGAAAAAGAATCCAGAAGCAATTACTCCATCTCCTACATTAACTATTAAATTCTAAGCATTCTCCTTGTATTAAACAGACCTGCTTTACAATGATGGTGTTAGGGTAGACATTCTAAAGCCTTAAGTCGAATTCTGCCCTCAGTGAAGTCATTGGGGTTACATGGATGAAATTGAGGCAGATTTTAGCCAATGTGTTCTGAGTAGAAGTCAAATGTCACAGGGAAGGAAAAAGTTAATATCTAGATAGTAATTCAACTGATTGGGTGATTGGAAAAAAAATCCTGTATATCATTTTTTTGAAGTAGTTATAGTCTTACCTTGTTATGTCATGCATTTTTTGATCAGCTAATTGCCATGTTTAGTGCATTAGTCAATAGCAATGCAACAATGAAATGAAATCTAGTACAGTGCTGTTAAATTGTACTAACGTACACCAGATAGAGTGTCAGTAACTTGTGTGATCCATCTCTGATTATTTTTATACTTTGTTTGACAGACACTTCTGGAAATGTCTTCTTGTTTAACGTCGTCAGCAGAGCTCCCAAGCTAAGTTCCTTACGTATCTTTAAATACTGCTAAGCTGATTGGCATTTATTCACCCTTCCTCAGTATAAGAATCATGGGGTCTGACTTAGCAAGAATTACTTTTTTTTTTTTAAATAGAACAGCTGCCCCCTAAACTTAAGCTCATCTGGTCCTACTTGAGAAAAGAAGGGGGAAAAATTAAAATCAGTTCTCACTAATTAGAGGAAAATTGTATATAAACAATTGAAAGGTCTTTTCATACTTATGGCCTGACATTTCCACAGAGAGCTTAATTGCTTGCATGGGCCTAAAGGGTTATGTTCTTTTTTAAAGCTGCATATGCTCTCTGCCAAATACTAGCTTGGACATGCTGTGAGTGGTTTTTGGATCACCAGTAGCTCTTGCTATTTTAGTCTCTGTAACAGCTAGAAGTTGTAATTAATTTGGATGATCCTGACAATCATAATTATGACAGTTCTTGTTTCTGATAAGACTATTTGAAGAACTTTTCTTGTTGGGGAAATCACCATGGGTTTTAGGAGTGATAAAATAAATATAACACGGCAATGGAACTTCTATATAAAGGACAAACATCTGAAGTCTGAAAACAGCTTCATTATTTTCTTATTTGTAAGAGAGCATGAAAATTAAACTCTCATTAAGACTGAGCTACAGTTGCCAAGTCAGTGTCAATTTAGATCTGTAATAACGCATGACAAAAGAGTGTTTTCCTTTTTATGTCTTCAGTCACTCACCTAAAAATCCAGTAGCAGGATACAGGAGCAATGAAAAGTAAACTTTTGCTTTCTGTTCTGTAAATATGCGTAGAAATCTGGGTGGTTTCCTCAATGATGTACTATCTTAGAGATAAAAACAAGCATTTCATCCTCAGTCACTCTCATATCCAAAAGAAAGCATGCTCCTCTATTATGTTCACTATTTTTGAGGATGTATCCTCTCTCCTCAAGCAAACAAACAGGCCCCATTAATACGAATAGCAGTTATGTCATGTATACATAACAGGGAACGGCCCTATTGAAGGAAAATTGTAGCAAAGTGTTCATAATGTAATACCCAGGGGCCAGATTGTACCTTGAAGGTTCTGGCCTGTATAGGGCAGTGCAGAGCCATGCTGCATCAGACAGAGCATGTGATGGGGTGTGTATCCCACTCAGCTCTGAAGAGGTTAATGTGGGCCCCCAAGAGGCAAATTAACACTCCTGGCAGCACCCACGAGAGAGAAAGTCAGGCTTAATTGATAATGAAACCCAGCTGAGGAGGGACTGGGTAGTGTTTATAAAGCCATTGCCAGGAAGTTTGTAAGAGAAAGAGGCTACAGGAAGAGAATTTGGGGGGATAGGGAGTGGGAAGGGGGAGAATAGAAGAGGTCTAGGGAGGCATCAAGAAGTCTGAAGGAGTATAGACCTTTGCTGCCAGCTACAGGGCCCTAGGGCTGAAATTCAGAGAAGAGGGAAGGCCTGAGTTCCCCTACCAGCCACCAAGGAAGGAGATGTGAAACCCCCTGAGGTAAGGGGTGGAAGGAACATGAAGCCCAGGGATATGCAGAGATGGAAGACCTGTTGTAAGGTCATTGAATTACAGCCTGGTTGGACTCTTTGTAACCCTGGAAGGGGTGAATTAAGCGTGATCTGGCTGGAGGGCCAAGCTGTGGGAAGAAAGACCACTGTAGTGATGGAGTGACTGTCAGCAGCATATGTCATGGGGGGAGAGAGCTGCTATACCACATCTGGCCACAAGGAAGTGTTCCTGCAGCGAGTGACCCCCTTTGTAGAGTACCACAATTGTGCTTCAGGAGGAACAATCTAAATTCCTGAAGCTCCCTGGTCTATAGACGAGGTGTAATTCTGCACCTTCCTTTCATCTAGTGAAGCATTCTTCCTCCCACATACCCAGCTTGCTCTGCTGGTATGTGGGAACGGAATTGAGGAATTCCACTCCCCCCTCCACTGTTTTCTCCTCACTCTCCCCCCCTCATCAGGTGCCTTGTTTCCTCTGTGGCACTAGGAAAGACAAAACCCTGCTCTTCATCAAGCACAGGGATAGCAATTATGCCTGGCCACCATCCGTAGGGTGCAACAGTGGGAAAGGTTCATTCCATCCAGTCACACAAGGGACACTCATAATCTGGCCTCAAGAGTCAAATACAATGTTGCCAACTTTCCTGATTTTTATCATCAGTCTTGATGCATTTGAAGTGTTTCTTGAAGCCCCGGCTCCTAGAGAATCTCAGCTTTCATATTACATCTTTTTAAGTTTCTGGTTCTCATGGTTACAGAGGAAATCTTGAACATGTGACCTAAGTGCACCTTAAAGGCTTGGAAACCAAAACAAATAAAAAGAATCCAACATTTATTATTTTTAAACAAATATCATTTTGTGGGGCCTGTTTCACAATTGTTCAGTGCTTGGGGTTGATCATTCTGAATACATATTTATTAAATGATAATGTGTATGTATATTCAGAATATGAAGACAAGACTGGAGCAGTGCTTATGCCACAGAACCAGCACTGTGCAACATCTAGTTACGTACATGGGTGGTAAATTTATACAAAGCCCATGCTGAGACAAGAACTCCAGATCTCCCATAGACTGAATGTACAACTTTCCTCTAGATGTGAATGCATAACAGGGAATTTTGCAGGTAATTGTTTAACTATTCCATGGCTATTAACCCTTCTGTCCTGATCATTACATATGTTATATACCCTTCAGAGGTTGTTCACTGTTGTATTGTGATAGGTAAAATAAAATAAATAGAATGAAAATTTTTTAAATTTTTATTTAATTTTCTTTCTAAACAGGTTGAGCTTTGTATAGAATAATTACAAATAGTAAATATGAAGAATGATCTTGTAGATAAGGTACTGGTTTGGGGGGCAGGACCTAGGAGTTTAATTCCTGGCTTTGCTACAGAATTCTTCTGTGGCAATGTCTCAGTCCCCCATCCCCTACACCTCCATGTTCATCTTTATAAAATGATTGTGCGGTATCCAATGCAAAGTTTGTCATGTTGGGTGTCTTTGGAAGGCTCATGATGCACTGAGCATGGTTGTCATAGTGATGTTATAGTAATTGTTACAGTAATGTTATAGTAAGGTTATAAGTTATAATTTCATGTATATAGTTATGAGGCTGAAAATGTTTCTTCATGGCTTAAAGCAAGCCCAGGCAAAAACTCTCCAAGAACAGAGAGGCAGGGCATGTATGGGAGGCATACATACCTCATCAGGGCATGTATGGGAGAAACCCTCTCTTTGACACTGGCCTAGGAAAGGATCTGTTAGACTCTCAAGTGAGTCACCCCCCTCCTTTGGTCAGTTTGGAACTGTAATGCTCACCTGACTCTGAAGGAGGGGTGGGCAAAGCCAAGAGGAAGAAAGGACATGATAAAAGGGAGAGACATTTGCCATGCTCTCTCTCCCTTCCACCTACATCTGCAAACACCACACTAAACGACTGAAGTGCTGATCAAAGGGGAGAGCCTGGCTGAGGGGCAACCAGCCAATCTGTGGTGAGAAGCATCTAAGTTTGTAAGGGCACTGAAAGTGTTAAGATCAGCTTAGAATGTGTTTTGCTTTTATTTCATTTGACTAGATCTGACGTGTTATGTTTTGACTTATAATCACTTAAAATTTATCTTTGTAGTTAATAAATCTGTTTGTTTATTCTACCTGACACAGTGTGTTTAGTTTAAAGCATGTCAGAGACTCCCCTTGGGACAACAAGCCTGGTGCATACCAGTTTCTTTGTTAAATTGACGAACTCATATAAACTTGTAGCATCCACCAGGCATAACTGGGCACAGCAAGACAGAGGTTCCTAGGGTTGTGTCTGGGACCGGAGATATTGGTTAGTGTCATTCAGTTGCACAAGCCAAGGAGTGGCTTAAATGCCAGAGGCTGTGTGTGAACAGCCCAGGAGTGGGGGTTCTTACAGCAGAGCAGGGTAAGGCTGACTTCCAGAGTCAAGGATTGGCGTGACCTAGCAGATCATGGGTCCAGATAACACTAAAGGGGAACATCACAATTGCTGCTTGTCTCCCTGTAGCGAGGCGGTGTGGCTCCCCTCCTCCCCAGGGAGGGTCGAGCCACGTCAGACACCTAAGGTATAGCAAGGGTAGCTGGCTAAGCTTCATTAAGTTGTGGGCGGGCCACAGAGCAGTAAGCCCGCCCCTCAGAGGGTTAGGAGGTGAACCCGGAAGTATAAAAGCGGCCGTCAGCACTCAGTGAAGCCCAGCGCCATCGGAGCAGACCTGCCAGAGGGTGCTCGTGACTGGAAGCTGCTGAGGCCCAGGGCCATTGCCCTGACTGGCCGGAGCTTCCCACGCCCGCTACGACGAGGAGCTTGCTGGAGCTTCCCTGCGCCTGCTACGACGAGGATTGCCGGAGCCGCCCCGTCCCTGCTGTTACCCCAAGGAACCCCCGGAGCGCCTGGCCATCTTCCCAGAGGTACTGCTGGACCTACCGCCCAGCCCCGGCGGGGAGGGGCCCATGCTACTGGACTTCCCAGGGGCTGACGCCACAGATCAGGTAGGCCCCGAGGGGAGAGGAAGTAGCCCGGGGGCAGCGACTCAGTCAGGCTGCAAGTATACCTAACCCATGTCAGTGTGTTGCGGTCAGGAACCCCACTGACCATTACCGGTGATAACCGCTACTAGGGCCCCGGGCTGGAACGCAGTGGAGTGGGTGGGCCTGCGTTCCCCCTGCCCACCGTACTGGGTGGCAGAATCCCCTTTCCTGCCTGAGGAGGCCATTAAGCCGAAGTGGTTGCTTGCTCACGCCTGAACCAGAGGGTCGGAGCTCCGTGACGTTGTGTTTGCTGCCCGCCCTGAACCAAGGGCTGGGCCCTCTTTAACTGTGCCACTGCCCGGTCCTGCCACAAAGGACCTGAGCTTGCCTGAACTATTGTTTGCTCAGTCCTAAGCCAAGAGGGCCTGAACCTCTATAACTTTGTGTTGGTTGCCCCCTATAGCAGAAAGCCCGGAGCCCCGAGCGACTGCGCTATGTTGCTCAGCCTGAAGAAAGGGCTGACTTAGACGACGTGTATCGAGGCTGGTGTGGCTCCCCCCTTCCCAGGGAGGGTCAAGGCCCCGGCCGTACACGTTTACACTCCCACACTTTGTTTGCCTTCTTGATTTACAATGGTGTATGAATGTAACTTCTATTAATTACCAGTTAATGGCACAGTCAGCTCTTTACAGAGCATGGTGTAATCGTCAATGACGTTCTTGATAGCTGTTGAGTCCGATGGGTGAGTGACAATCCCATACATGGTAGGGCACACCTGCAACATTAGTAATAGCTTCTTGAATCACAGCAGCAGATTCTTCCTTCCTCGATGCCGGGTCATCCACAAAGCTTAAATTCCAGTCTAACTTTGCCAATGCCCTTGTCTCATTACAAGTGACTCCGCCAAACCACGCAGCATTCTGCACACTTTCTCCAATCAGTCACAGAAATTCCAAGGATACTAAGTATCTTGCAGCATCCCTGAAATCCTTGCAAGCAGTCTGCCTCTCTTTCTAAGACCAGGGATTCTTCAAACTGGGAGTCGGTTTTGACCCCTCAGGGGGTCATGAGGTTATACATGGGAGTCGCGAGCTGTCAACCTCCACGCCAAACCCCTGCTTTTGCCTCAGCATTTTATAAGCATGATAGACCAGACCCAGTGGGGAACAGCAGAGGTAGTAGAAGGCAGATATACTGGCCACTGGATAGCAATTTTCTGTTCCCTGACTGACTAGAGCAGGGGCTGCTCCAGGCTAATGAGAAACACCTGACTCCATTTAACCTGCTAGAGCTCAGGAGGCTTTAAGCACCTACTCTTATAGGGCCCCTCTATGCTTAAAAAGGCTCACTCCGTATGGGCAAAGAGCATGGATCCAGAGGAGGAGTGAGTGACAAGTGGCTATAAGAGACACCCTCAAACCATCGTTAGAGCCCTAAGGGTAAGGGAAGAAGGGAGAAGCAGAAGAAGCTGTGGAGAAGTGGCCCAGGGAAATGTAGCAACTCTGGCAGTGAAAGGTCGGCTGCCAACAGCTGCTACCATTAGGGTCCCTGGGCTGGAACTCAGAGTAGAGAGCGGGCCCGAGTTCCCCCCAACCTGCCACTACAGAAACACCTCCTGGGAGGGGAAGACAGGCTCTGTCAGGACAGAAGGCTAAACTATTTTGGTATGAGGCCATAGGAGCAACAGAGACTATGGGAGTTCTCTCATCAACCTCCTTGCTGGCTTATGATGAAAAGGGCTCAGTAGACTGTATCCCTGGCCCTAGAGAGAGAAGGACTATGTAGAGGGTTGCAGTGAGCCTCTGAAGCTAGTATAAACCACCTGGAAGCACAGGACCCATGGGGACAAGGTCGGCGCTCTGCCACAAATGGTGTTTAATATATAAAAAAGTGTTTCAATTTATAAGGGAGGGGGGTCGCACTATGAAACTTGCTATGTGAAAGAGGTTATCAGTAAAAAAGTTTGAGGGCCACTGTTCTAGACCCTTCGCAAGCTTCAGAGCACAGCACACTCTTCAGGATCCTGTAATCCGGCATTTGCTTGACATGTCTAAACCACCTAAGTCTTTTGTTGCAAATCAATGAATGACATGAATGACATACCAGCACAATTTAACACTTCACATTTGTCACCCTGTCTTTCCATCTTATTTGAGGAATTTTATGCAAGTATCTGATATGAAATCTGTTTAGTCTTTTGGTATGTTTGGCGTAAGTTATCCATGTTTCTGAGCCATACAGAAGAGTGGATAAAACATATGTCTCATAAATACGGATTTTCACTTTAGATGACAATTGGTTATTGTTCTAGGCTCTGTCTTGCAAAAGATCAAAGTTCTTGGCTGCTTTGCCAATTCTACTAGTGAGCTCAGCATCCAGATCTCCATTGCTAGTAACAGTAGAGCCAAGATAGAAAAATTGGTCAGTGACACCTGACAAACACTATCTAAGGTGATATCTGGAACTAGTTCTGAAGAGCCTCAAGCTACCTGTCAGGGTAATCCTCTGTCAAGCCGTGAGTTAGTTTGTTTACATTGACCATCCACAGGCATGGCAGCCCACAGCTCCCAGTGGCCATGGTTCACCATTTCCAGCCAATGGGAGCTGCGGAAAGCAGCGGCCAGCATGTCTCTGTGGCCAGCACCGCTTTCCGCAGCTCCCATTGGCCGGGAACAGCGAACCACGGTTACTGGGACTACGGCCCTGCCTGCGAACAGTCAATGAAAACAAACTGTCTCGCGGCCCCCCACTGCTTTACAGTTATCAGTACAGGAAATAAATGTTATTGTAATAATTTAAAATGGCTAGTTTTTTAACAAAGATTAATTCCTTCATACAGTGCAATAGATAGCCTAGATCTGAGTTCTTAGAAAACAGCTCTGAATAACACATAATGTATCTCTGTTCAAACGAAGTCCACAGTTGAATTAGCAGTAGTGTTGCATATCAAGCCTGAAGTGCATTAGCTAAAGAGCATGGTGGGAGAACTGTCTCTATCTGTGTTTAAATAATGCTATTAACATTCTTCATTTATGAAAGTACAAAATTCACATATACATTCAAAGTTAAAATTAATTAATACAAAATATTCATATCACATCTGGGAAGTACTATTCCAAGTGAGTGAATTTTCACAGCCTTGCTGCAGATGCCTCAAAAAAGAGTTTCTAATGGAAATGGTGATAGGCTGTCAGCTAATGTATAGTGGTGAGAATGGCACTGCTAGAGTAAGAATGACCAGGAGTCAGTTTAACAAATAATAAAATACCAGTAAATAGATGAGGCTTTAAGCCTATTCATTAGGTTCACTTTCTGATGAGTTAAAACAGACTTCTTGCTTCTGGTCCATAAACACCCCCAGGCAGTTGAAATCTGTCACGGATAAGGCTGGTGTGACAAAGTTTATTTAGTTCTAGAATACAGTAGTCAGAAAATGTAAGAAACCACATATGGTGACATGGGTCCCCTAAGTATGCTAAGTAAGAGGGAAATTTTCTGGTAAAAATTCTGTGTTCAAATAATGTGTGTTATCCTACTAAAAATTAGATATCTGTGGGACCAGTTTTGAACAATGAGACTGCTAAGAATATTATTACTAAAAAGTGAAACCATTGTTTGAAATGGTCCCCGGCTGGAAAGTTGTCTGGTGGGAAAATATTTTAACAGGGTTTCTTATTAATGTGATTGTTCTCAATATGTAACACAAATATTATATACAATGGAATGTTCACTAAGTGTGTATCTTTAATAGGTGGTAAATAGTTCATGGCAAATTTAATTTAAAAAAATCTTCATCTGAGACTTTCACTTCATACTGTTCCATATTCTAGCACAATACTTGTTCATTTAACAGAAAACTGGCAAACATATTACAGTGTTTGGTGGACTGGTTTCTGGAGGAGGCCTTTAGAGTTTATCTACAGTGTGGCCTTGTGGGTAGTATGTTTGTCTGGTACTTGGGAGACCTGCACTCTGTTCCTGCCTTGTCCACTTTGCCTGGTGGATGATCTGTGACTTTATCCTCACGTACAATTATTTCAAATTTGGTGACAATATATACCTCCAGATCAGTGGCACCGCTATGGTCGCCCGCATGGCTTCACAATATGCCAACATTTTTGTGGCTGACCTGGAACAATGCTTTCTCAGGTCTTGTCCACTCACACCCTGTCAAGGTTTTTTCCCCCCACTTTGAACTTTAGAGTACAAATGTGGGGACCTGCATGAACACTTCTAAGCTTAATTACTAGCTTAGATCTGGTAACACTGCCACCAGCCAGAAATTCAGTGTCTGGCGCACTCCCTGTCCCCCCCAAACTTTCCCCTCCC
>NC_133771.1:106052018-106079722 GCF_003597395.2 Chelonoidis abingdonii
CATCAGCTCAGGATTAAACAAAGATTGTGAATGGCTAACCAACTACAAAAGCAGTTTCTCCTCCTTGGGTGTTCACACCTCAACTGCTAGAAGAGGATCTCATCCTCCCTGATTGAACTAACTTTGTTATCTCTAGACTGATTCTTGCCTGCATATTTATACCTGCCTCTGGAAATTTCCACTACATTCATCTGACAAAGTAGGTATTCACCCATGAAAGCTTATGCTCCAATATGTCTGTTAGTCTATAAGGTACCACAGGACTCTTTGTCGCTTTTTACTGATCTTAGGGTTATCACTTTGATCTCTCTGTGCTTCTATTTTTTCATCTGTAAAGTGGGGATAATGACACTACCCTTCTTTGTAAAGCACTTTGGGCTGCTATTGATCAGAAGCATTATATATATGCTATGAATAGTTTTATTTTATTGTGCCAACAGTGTGCTTGGCACCTTCTAAGTGCACAACAGCAGGTCCTGGCCCCCAAGAACTTATGAACCCGCAAAACCTAATTCATTTGGAAGATTTTCAGTGGAACTACTGGCATGCGATAGCGTTTGCAGGATTTGAGTATTAAACTGACAAAATACAGACAAAGTCTGGGGAAAGAGGGCAGTGAAGAACAACTGATTAAGCAGTAATTGACTGACAACTGCCAAAAGTATGAAACTAATGGAAATGTGTCTATTGCAGAATGTATAAATTCATAACAGGTTTAACTATGCAGCTGTACACTGTTGTATATATTTATAATTTTATAGCATTTTTGTGCAATATAACTTGTACATAATATGAATTAGTGGTTTGGGTGTTAATTAATGGCAACATACTTGCAGGTTACAGTTACCTTAATAGTCAAATGCTGTGTGATACCTAGGGTTTTATATGTTTTATGACCCTGTATTTACTTTAATTTTTTCTCCAGGTTTGGAAAAATCCCAACCCTATTTAAATCATTGGCAAAACTCTTTTACTTCAAATGATTTTACTCCTGTGTTTAGTTGGCCACTTCTTTACCACTTATTCTTCAGTAGACGAAGAGAATTATTACTGTGAGTGAGATAAATACAACTCCATGTCAAGTGGAGTGGAGATCTTCCAGCAATTGTCTCTTGCTTTTTGGAGCCTAAAGGTGCCACTTCAGGGAAGTGCTCAAATTCCTCAATTCAGCCTGTAACAAAGACCATGTGTATCTGTGTCTTGCAGTCCTTACTGAAGCAAAATTTCCATTGACTTTATTGAAAGTTTTGCTTGAGTAAAGACTTAAGGATCGGGGTGGTCCCTCAGAAACAGATGCAGAACCTACTAACTAGAAGCAGCTCATGCAGCTGTTGTGCCATAGTACTGGTCCAAACTGCATCTATAGTTGTGGCTTCTATTAATTTTATTTGAATTGCTTTCTCTACCCACATAATGAATGAATATATCTAAAGCTATGTGTGTATATTGGCTAAGAGTGATATTAATTGCACTTTTCACAACTATTCCAGTGTCCTGGTCAAATTATCATTTGGATAATTGAATTCTGCCTACCTAATTCTCCCTTGGGTGAAAATCTGCCCCCTCTTCCCAAAACAGAGAGACAAAGCAGGCTTCTCCCTCAAACAGAGAGGCACAATTCACCCAACCTTCAGCTGTCTGTCTGCAGAACTGACTGATCACACACTTCCCAACACAGCCCCCTTGCCTAAGGGAAAACCCTTAGGATTTAAAATGATAGCTTGTAATTTTTATAATTTTCAATACACCACAGCTGCCAGACAAGGCTTCTATTGCTGTTCTTCGCTACTTCTTTGCTGTCTTCTAGCATGGAGGCTGCCTCTCTTCCCCAGTCTGTAGCAGCTTCAGATTCCCTGAGGTACAGGGAGAGAAGAATGCTTTGGGCTTCTCCCATCAGTGGTTTGTAGTATTTGAGGGTGTTTGTAGTTAGTGCATATCTGTCTGTGCAGAGGTACATCATTGGATGAAACGTCACCACTCAGGGATGTTGTGTTGTAATGTTAATACATTTAATGAGAAAGAGAATGTAGGATTCAAGTGATATTTTACTTTATTGCCCTTTTGTGGCCAGATTCTGATACCCTTATGCTAAGTAATACCTTACTCTACCACACGTAGTCTTACTGAAATCAGTGAGAGTATTCCTAGTGTAAGTTACTACTCAGTGTAACAATATCAGAATCTGGCTCTTGCTGTGGCAGGCCACTGAGAATTGCATGAAAACTGGATCAGTTCAGATGCCGATTACTAAGATATTAATATGGAAAGTAATGCAAAATTCACTAGCGGTCACAAGTCTGTATTTGTTCAGGCACCCAAACTGTCACTGTCCCCTGTAACCAGCTGGCAATTAATTCAGCTGCCTCTGCAAATACATTTATACACTGCAGAAAAATGTAAAATTCAAGTCTTTTGTATATGTAAAGGGACTGTTGTCCGACCCACAGCATCCCTGCAGCACAGTCAGGGTTTGATAAGGAGGCCTGGAACATGTGAGGAACAGATTGAACTGCTCTGATGTTTTAGAGATGCTGGTTGTGATGTCACTGTGCCACAGAGTGGGGTGACGGGTTTTCCTTTTCCATTTTTTCCTTGTGGTTTTAAATTGGTTGCTGTGTAATAAACTGTATTTGCTTTGAACTGTATGTAATGATCAGTGGGTCAGGGAAGCATCCGATGCGGAGAGAGAACCCCCAAGTGGGGACACCCTAGTCCCTGCCCTTAGTGACCACAACAAGGTTGGGGGTCAAGCCCCCCAGAAATCCTGGGCCCAGCCTTGTTGAGGTTACATGGACTCTGCCACCCAGGAAAATGGAAGGGGACCCCTTGAGGTCAGGCAGGTCTATCGGTAAAGGGAGTGGGAGCGAGGACTCAGATCCTTTCACTAGCCCATTTCACCGGGGTAGTGTATAATCTAGGAGAATTCCCCACAATAGCGAGACCATTCCCCCGCTTACATATATATTTTATAAAAACAATTATCAATTTTTTGCTTTGATTGGCTTTTATCAGTGTTAACCTATTACGAGAAACCTGCCTCTAATTCAACTAAATTAAGACATAGCTAAAATTAAACAATTTATACTATCATTTTGTAATTTTTCTTTCAACATTATGAAAGCAGTATAGAGCTGTGGCTAAGGCCCCAAACTGAGAGTTAGAAGAACTGTGTTCTACTACTGCCTGGATCTTCTAGGGACTTGTTTGTGACCTTGGATGGGTCATTTGATCTTTCTTTGCCTCAATATCCCCATCTGTAAAGACGTGATTATCTATCTAGGCATTAAGAGCTTGTTCCTGGAATGTGCTGAATAGTCTGACCCTAATTCTGCAAAGCTCTTAAGCATGTGCCTAACTTTACCCCACTGAACTTGACTGAAGTAAATGGAACTATTGGTGCTTAAAGTCACTCATATTCAAATCCAGTGATAATATTGACAGATAATGTTTTCCTACCTTTGCACTTTATTTAGTATTTATAAAACATGTTCAGGGCAACAATATAGGTGCATTATAAGTACAGAGTATTTTAAAGACCTGATGCAATTATTTTATTTTATTGAATCAATCACTGTACAATATTTGCAAAAATTGCCGCCTTTTGCATTAAAAAAGATGAAACGATGACACACGATCTGGGTAGATTTGTGTTGATACAGGAATAAACACAACCAGAAGGCTGTTAATGAAATAGCAGCATTTTGTTAGCTCATACAGTGGAGTATTTCTGTAGTTCTTTGCTGATTGCAAAATTGCACTTATTTACTGTTTCACATCCAAAAGTAACTGAGAAGTGCTTTGAAGTTCTCAGGCCAGGTTAATCCATGAAAGGCAGTCAACCCTGCTCCCAAGAAATGTGAGCTAACTGAGCAAACATCCTAGAAAGCTTCCTTTACTTGTCTACCTTTAAACTTGTTTGATTTTACTCTTTGCATTTTTGTTATAAATGCAAATTCTCTTAATTTAAACTAAAGAAAAACATCTTTTTGGAGAGATATGAAACTTTATAAAACCCAAAATATATTCTGTCCTGACACCGTGTATGGAGATTAAACATTTTTTTGAAAGACAAAAGCAAAGACTGTGGTGCCAAGAGAAAATGATCTCTCAGAAAGGAAACGATAGGTTGAATAGCTTTAGTTGTATGTTCACCTCTGGGATTGTGATTTAAAGCCATCTCTGCTGTCCTTCAGAAAATGAAGGAGTTCACTGAGCCTATAAAGTACCATGGGGCCATGTTATTTATACAAATGTACAAGGGTAACTGGCCACATCAAAAATTAGATAAAACTAGCAACTTTGACTGCATGCGTTGTAAATGTTGCTTAGTTTACAACCCTATTGTCCCTCTGCAAATTTGTGTACACAGAGTCAATCCCTTACCTCTCTCTAAAAGTGCAAAGTTTCAAAAAGTTCAATGAATAGAAGACTATTGGGGGTAGAATTAGGGTGACCAGACAGCAAATGTGAAAAATCGGGACAGGAGGTGGGGAGTAATAGAAGCCTATATAAGAAAAAGACTCCAAAATTGGGACTGTCCCTATAAAATCGAGACACCTGGTCACCGTAGGTGGACTAGATCTGGACGAGGAGAAGAAGTCTGGAGATAAATGTGAGAAGGGAGGGACAGGCAGTAGAAACAGAAGTGAAACTGTTTGAGCAGCATATTCCAGAAGTCTTGAGGTCTTTCTGAGTGTAGCCTTCACTGATTTGAGATCTACCATATCATTCTCTCACTAAAAGGGAAAACCTATAATGGCAGCAGGCCGTAAAAGAGACCCAGTTTGGGAATAAGAACCATTCAAGAAATATATGTTTACCAATGATGTTTTAAAGAAAGTCACACCAGTGAACTGGTGGAAGTCACTTAAGCACTTGGATTCAGAGGTTGTTGAAGTGATAATCTCACTTTTACCAGTAGTACCTTCTTCTGCTGGTGTAGAAAGAATATTTTCTTCCTTTGGACTAATTCATTCCAAATTGAGAAATCATTTGGGACCTGAAAAAGAAGGAAAGCTCATTTTTCTTCTCCAGATTATGAACAAACATGAAAATGAAGGTGAAGATGACTGAATTAGCTGCAGAAGCCAATATTTTTAAATTTCTCATGTTGACCTGGCTGACATAATCAATTTAATTTTTGATTTTTGTTTTTTTTTAAATATTTCATTTAACTATTTTAGTTAAAAACAATTTTAACAAAAACAAATCTGATTTTAAAAAACTTGAATGTTTAACTAAATTCAAATTCATATGCTTGTTTTGTTAAAATATTATATGTTTGCTGTTGAAGGGGAAAAAAACAGACTACGTTGTTGTTTTAGTTAAATAAAACAATTTAAATGTCAGTCTGGTGATGTTCTCCACCTAATATAGCATGGCAAGAAAATCCTTCACCTCCCAATGACTTCATAAATATCTGCTTCTATTACCTTTGGTAAATGAAATAACCAAACAATCATTCATTTTCTAATATGGGCTGTAAAACTAATCTGAAAAGTTTTCAAAATAACTCACTTTAAAAATGAATAGTGTTACCTTCTGAAAATGAAACCTACATCTATCTCTGAGTTGTGAAGCATATGTATTAACATATATGCTATAACAACCAACAAGAAGCATTTGCATGTAGAAATTCATAATTAAATTGAGTCTTCCTGACTAGTGATTTAAATAAAATCCACCCTGGTTGTCCATTTAGAAAATAAAATCCATGAGGAAAAATAGAGCTCCAGTCCTGATCAGGCCTTTGAATGTTCCCACAGTACAAATACATTATGATTAATTAAAAAAAAAGTGTAATAATAAAAATAATACAAAGGGTCTGGGCACTTCTAAAGAGTGTAGAAGCTGTGAAATGCCCTGGTGATCACCCTTTTGGAATACGGTTATTACTTTGAAACAGCAATAGGACAGTTGTAGTTTTGGGCTTTGACTGTTGTGATGGATGTTTTTAGTTTTCAAAACTTAACGCATTATTTAATATTGAATTTGCCCTCAGAATGACGTAACTGCTATATATAAAATATATCTATGCAACTGATTTCCAAATGGCTTGAAAGGAATTTAAACAGTTAACTTCCAACTGACACCTGTGATTCTCAGGTTGGAATCCTCAGAAAGGCTGACATCTGAAATGTATAGTGAAAGCTATATGAGAGCAAGTACCTTTTAAACAACTAGAGGACTTTACAATAAGCTCTCAAAGGGACTGATAGCTGGCCTTTATTGCCTGCAATGCTTTCTGCATATCACCAAACTGTAAATGCTGAAAATAAACTATTAGCTTGAATTTCCTTTTTTGGAGCTACAATATACAAGGTCAGAAATGATGCATTATTTTTAAAAAGTCTTTGAATAGTACACTTAAGTGGGGGAAAAGGAACTTTCGCTATGAAATAAAACAGGTTTTCTGAAAACAATCATTTTGACATCATTTTTTGGGATGTCTTTATTTTTCATTTTATAGGTTTCAAATGTAGTGATTACGTTTCTGTGTTTCCTGCTTCCATTGCACACCAGCTGCTAAAAATGATTGAAATTGGCTGAGCTTCATTTAAATCTTTATTAATACTAGGAGAATAGAATTCCATCAACATTTCTGGAAGGAAAGAACATAGTTGCACTGAGTAAAAAGAGTAAGGTATATTGTCTTTGTAACAGAAACGGTGACATATTTTAAGCATTAAAAAATGTACTTGACATTTTTTACTTTTATAAAAATGTGAATCAGTTCCTGGTGGTTAGACCATTTCTTCTTTCCTGAATACGTTACTATATTGTAATGGAAGTCATAGAGATTACATGATATTATGTTGTAGTAAAAAGATTCTTGGCATGAATTTACATTTGTGATTATGACGTAATGAGCTCAATCACACTAGGAATGAAATCAATGATTGTTTTGCCATTTGACTTCACTGGAAGCAGCATCAGGCTTGATGATGGACTAATAAACATGAATGTTAGTTATGTAGTTCATCTCAGATAAGTGCTCATAAAATCATTATACCACACCATAATGTATTTTGTTTATGCCACATACATGACAGAAAAAACTATTTTGATAATGTTAAAAATATTTATTTGTACTGTGTTTCATATCCCTCGGAAGTTTAGAATGCTATAAGTAGTTTTGGTGGAGATACTAGTAGCAGACAGAACAACAACGGATAAATTGGAAGTAAGGTTGCAAACGACTAAGAATAAGTTAAGGCAAAAAGCTTTAAAATAACATTGAACATTTTCAGAAAGAATCATTAACATTTCAAGGAACTGTTAATTCAGGTAAAACTGCTTAAAAACTTGAACATGGGCAAGTGTGAAAAGTTGCACTGGATGGATGACAACAGTTTAATGAAATGGATTAAGATGTTCCCAGTTTCATAAATCAGCAAAAGTACTTATTATTTTAATCTGTGTATCGTATCTACATTTATGAAACCTAAAAACATGGCATCTACTACCATACCCCACAATAAAGGCTGTCCAGCCTACCCCCAAATCTGAGGAGTCCTGGAGGATCTGCAGGAAATCCTGTGCCAAAACATCAGCTCTAGCCCTGACAGCCCTTCTCAGTCCAACAACCTCACCTTTCTAGTACCAGGATTGAACTAGAACTGTATTAAGAAAGACTCGCACTGGCCACATCTGCCCTCTGGTTCTCTGAAGGTCGTCCACAGGAAAGATAATATGACCTAGGCTGGGTTACCTTTTCTACTCCTTCCTCCCAAGACCATGCAGACCTCTGTACTGTGGAACAACCTCAGTGGGGTCTGCATGAGACAAAACTCCCATTGCCTTCAACTGGACTTTTGTCTGTGCAAGAAATACCAAACTGAACCCGCTACTGATAAGCATAAAAGCCAGTTAAGGACATCCTTGATACAGTATTTGGCACAGTATGTTGGACATGTTTTTACGATGAAGTGTTAAATCTAGTCACTCAAAATAAACTTGCCACTTATTAGAAGTGCTCTAATATTTGCAGCCATAAAGCTTTATGTTCAAGGATGTAATATTTATCATATTTGTTTGAATTTTTAAAAAATAACATTTGACATTAAGATATACTTGAAAAGTGAAGCTAAAAAACAGTGTTATGTAATGCATTTTAAAGGCACAGTTAGCACTTCAAGTTTACAATGACTAGCCAGTCGTAACCTGCTGTTGAACCCACAGCTGAACTCTATATGTAGAATTACTGAAGAGGGTGGGTCGCTTTCTTTTTATACCTGAAATCTGATAACCATGGTAAAAGAACCCCCATTCATTCTTTCTTTGTATGACTGTAAAGCTATGAAGTACCAATAATAACCTTAAGTATACAGATCAGCAAACTCAGCCTAATGAGCTTGCTTTTGGATTTGAGATTTGAACCTGAAAATGTAAGAAACTAGATTCTGATATAGTTATCATGCAGCAAATTAGGAACAGATACATAAAAAATGTGTTTGTACAGTGCATAGCACAATGGAACCATCATCTCTGTTGGGTCTCTAGGCCCAATAATAGTAGTAATAGTTAATATGAATTGCCAAAATTAGTATTTTGTCTCAATTGTCAGATTTTTCCTCAGAAAACATAAATATAATCCCTTTACCTAAAAGAGCTTCTTTTACAATGATGCAGTGTAATTAAATTAATTTCATGTTAGAATTGTTTACAATAATTTAAAAGTGCATATTATTTTTAATAGCATATGTAAACAGGCATATTATCTGGAGCCATGCCATTTAAGGTTGTAATCTCATTAGATTTCGCAAGCTAAATAGGGTTGGGCCTACAGTACTTGCATGGAAGACCTCCAAGAAAAGTCCAGGTTATTGTATGAACTGGTATTTGTGAATCAGTAGGCAACATTCTTCCACTGACTCTGTAACGAAATGGTGCCGCAGCTTGGTGTGAATAATCATAATGCTGTCTTTCAAATAAGAGGTTAAACTAAGATTATGACCACTTGTGGTCATTAAAGAGCCTATGGCACTTTTTGCAAGTGTAGGAGTGCCTGTCCTGGCCAAATACCAACCTAGGTAATTACATCCTGCCTACTTACATTCCCCTGTTGCTTTAATTGGATACGGTATTATTTTTCTATTCTTCTGTAAAAATGGATTCCATGGCCCCTCCTTGAGCTGCCCTTGGCCTACTTCTTTCATGATTTCATGCATTAGCCTATGTTGGGCCAGCACAGGAACTCACTCGGTGTTGCACAGGCAGCCACGTAGCTCCTTTGTGGGATTTAAGTGACATGGAGGATATTGTGCCTGTTCTTTGCACTAGGTATCTGATCCAAAGCCTGTGCAAATCAAGGGGAGTCTTTCCATTGATTTCAATGGGATTTGAATAAGCCCCTAGATCTGAACTGTGTCCTCTATCAATTAAAATTGTTGTTCAAAGTCATCTGTGGCACACATACATAGTTATAATAATTCATTTCATTATTCTGGCAAAGATCTCTTAATAAACAATATTTGTTTTGTTATGAAAACAATTCCCTTGGGGGCTACATTTAGCATTCCTGAATGTGTCAAAACTCTCATTGTGTTTGGGCTTGTCTACATGAACATTTAGTTTTCTGCAAGCTGAGGTATAAATCTACCTTGCACTAGCCTGCTGCACACTAAGTGTCCTTGTGGACCCTGCTGTTGTGCACTAGCAGTTTCTCAGTGCACTTGAATCAGAAGCAAAGTGCATGAAGGGACTGTTAGTGAGAGTCAGCAAGGTCCACACTCCATGTGTGGCAAGCAAGTGTGAGATAGATTCATATTCCAGATTGCCGCAAACTAAATATTCATGTAGATAAGCCCATCCGCTCACATGGAAGTCAATAGCAAAACATCAATATTCTTTAGCAAGGGCAGGATCAGGCCACTCACGGAATCTTTACACTGCAATAAAACACCTGTGGCTGGCCCAGGTCAGCTGACTCAGGCTCGTGGGTCTCTGGGCTATGGGGTTATAAAACTGAAATGTAGGCGTTTGTGCTCTGGCTGGAGCCCGGGTTCTGGGACCCTCTCCCCTTGATGGGTGTCTGAGCCCATGTGCCAGCCCAAGCACAAACATCTACACTGCAGTTTTATAACCCCGCAGCCTGATCCTCACGAGTTCGAGTCATCTGATCCAGGCCAGCCATGGGTGTTTTACTGCAGTGTAGACATACCCTTATTGGGAGATTTGCCAGAGTAATGAATGAGCCAGGAATACATAATAGGGGGGAGTTTTTTTCCTCCTCATTTTGAAACGTGTGAAAAACATAACTAATGCATACTGCATTGAACAAAGAACATTCATATTCTTTTAAATCACTTACAGCATACTTTTTTTTTTTATAGAGGGTGAACATATGGTTAAAAGTTTGCTTGAAAGTGATGTGACCATTAAAACGACCCATGTTTCTATGTGATTGTTCAATGTAACAGGGATTCGCTTCATTGAAGTAAATTGGAAGGAAACCAGACTTCAGGAAACCTTCATTACAGGAATCAACTACTTTGTAGTAAAATGTACTGCTGTTCACAAATCTAATAGAAACAAATGAGTTAGCAACACTTTTTCTTATAAAAGTAGTCTGTTAATAGGATGGGTACTGCAATCACTAATCTAATTCTGCATCAGCGTTGTCAGTTTTAATTATTTTCTGCAAATCTGATTTTTCCTTTGCTCCAGTTATCCTCTAAACTTGCATGTTCAAAATTCACTTGATTTTTCTGGCTTGTCTCTACGCTGTGTTGATTTCATGTCTTTTTAGGGGTGAGGGGGGTGAGAGAAGAGACTAAAATGTTTTCCTTGCTGAATTTTTGAAGGTAAGAGAGTTTTCCAAGGCTGCTTCACTCTCTGAGTGGCAAGTCTCTGAAGACACCAAATATTGAGTTTTTATTAACTTGTTTTCATGAGGAAAGAATTCCCTACGGGAGTTACTACTAAACCTGTGCATTGCATAGCTCATATACAAAGAATTGCACTAACATGGACATCTTCCTACCAAATTATTTCAGAGGTAAGATGATTTAGGTCCAAATTTTCAAAAATAGGTGCCCAAATTAGGCTCCTAAATCCATCAGGCATCAAAATAAGAGACCCGATTTTCAAAAGCACTGAACACTCCACAGCTTCCATTGAAGTCAATGACTTACATGACATAAGGACTGAAAAACTACAGATCTGTTCAAGTTTTGTTCCTATCTACCTCCTACCTGCATTATATCCAGTGGCATCATTAACAAGCAAAATGGTTTGCTCCTTCAGCACGGCATCAGTTTTCATTGAAAATATTTTCCCTTTGCAGTAAATTGGTTTTGCCATTCCCTCTCTGACATATAAATAATTGAAAAGTTTTTGAAGTAATTATCAAGGACTAGATGGTCTCAGAACTGCCAACACACATTCTTCAAAAATCATAAGTCAGGCCCCTCAAAGTCATGAGATTGGTTTAAAAATCATGACTTTAAAATATGTTTTGGGTTCTTTACTTATCTTCTGTTTTATGAGCCTTTTTAGGTTCATGTTTTCAGTATGTTCTTCAGAAGGTAGGGGCTAGAAGCTTTTTAAATCATGAAAACTGAGTCTTGTCACTTACGAGCACTATTGTAAGTGCTGGAGCTCAGAGGAAAAACAAAAATATCATCAGACTCACTATAAAACTGCAAGAGTAGGTGAGGAAGAGGGTGGGAGGGTACAATGAGTCTACTACTGTCTTCCTCCTCCTCCTTGTGTGCAGGGAGTGGTACAGTAACTCCGCACTTAAAGTCGTCCTGGTTAACGTTTCATTGTTAAGTTGCTGATAAATTAGGGAACATGCTCGTTCAGGGCCGGCTCTACTGTTTTTGACGCCCCAAGCAGCACATCGAATTGCCGCTGTGGAAGGCAGGGGCAGTCCGTGTGCCATTAGGGCGGCACCCGCGTTTCCATGGGGGTTGAAGACAGAAGCTGCGCCACCCCGGAAAGCTGAACATAGAAGCTGCCGCCAAATTGCTGCCGCTGTGGAAACGCGCGTGCCACCCTAAAGGCACATGGACTGCTCCCGCCATTAATTCACACGCTGCTTGGGGGCAAAAACACAGGGACTCCCACTCCTTGCAGATTGCTGCCCCAAGCACCTGCTTGGGATGCTAGAGCCTGGAGCTGGCCCTGTGCTCGTTTAAAGTTGTGTAATGCTCCTTTCTAACGTTGTTTGGCAGCTGCCTGCTTTGCCCACTGCTTGCAGGAAGAGCAGCCCATTGCAGCTAGCTGGTGGGGACTTGGAACCAGGGTACCCGGCAGCCCCCTATCAGCTCCCTGCTCCCCTAAGTTCCCTGTGAAGTAGCTGCCTGCAGTTCAGCTGTGCCCCTCCCCCCACTACCATGTGCTGCTCCTGCCCTCTGCCTTGGAGCTGTTCCCTGAGACTCCTGCTTGCAATGCGGGGGGTAGGGGGGAGAAGGAAGAGGGAGGATAAGGTCAGGGTGTCCCCCCTCCCTTCTGCTCCAGCACCCCACTTACCCCATCTTCCATAGAGCAGGGCTCAAGATGGCTGAGCAAGCTGATCTAATTAAGAAGGCAGCGTACTTAAGGGAAATGTGCATATCTCCCTGCATTCCTTGAGGACTCAGCCAATTGCTAGTTCATCATTTAGCAATAAGGGAAATATCCCACCCTCTGACTCTTCCACCTCAACCAAGTTTCACAATCATCATCACTGTGTACCAGTATTAAATTGTTTGTTGAATTGACCCACAGCCAGCAATCCCTTGCACTGCCCCTGATTCACACACGCGCTATAGTCTTTTGTCTGGTGAAAAAAAAAATCCCTGGAACCTAACCCCCTCATTTACATTAATTTTTATGGGGAAATTGGATTTGCTTAACATTGTTTCTCTTAAAGTCGCATTTTTCAGGAACATAACTACAACGTTAAGTGAGGCGTTACTGTACTAAACACAGTCCTTCAACTCCCAGCACATAAGGATCAGGTGAACTTTGCCCAACAATGCACCAGGCAAGGGCCCCCTTCCACACAGAAAGAAGGGAGACAACTGCCAACTCTAAAAGGGTATAGTGGCAGGTGCTGTTGCATGTTTCCTCAGTGCTCCCCATGTGCATTTGCACATCTCTGCTGTAGCCTCCCCAAAAGTAAAGACTGAGTTAGAACCTTCCTTTTTTAGAACAACCAGAGAAGAAAACAGATTACAAAGCAAGGGCCAGCTTGTGGTACCTGTATTCATGTTGGGTATATTACCTTATAAGTATATTATTTTACCAGAGGCTGGATTGTGACCTGTCCCATGCACCATCAGTGCAAAGGAGTTGAGGCGGTTAAGCTGCTCCCTTATTGCCTTGCACTCTACCACTACTTCCTGTGTACAGGGGACTGCAGGCTCTGCACAGGTAGTTGGTGGTGGTGGGGGGGGTGCAGGGGAAGAGAGAGTGTGTTGAGGCTGCTCCTTGAACGCACCCAGCAACCTGGGGCTCCCCCTCCCCCCAGTGCCTTGAGGGGCTTATGCGGCATCCTAAAATAGTCTATGGCCTGGGCAGAGTAGTAGGGAGACTATAACTCTGAATCGGGGCAGTGCAAGGGCTTGCTGGCTGTGGGTCAGATGATCGCAAGTCACCCAGCCCTGTGTAAGTGGTGCTATTTATATCAGGGAGCAAGGCACTACTCAACCCGCGTAAATGTGGCATGAGGGGGAGAGAAAGAGAGAGAGGGTTTGTAAATATGAACAAATGCAGCCCCTAGGTGTGTAATTGCTCGGTAGCTAAACCTTGCAATCCTTGCTCAGGAGTTAATGGGAGTGAGGGCTGCAGGCCGGAGCCCCGGGGAAGAGGCAAGGTCCCGCGGAGGAGGGGGAGTTTTGGTTAAGCCTTGACACCTGGGAGACGGGTGCTCTGCTCTCGCCGGGCGGGCATAGGGACAGCGGTGACGGCAGGAGCGGCGGAAAGGTCCGGGTACGACCCATTGCCCGGGGGGTGATGCTAGGGCAGCAGCATGTGCGCGCGCTGCGCCTGGGGGAGAGGGGGTGGGAGGCGCAGGAGCAAGCCCCGCTCTGCAAGCTGCCCGGTAAGCGCACCGGATACCCACGCGAGAAAACAACCAACGGCAACATGCAGCTTTCGGGGCTGCAGTAAACACAGTCACAGGCTCAGCCCCCCGGCCCCGTGCTGCTGCTGCTGCACCCTTGGCCTGGCTGCCTGCAACCTCCCTGCACAAGTGCAAAGCAGCGCCCGGGGCGGGGTTGTAGCGCGTGCTCCCCTCCCGCTTTGGGAAGCCAGCACCCCACCAGGGTTCCTCTTTGTGAAGTAGTTTGTGTGTGTGTTAGAGAGAGAGGGCAACCAGTTGCACGCCCTAAAGTGAGGAGAGTGGTTACTTTTCCCTTGCCAACCCCCCTCCTCCCCCTTAATCCCGTTTGCTCTCGGTTGCGGTGTGTGGCGAAGGGGGGGGGGGAGAGAGCCGTGGAGGGGGATGTCCTGTTGTTTTGCCGGAGGAGCAGTGCAAAAGGGGAACCTCGACTTGAAGAAGGGGCGAGAATCAACCCAGGAGCAGCCTGACCAGCAAGGTAGCGGCGTGTCTCCGCACCAGAAGGTGAGTGTCGCTGCTCCGCTCCCCTTCCCACGTCGCCCCCTGTGTGTGCGCGCCCGGCTGCCTGCGCCTTGGGGTTAGGACTGAGCCTTGTTTGCTTCTTTTTGAACCGGCTGCCGTGAGCCGCGGCAGAGCTCGCTGGGAGTAGCGGCTGATGGCTCTGAGCCCTGCTGGGCACCGAGACCGGGGCTTATCCAGACCCAGGCGAGTAGCCCCCTTTCACTGTGCGGGGGGAGAGATCCTCGCTGACTTCTGCTCGCGCCTTTGGCCAGGCTTTCCTGCCCCGGTCCAGGTGAGCGGGGCTCGCGTGTCGCCCCCACCCTTTGATCTGCTCTCCCTGGAGCTGGCTGAGGCGCGAGCCGTGCGGGTGTTGTCCCGTTCCGATGCAGTTCGCTAGCACTGGGCTCTGTAGCTGTGATGCTGGCTTGAGTGTATAGAAGGAAACTCACCAGCCTTTTCTTGTCACCCCCTTAGTGCCGCTTTGCAGGCGATTTTATTTTCTCTTTCAAGGAACGTCCTCCCCTCCTTGAGGAAGTTTTGTGCTTAGTAGTCAGTGAGACATACACGGCCGAGTTTGTGTGTCATCGCCTAGGGCAGGAAATGCAGAAGAGGTGGGCAGAGACTGAAATTCAACGAGTTTTCTGGAGGTTTATTGTGGTAACTTGACGAAAGAATTCTGCCAGCAACCTGAACATGCAGCATGAGTTTTGTAGGATAACAAACCTTGGGGGAAGGGGGGAGTTTCCTTAATTTATGGCAGCGTTTGTAAGAACATGCTTAGCTTTCAGCACTGTAAAAACGCAGATGGTTCTATCGGGTCTAGAAAATATGTCCTTTTGTTCAGTTGTACATCCTATGGCATGCAACTTCCAAACTCCCTCCTACCCCCCAGACTCTGGCAGTATTGGAACCGACTTTAATTTCTTAATAAAGAAAGTTTACAGTTTGCAGCCATTAGAAAATATCTGCTATGGGTCCGACTAGTTTCACACTGGCAATAAAATAAGGAAAATATCTTAATTTCTGCCGCCTCTTTCAAGTATTTGGAGGGAGTGGGGATCCAGGGCTCTCTTGTTTTTGTTTTTCTCCCATTTTCTTTCTCTAGGGGAATATATATATATATATTTATATCTTTTATATATATAAATATAAAAGAACACACGGTTGTGTCTGACTTTAAACCACAAGAAAACCAATATTTCATATATATATATATATATATATGAAATATTGGTTTTCTTGTGGTTTAAAGCCGGACACAATCTCTTTCACTTCTGTTAAAAATGCTTCAGATTGGCTGTCACCTAACCCCCTACACTGCATGACACCGCAGTGGACACAAACATAAACACTGCAAACAGTTGCCTTTGCTTCAAAATAAACAGTCAAGGCGACTTTGGGTTTAATTGTCATACCTCGCTAATATTCCTCTCTATTGATTAAGTGGATGCTATGTGCCGCGCCAAAAAAGACAGAGGGTAGGAAAGAAAACCAATATTTCATTCATATATATATATATGAAGTATTGGTTTTCTTGTGGTTTAAAGCCAGACACAACCGTGTGTTCTTTCTGCCTGTTCCCTCTAACTCTCTCCAGTGTAGACAAAGACACAGGAATACTAGCCCTAATCTAGTAGGGTCTAGTTGTTCCCCCTAAGTGCATCAGCACCGCATGCGGGGGCTTGTGTTTTGGTTTGAAAGCACTTCCACGTGGAGGAGAGTCTCTGTGTGTTTGTACTTAATCTGAGGTGGTAACAGGATTCTCCGTGTTTAAACCCAACGGGCTGTTGGCCATTAATTTGGCTCTCTGGCTGTCATTACGGACGCTTCCAAAATCTAATACCTAAGAAAAACTGCAGGTTAGATTTCACATTACGGACTCGTAGTTAAGTTTTGTTTCTCCTACCCTCTGTCTTTTTTGGCGCGGCACATAGCATCCACTTAATCAATAGAGAGGAATATTAGCGAGGTATGACAATTAAACCCAAAGTCGCCTTGACTGTTTGTTTTGAAGCAAAGGCGACTGTTTGCAGTGCTTATGTCTGTGTCCATTGCGATGTCATGCAGTGTAGGGGGTTAGATGACAGCCAATTTTAGGCACTTTTAACAGAAGTGAAAGAGATCCCAGGATAGAGTCGCTGCCAGTCAGTAATTGGCATCTAAAGTTTCATTTACAAGTAGATACATTGTTGTTTTTCCAGTAATCTTGTGAGCAAGGTTCAAAGAAAAGCACAAGGAGATACATTTTTTTGGTGTGTGTCTAGTAATAGATTATTTTCATTGCGTAGATCCGATTTAGGTAGGGATATCTGAAAAAACAGAGAGCATTTTAGGTCATTCGAATTTAAACATTTTAAATAATGAAATTGTTTAGCATTGAAATCCATATAGATTTTAATCTAAGGTCTGATTTGCACATATAAAATAGTAGAAACAGTAATATATGCAGACTAATTAAAATATATTTAACATAAGCAATAGACAATTCAGAATTACATTGAAATTTACTGAGAAGTATAATTTTCACCATATACAGTTATAAATGAATCATTTTTATCTGATTTCTGTTCTCAATTTGATGCAATCTTTCACTGTATTATATATATCTTTTTATGTATTAAAGAATTGGATATAGCATAATTTCAGTTTCCAAATACAAGTTAATAGTGTTTTGTTGTACAGTATGTTCAACCTTTTTCTTTGCTTTCTTAACACAACTCATCACTTCTTAGTGACCATGTAAATCAAAATCTTAAAATCACTGTAGACTTCCCACTTTTTCCCCCTGCAGTGCACCCATACAATGCTGCAGAATGTAGATCTTTACATACCTAAAACTTATGTTGTATTATAAATGATATCAAATAAGTGGAAATACAAATGGACACCTTCCCCTCCCCCCTTCTTCCAGTACATTTTAATGTTTAATGTTATCTGGGCTAGATCTAAAGCAAACAAATTTAGAAAAAAATATTTCCTGTTTTGTTTCCTGAATGCTGGCATTCATAGTACCAACTGTTTTTTAATTAATTGTAGTACCTTAAAAGTAAAATACAAGGTGAAAATGTCAAATAGTTACTTGTTCAAATGGTATATGCACAGTTATAAAAATAAATGCTAAAATATGTGTCTTTTGGATTGTTAAATTATACTATTATATATTCAGTTGAATCATATACTTAGAGGACTATTTTATATAGTAATGTCTTACAGCACATTACTACTCTTCTGCAATAGAAATTTATTCTGATATTAGTGACTGAGAGATCATGGACAAAATTATAGATCAGGTTCCCACTATCACTGAGTTCCTGTGTTACTCATACTACATAAAATGTATTGTGCATGACCATTCAAAATACAGAAAGACAATGTCCTATTGCATATTTTCAACCTCTGATTCAAGTTTTGAAAGCTACTGTTAAGTTGTTTGGCTCTTGTGTACCTTAGTTTTACTTTACAGTATTATAATAAAGAACGTCATGTATCAGAATTTGGTTGAAAATGGGCAAAGATAATTATGCACTTTTGATGAGTTGATTATACTGAACAGTGTTCATTCTATTTTTCAGGTAATGTAAATTACTTTTTTCTGCTTAATATAAAAGTCAGTTCAGGAATTTCCTCCCCCCTTCTCCCCCCCCTCAAAATATCTGTCAAGTGCTGTAAAAAGCAAATACTAATTATTTATGTGTTATCTTTTTCTATTTTGAAAGTGAGGATTTTATGAATTCTGGGTAAAACGAGTCTCCTTTTTTATAAAGGATAGTTTATTCAGTGTAGTTCTACATTGCAGCTGCTGATCATATTTCATAGAGCTGTTAAAGCACTTAAAACCTAAAATTAGGTACTGTCTGGTAGTAAATATTTCAAATCACTCCTGGAAGAAATAAATAGAAAAGTGTGCTTTCAAAATATGACATTTTTAAGTCTGTAATCTTACAAAAGCAATCATGCTTTGGTTTTATTAAAAATAATATGCTTACAACTTAAACTATACACAAAATGTGTTTTTAATTTTTTGATCTCTTCTGAACTATCACCATATAGAGAATCTTAAACTAATTATGTATGAGACCATAATTAGGTATTTTGTTACAGCAGAGAATGCTTGAATCAAATGTACCAACAAATTAATTTCTAACATACTTATATCTCCACATATTATTTCTTACTGGGCTTAGAAGTGAAATGTATATTCAGTTGCTTGTTGACATCAAAGTTTATGTCAGACATTTAATAACAGAAAGTATAAAACTTGCTTTTTTTTATCTAGACCTGTGATCAGCTATTTTTCAATTCTTATATTTTTCTTTTGTTTTATAGTAGTTATTTTGTTTTCAGTTTGGAACATGGAGCCAAGCTCACCTTTCCATTCATAATAATATAGTTTGGATTTTCAAAAAGAATGTAACCCAGACAGAAAAAGTGAATGATTTGCAGATCGTTGTCAAGTGTTTTTAAAGCTTTATAAAAGCCTAGCAATAAACCAGGTTTAGTAGCAGCACCACATGTACTAAAATGCCTTATGATGATACCCTAGGTTTTAATGCATAGTTTAATGTTCCCTGTGATTTCTGGCCATCTCAGAGTACACGTTTATTGTGATTGCAGAAACAATTTATTTAAATTAATAAATGGTTTAAAAATTGGGCAACAGAAAAGCAGCTCGGATACCATGTGATTTAAAGATAATGTTTAACAATTTGATTGTTGTTTCAAAAGTTTGTAAGTAAATGTGAAAAATGTAATATTAAAAGCAGTTTCATGATAGGCATTTTTCTTTTTTAGTTTTAGATATTGTATAAATGTGAGTCCAACTATAACCCTTCCCGTCATTGAAAAGCGCTAATTGATCTTGCGGGCCCTGACATAATAATATAGTTTGATATTTGAAACCGTTCAGCTTTAGCATGGCTTTTTAATCACCCCTGCGATTTCAGGACATGGTTCTGCTGAAGACAAAACTATTACCCTTTTTTGAAATCAAATAAAAATGGTTTTTAAAACTAAACTTTGTATGTGTTTTCTTCCTTTTGAAGTCAGTGGGAGTTTTGCGTGCCTAAACTCTGAACCTGACTGTTTAATTAGACTTTATAGTCAGCAGTTAAAAATGCTGTTACTTGTATTTACATGTATTTTATAATGGGGGCATTGTAGATATTAATATATAGAGATAGGTTGTTGGGTTTTTTTGTGCAAGAGGTTTTTGGCCAAGTCCATACTTCTGTTTGAATATCAAATTAAATCAGGAGTGCTTATAGAAACCTGGGTCCATCTTACTTATAGCAATGTGAAAGCTCAAATGTGAGGAGCACATATCTGGTGAGTATAAAATTCATTTTATTTTGAAAGCAAGTTTATTTAATATTTGCATTTTGAGTCCATATTATAAATTCTTTTTGGCAATATTACAACCTACTTGGGACACTCACAGAAGGGGCCTCAGTATAAAATAGCTATTAGACTCAAAACCTGAGAACTGGTACTGGCACATGTTCTACTTTTGCTTAAATATTAAACGTTTTATGTTTTTTCTTAATCCTGTATTAAAACAGACTGGACATTTCTGCACAATCTAGTCACTGAGCATTCATGCTGACAGGTTTATATATACCACTTGTCACATTTTTCAGCAAAATGGCCACTGCTAATGGCAGGCTCAAAATGCCAAGTATAAGCACTTCATTTTCAAACTTGTCACAGTGTTGTATGGCAAGAAATGAGTCCCATAAGAGCTGTCAGTGCTGTGCTGAGCAAGGTCAGTGCAGTTTTTTCCGTTTAGATTCGTACTCCTTAGAAAAAGGGGGAAAATCTTTGTGATTTCATACTGGGCAGCTGTTGCTAGAAGTACAGTAGAATGAGTAAGTTTATGGGAAAATGTTTAATTGATGATTGTGTGTTGCTTGAACATCACTTCTTGAGCAATTTATCTGTACAAGAATGGAAGAGTGCTATAGCTCTGTTTTGATTTCCTTATACTGTGGCCAGAGTATACATTTTTGTAATTTGTCTCCTCTGTTCATTATAAAGACCTTTCATAGACACTGTCGCCCACAAAATACCTGCAGATAGGAGTAATTTCATACTTTGATAGCTCTCAACTTTTTTACTTGAAGGTGAATATGTTTTTAATTAATTTGACAATGTAATATTCATAGCGTTACACTCTGATGCTAACCCGAGATGACCTATTTACATTGACATTGTCAGCAATGTAAAGAATTACTGCTGCCTTTTTTTTAAATTGGGTTGAAGCAGAGTAAGTATTCTGCTACTGACACATCTATAATTAAACCACAAAAATCTGCATCGACATATCAGTAAGGGTCTGACTGAGACAACAAAAGAATAGAAATACAGAGTTAAGCTTGAAACTTTGAACAGAATTCTGCTGGTTATATGCATATAACTCTATTGAAATCAATGCCTTTACATGGATGTAACTGGAAACATGATTTCACTAGATCCTCAGCTGGTGTAAATCAGTATAGCTGTGTTAAAATCAGTGGAGCTATTCAGCTTTATACTAGTTGAGGATCAGACCCTCTGTCTTTATCTTTAACCCAGTCTCTTATGCCTCAGATATTGTTGTACACATGTGTAAGTTTACATGCACGGTTTGTAGATTTCTGCAATATCTAGACAGAAAAAAGTGAATTAAAGATAAAGTTTGAATTTTCTTCTTTTTTGGGCTTTTCAGACTTATGAAGGAATATTTTGTTTTAATAATTTTTTATAACAGTATTTAAAAGAGCATAAAAGGGAGAACTGTGAGCCAACTACATCTCTGGAGCATTGGCTCCATTAAATGTAGTATATCAACTGGCTGTTTTTCATTTGTTTTAGGTAATTTTTGTTCTCATGAAAGTGAGCAGTCATAGAACCAAGCATAGTGTAGGTGGGTTACATGCAGATTTCCTTGCCAAGTTCAGTCAGTGCACCTCAGACCCAACCTGCTATTCCAGTTCTGGTCCTCTCAAAGGCAGAGCATAATAATTGTGCTAAAAACTATAGTGGTTCTGTGACCTGGATAACGTTTTTTCTAGGTAATTCATTTTCAGTTTTCGCCTAAACCTACAGTAGGCCTCCATAGGTGAAATGTTAAGGTGGTAATCCATTCTACTGCCTATATTAATATTTATTCTACAATGGTGTGATATAAGGAACTGAAAGTCTATCATGGTAATCTTGGTGTTAATCTCTCTTTCACCTCTCAGCCAGATGATTATGTATTCAATTACCATGCCAGGAGTTGGTCTTGTAGCTTCCTCTGCCACTTTAGAGCAATAATATTGTGTGTAACTGCAATGAAAATGATAATACCCTGCAGATGAGTTTCCAACTGTATACTCTCCTACTCCATTCTGGTAGCTACTTAGATGGGTATTAACAGTTAACTTGTTTTCATATCAAATATTTTATACTTAAGGTATGTGCTATTTCTCTGGGGGGTAGCTGGTACAGTAATCAAATTTTGGCTTAGGCCACAAGTGAGATTGAACTTGGAATGCTCTACATAATCCCTGATGGATACTTAAAACTACCTTGTGGTTTTTGGCTTATTTAGAAATCTATACTCAAGAAGTCACAATTAGAATAGCGCTCAGAGATGCTTCAGAATCAGGAGTAACCTGCATTGGGAGAGTTCTATATGGCAGATTTTGGACGTAACACTTCTGGGAAGTTCTGACAAGATTTTTTTTTTTTAGGTGACCTTTTAGAGGTAACAGTTCTGGGATTTATCCAATAGTTATGCGGAAATTTAGGTGCAATATGAGATGATGATATACATTTTCCATTTGGGTTCACTTATGTTTCAAAAATTGTTCTTATGAGGGAAAGACAAAGCATAATTTTATTGTCAGAAAACTTTGTCACCAAAACTTATAGCAACACCTACTGATAGGGTTCTTTTACTGCTGTCCCGTGAAATGAAGTTGAATCATTTCTCAAAAGTGGCTGTTACTTATCCTTCGCCATAGAAAAGTGTTTAATTTATGGCAACTATTTTTACTGTCACAAAGTATTAACTTACACGATATCATATTGCAGGTGTGTTTCGTTTGCAGATAACATGGTACATCACATCATTTGCTCTCATAAAAAAAAAATGAACAATCAGAAACTTTCTAGTGGAAAAAAACTGTAGATGTCTATCAGATGTATCATTTTATACTATGCCTACAGAAGGTACAAAAATGGTATAGTGCATTTTAATATCCAATGCCCAAACTGTTGCCTGACAAATCTAATATGATTATTTGTTTGTGACTTTGTGTGCAAGGGTCTTTGAGGGCTGACAGTTTTTTTTAAACTTACGTTTGACTGATTCTTTTTAATACGCTTACAATATATTGCATAGCAGTGTATCTACTTTTCATAATTACAGCTGCATGGTTAGTGCCCTTCTTTATGGTTTGAAATTCACCAGTGGTGTGGTACATTATCCTAAGGACGTCCATACCACTTGAATTCTGCATAGGGACTGTTTGAAGGATCTCCTAGGATCAGAGTATTCACTAGGGGGTCCAGTATACTGTCTTTATGCTAAAGAAGGGTACTCAGAGCCATGGAGTCAGCATGGAAAACCTTCACTGAAGAGGGGTAGGCCAGAAAAAGCCTATTGGATCCTAATTTTCATTGATTCAGTGGCCTCATCATCCCCCAGAAGTGGAGCAGAGGAGTTGTAGCCACTATTTCTGTTCATGTAACAACTAGGGTAAAGGTACTAGCCTTTAGGTGGTGAGTGGATTTCACCTTCATAGAAACTGTTGTTTAGCTACATAGAGCCTAAATATGGTATTTCAGTTTTAAAGGGTGGAGTGGATTTTACCCATTGAACCTAAACCAATCTTTATGGTTTTTGTTGGTTTGTTTTTTGTTCTCACAAAGTTGATCTTTGAGTACAGATTTATGCAAAAGCCACGTTACGCAAATGAGAACCAGGCCCCAAATGTACTTGTGTGTGGGGGGATGTGAGAGAGGGGGAAGAGAGAAACCTTTTGAAAATCTCCATGTAAATTTAAGTGAAGGCTATTATGCTATCTGCATCGAAGGTCAATGTGAAAAAAATGTTCAACATCCAACACTTACTGATATTTTTATTAAAAATTCTTACAAATTTCCATTAGTTGGATTAGTTGGCACCCTAACCATTCTGTTATTTTTATTCAGATTATTCTTCAGTGATTCCAGATTAAGTGGCTATTGTAATAGAAATTATAAATAATGATTTCCCTTGTTTTTCCTCAGTTTCTCTAAGAAACAACCTCTGTTCTCCAAGAGTGGTTTCAACAAGAATTACTTATCCTGAGACTGTTTTTGTACACTGTTTTTATATTTCTGATTGTTTAATGCTTCATAGAATGGAGCACCTTTATTCCCAGATCTGCTACTTCAGGGATACTATCAACTTGTACTCTAATACATTTTAAAAAAAAACTTAAAAATAGTTTAGTACCCATAAACCTGAGTCCCCCTTCCAATTTTTGTGGCTTTACAATCACATTTTCCTATATTTCAAAATATTTTCTTCTCTGCTGCTCTGTTAAAGACCCACACAAACAACAGTGGAACCTGACTATTTAGGAGAAGAGTGAAACAGACTGTATGCAAAGTGTTGTCAAATGCTCAATGTAAAGAAACTAAAAAGGAAAGCGGAGATTTTTTTTTTTTGAAACACTTTAATTTCTAGTGATCTTGGGTGTTACTTGTAACAATAGTTAAAAAATGTTCATGTTCATCCAAGTTGGAGGATATTACTGTTCAGTGCCCTATTAATATTGTAGTATATCACTTGAAACAAATTCAGCGTGTTCATAGTATAATAAGTAGACCTGAACATGAATATAATGGTGATTTTTTCCCCCTTAAGTTAGCCATATAAAAGTTTGCTTTTGTTAGATTTCATATCTATGTTTGGGTTCAACAACAGTTCCAATATGACATGCTAAGGGTTATTATCCTAGAAATAATTACATTATCATTGATATTATGCAATATGAGTTATACATCTAAAGTACTATTTAAAAAAATAATTTAAAAACTTTGAAAAAATCATAGAGATGTATGATTCTTTTTTTAAAAAAAGTTGATTGTGTTTGTTTAAGTGTACATAGTATCCAATGGTTATAATGGTTCTTTTCTCAGGAGCCTGTTTAAGAAAAACAAAAATGTTTACCTTATAGTTATTTGTTTTCAGTTATTTTCCACACAAAAATTTAAGTAAAATGCTTCAGAAAGTCACCAAAATGTGTAATTTTGGAAAACCAAACCAAACCATTGACCCACAAGACCAAAAATAACATAAAATGAATATTTCAAATGGAGTTCTTAAAGTTTTCTCTTTTTGCTTCTCTGCATTACTCATTCCTGAAATTCAGCACATGGTTTTTTTGCATCTAGATAGAAAATAAATGTAGTAGAACATATTATTCATTTGTAAATTAGGTTTCCTTTATTTTTTAGGGGGAGACCAATGGGATTATAGATTAGATTTGGTTACAAGGAGTCTGGAAGAATGCTAGGAAGTAATCTAGAACTGAGGAGACCTAAATTCAATTCCTTATTCCATCCAGACTTCCTGTGAGACCTTGGGGAAGTCACTTAGCCTTTCTGTTCCTCACTATTTGTAAAATGGGGATAATAACACTTCCTTATCACAGGGGTTTTGTAAGGATAAACACATTAAAAAATTGTGAATCCCTTTGAGATCTACTGATTCAAAGTGCAGCGTACGAGCAAGGTATATTATAAGAGCTAGGCACTGTACTAACAAAGAACAAAAAATGATCCCTGCCCCAGAGAGCTTACATATAAAAGCACTGAGGCATTGTTTCACCAAATGTAAACCTCAGACATAGTTTCAATGCTTTGGTAAGATTTTTGAAGAGATTTTTCTACCTTACCAGCATCCTTTACACCTATCCTTTGGTACCATAGTCATGGACAACAAGCCAAAATATATTCTATTGGCATGCATCCTTCCAACGTTACACTTTTCCCGTGCTTGTATTACATATGCAACTGATGTATGGACCTCGCTTCTTCACACTCGGTGACATTGTTACCAATACTGAGTTCGTCTGTTTGCATTCCTATTGTTGCTGCTCTACCAAGTGGCAGCAGATGTCAGAGCCTTGCAGTTCAGTTAAGGTCGGAATCAGTGATACAGAGTATGGATGTTTTTTTTGAGCTTAATTTGTTTAGTTTCTCTATATATAGAGATATATCTATATCTACACACATACACACACACACACAGAGTCCTTGAACAGAGTTAGTCACAGACAGAACACAAGAAACCACCTCTTTCAGAAAACTCAGCCCAAACACCAATGCTCAGCTCCTACTATGCACCAGAGCAATGGAGTCTAATTAGAGAGATGAAGGTGGAGAGCAAACTCTCTGATTGTCAACAGCTTCCCTCCTTCCAAACAAACTGAAGTACAAAATAAACACCACAAGCACAATAAGGCTGAATACTGCTCGCACATTAAGAAAGAACTTGTAAGACTATGTGTAACAATACTATGTAGTTATGCTCCTTAACACTATGCTAATAATTAAATTTTTATTTCTGGAGTTTGTAATGTAGAAAAAACTTGGTGGCATGAACTAGATATTTACTTTTATTACCATATTTCATTTTCTAGTATCAATTCACATGTCTGAAAAGGAAAGATGGAAAAATTAAGGGGCAAAAAAAGATTCATGGGACTATTTTTATAGGGAGAAGGCTGGGAACATAGAATACCATACTTAAATTATGGGTGTAGCAGGCTTCTCTGTGTGCTTTAACATTCCCGACAGTCTTACTGTAGGAAGTTCCTTTATTTCAAGGTGTAGGGACGACACAGTTACTGATCTGTTGGCTAGCTGCTAGGCTCCTCCCATGAGAACAACTACCAGGAACCAATAGTAGGGCAGTTCCAGACCTCCATTTACCACAGAGCCTTGAGGACACCATTTTTCTTTAAAATACACTAGAACAATTGTAAATCTTTCCTAATTGGCTTTTTTCCTAATAACTTTTATTTTTCAGTTGGAAATGCCTAATTCTCCCTCTCAGGATGGTCATTCCTCTGGTGTGTTAGCTAAACTTGCTACCCCATTTCAACATATGTACGCATTCATACACACATGCGTACCAGATATTATGTTGTACAGGGACAGGATGGCCAAGCAGAGCCCGGGGAAGTGTTCCTCCCGCAGTGCCTTCCTTCAGCCACTTACCAAAGAGGATATATGCTTATATGCTCATGTACCCAATATAAGTGATCTGTTACTGCCTCTTTGAAGGCATTTATTGATGCAAGAAGAGACTGGGTTTCTCTGTCATTGTGTAGATCCCACAATGTCTCCTACACTCCCTCCACATATATACTAACAAGATGGTATGTTTCACTCTGAGGTAGTAGGATCCAGGGGTGCACTCATTGGCGGGAGAGATCTTTTGGTGAATTCCTAGAGTGGTTGCACAAGCTCAAAATAAAGAGGGAAAAACTCCTTTTGATAAGCAATCCCACTTGGACTGAAGGTATCCTCGATGCAGGCAGTCTTTCAAGACTTTGCAGCACATAAATCTGAAACAAAAGATGTTTTCTCCACTAAGAGTCATTGGACAGATTCAGGGCTTAGCAGGGCTTGCTCAGATGAAATAAGCCCTCCAATAAGTCCGTGGCATGATACCTTTTCCATTCAGTTGCAGATCAAAGTCTAGATAGAGGGAAGAATCTCAACATTTTGCAAGTCATTAGTAGGCAGAGAAGTGAGTGTTGGAATTTGTACAAAGAGCTTCACAGAGCTTTCAAACTCTTCCAAGAGAAGATTCCCATCTCCACAAAATCAAAATATCTAAAATCAGAAAGATGTGAAGGATGCAATATTTCATCCTCTAGGAATGGGAGCAACAGAACAAGTCCTGTAAGAGGAAGAAAGGAAAGGAGAGTATTCTATGTTAATCACAGTTCCCAGCACTTGGAAAACATTTAGTAGACTGAATTCCATCAGCTTGAATTCAGGTGGTGAAGTCTGCTTACCCTGAGGGTATGTCTACACTACGGGATTATTCCAATTTTACATAAACCGGTTTTGTAAAACAGATTGTATAAAGTTGAGTGCACGCGGCCACACTAAGCACATTAATTCG
>NC_133771.1:106081397-106192518 GCF_003597395.2 Chelonoidis abingdonii
TCAGAGCTCCACGCTGGGCAAACAGGAAATGAAATTCAAAAGTTCGCGGGGCTTTTCCTATCTACCTGGCCAGTGCATCCGAATTCAGATTGCTTTCCAGAGCAGTCACAATGGTGCACTGTGGGATACCACTCGGAGGCCAATACCGTCGATTTGCGGCCATGCTAACCCTAATCCAACATGGCAATACCAATTTCAGTGCAACTCCCCTCGTCGGGGAGGAGTACAGAAATTGGTTTAAAGAGCCCTTTATATCTTTATAAAGGGCTTCGTTGTGTGGACGGGTGCAGGGTTAAATCGGTTTAACGCTGCTAAATTCGGTTTAAATGCATAGTGTAGACCAGGCCTAAGTAATCCTAGGGTTCTCCTACAAACTTGTTTTCTGTCCCCCGCAGGAATCCTCATCCTTCAAAGGAACATTGAAAATACCACATGAGGTAAATCTCACTGCATTTCCCATGTACTTTCTCTCCATGTACACCTCTACCCCGATATAATGCGGTCCTCAGGAGCCAAAAAATCTCACCGCCTTACAGGTGAGACTGTGTGTTATATTGGGTTTGGTCCAGCTTCCCTGATGGTGATTTAAAGGGCCCAGTGCTCCAGCCGCTGTGGGGAGCCCTGGGCCCTTTAAATCACTGCCGGAGCTCTGGCAGCGGGGCTTGGGTGGAGATTAAAAGGGCCTGGGACTCCTTGCAGCAGCCAGAGCCCTGGGCCCTTTAAATCACTGCTGGAGCTCTGGCAATGGGGCTCAGGCGGTGATTTAAAGGCCCTGGAGCTCCACACGAATTTGGATATAATGCGGTAAAGCAGCAGGGCTCGGTGATTTAAAGGGCCTGGGGCTCCCCACTGCTTTACCGCGTTATATCCGAATTCACGTTATGTCGGGTCGCGTTCTATCGGGATAGAGGGATATTGGTTTTCCTCAAGAGCAGCATCTACCTATGTTATCAGACTGTCATGACAGCAAGTTTTTTCTTTATCAATTATTTATTATATTTAAAACATTTAAAGTTCTTTAGTGATTTATTCTCCTTTGCAATTACAAATAGATATCTCATTTTGTTGTAGGGTTGTTTTTAGTAGGGTCATCATTTCTTTCTACGAAGTACAGTATTCACACTACTCAAAGGGAAAATATAAAAGTTAAGCTTATAAAATTAAAAAATATTTAACCGCAAGCTATCAAAAACCAGCTATTCTAAGACTACAATATGAGATGCTAAGAGTCTTTATAAGAATACACTGTAGAAAAACTAACTGCTTTCTACTTTTGCTAAAAACAGGGAAGACAGACAGCTGGACACCTTGGGTGGGATTTTCAGAAGGGCTCTTCTTTGGCCTAATGTTGCTCCATGGCTTCCATAGGAACAAGGTTAGGCAGTCACTGAGCACATTTGAAAATCCCATCTTTTATGCATACATCTGAAGAATCTCATGTTGTGGGTAGAAGAAGTGCCAGAACCCTTAACAGTGTGCAAAAATTAAGTTCCCAAAGTGAAATCCTGGTCACTTGAAATCAGATAGTTTTGCCATAGACTTCAGTGGCGCCAGGATATTCCCCTGAGTTTTGAGAAAGATTGGAATATTTCTGGAGAGAGAGAGAAGACATAGGGGTATAGGATGAGCAGTGCAGCAGTAGGCGTGCTCTGAGAAGCCAAACCAGAAGAGAGAGCTGGAATTGAACTTTTTTCCCCTTATTGTTAACTTAAGTATTAGTCAAATTAAAACCCAGGAAAGGGGCAATTTTTGTACCTCCACACAGTGTGTGGACATGGTTTAAAGTGCAGGTTGGCAAAACAACTGATCATATATACAAGCATTCCCAGGAGCACCAACCTATGAAGAGTTTAAAATAAATAAAAAGCTTCTATAGCCCTTGACTTCTAAGACATTTTAATTCGCTTTAATTATTGCACATGCTGATTGTGATCATGCAGTCATTATTGGAGACGTCAGTGGGAGTTTTGGCTATAGCTTTAAAGTAGTGTTTTGTTTGTCAAACTAATCGGTTTTTACTTCCAGAATTTAGATATGATAACTATTAGGTTTTTGTTTCCACAGAATCCTTTTCTCTCATGAAGTATGCCTTAAAATTGTATGGAATAAATATGACCTGTTGTATTGCGTCTTGCTAGTCGAGTTTAAAATGGGGAGTGAACAAAATAATAAGATTTATTATTGGTTGGATTTAAAATAAGGAGGGAATGGTTGAAAATAATAGCTTTTTTTCTGTTGGGCAAGAACACAAATGTTTTTTTTCTTTTATGATTGTCTTATGTAAGAAACATTTTAAGTCAAGAGTAGGAAGAAAAAGATGCTATTATTACTTTTTAATCTACTACACTTAATACCAAAACTATTGTTTACATTACTTTATATTTGTCCCAGACACATCGCTTTTATTTCATATATGACACAGTTCTCCCTCAAAATTACTCATCCTATTCCTTCTCTGAACATGATGCCATTGGAAACTCTGAGAAAGCAGCATAGTGCTTTTGTGCCCCTTTAAAAGATTCTTTTACAGTGAAATTGTTATGATGGAACAGCATTTTTTAATTTCATTGAATAATATTCATTGCACTGGAATACACAGCTTCAGTATCCAATGAAATCAAAAGCTTTGAGTTGCTTCATGCCTTTTATGCACTTTATTTTCATGAACATTTTCTTTTAACACCAGAATAAGTTAATATTACAATAAGTCACATATATAATATACAGACAAGTAGGTAAAATAATGTTGTAAAAAAGCATTTCCAAGTTAGGACATGCCAATGTGTGATTGCCTGTGCATCTTTAATTCCACCTCCTATGCATTCATTCTGTGCACAGGAGTTTTATGAAAAAATAGTATGTGATCATGTAATTAGAGTATGTCATCAAGGGTATTCTGCACTGAATAGGGAATTATTCATTCCTCATTATCTTCCCTAGGGCTCTCATTGATATACTATCTCAGTGCCTCACAAATATTAATGAAATTATCTCCTTATCACCTTTGTGATATAAGAGTGGATGCTGAGGTATTCTCCTTAATTTACAGATGGGGGAGTTGAGACGAGGCTGAGGCCACACACTGGAAGAGTGGCAGAGCCAGGATTAGAATTCATGTCCTTCTTACTTCTGATGCTGTTAATTTCTGCAAACCAAAGTACCTTAATTCCAGCTCCCATTGACATCAGTTGCAGTTGAGTACTGAGAACTTCTATATATCTGCATGAGGTATCTCACGTTGGGAACCCAGAAAATGAGGAATGCACAGTTATAGCCATCTGTCAAACTTTTGTATTAAGTGGCTTCCTCAGCATCAAATAGAAAGCCTGTGGAAGAGAGAAATCTCTTTGTGGCTGTCTACATAAGAACATAAGAACGGCCGTACCGGGTTAGACCAAAGATCCATCTAGTCCAGTATCCTGTCTACTGACAGTGGGCAATGCCAGGTGCCCCAGAACGAGTGGACCTAACAGGCAATGATCAAGTGATCTCTCTCCTGCCATCCATCTCCATCCTCTGACAAACAGAGGCTAGGGACACCATTCCTTACCCATCCTGGCTAATAGCCATTTATGGACTTAACCACCATGAATTTATCCAGTTCTCTTTTAAACGCTGTCACCTGCCTTAATCATAAGACCATCTTTTCTCTTTATTTATTTCCCTATTTTATTCTCTACTCACATTCCAATTTCTAGAGCAAATGAGGCAGTGATCCTACAAACAGAATAATTCACTACATAACCCTTATTAATTCCCAGAGCATCTATTCTGTGCACTTAATGAGTCAGGGATCCCTTGGAAAAAATAGTATATGACCATATAATTAATCACTATCGTAATGCATATGCATAATGGGGGCCCAATTAAGGTTGCATGGGGAGGTTATTATGGTAGGCCCCACAGACTTCCCTGTACTTTGAAAAGGTAATTTTTATTGAAGCAAGGGGAGGACACATTCTCCTCCTAAATGATCTGTGTTAGAGGAAAATGCAGAAAAGACAATACTGTTTTGGAGCTCCATTTACCTAAGTTATTCTGGAGGTAGTTTGAGACCCTGTAGCAGTCTAGAAATGGAAGGGTGCAAACGGCTGAAAGCTACCTTCATTCTCCAGTCCCCATGGCTGAAAGTTTTGTGTTGCACTTACAAGAAGTGCAGTACAAAATCTCATCGTACAGGTTTTGGATCAACTGGAACACTCCCCATCAATCTGATTATTTCCTCATAACCCTAACTTTCTGCTGAATAGAAGATTGCAAACAGTCACTGCTATTGGACAGACCACAACCTTGTTATCTTCTAAGCCAAAATCATTTTTTAAAGCATCATATGTATTACTTACAAGCAGCTTAAGGGAATTATCAAAATTGTTTTTCATTGCTCTTAACTTATGTATGTATCACTAGTAAGAGACGCATGTTTCTGTTCTAGATCCAGTTCTGGAAGTTACAGCTTTAAAGCTGATGAAATGTTTTATGCACCAAGATAAAAAAAAAATGCATTTGTTGATCAGGAAATCAGGAATCCTCCTAATGAAGACACTTCTTGAAAAGATAAAATTTTTATCTCGAAGCATAAAACACTTCATCAGCTTTAAAGCCACATCTGTGAGGACTGGATCAAGAACAGAAACATATGTTTTTCTTCTTACTGGCTTGTCTGTGAGTTTAAAACCAATAACAGTTTTTTAAAAACAGTTGAAGACAGCTAAAAACACTTGCAATATAGGAATAACAGTACTATCCTTCTCTTTTTAAATCTGGTTCTCTTGATAGGATAAACTACATGATTGAATTGGTAACTGGATTATTGGCTCATAAAACAGCACAAGGTTGCTATTATCCCTTAATTTTATATCTTTATTAGGGAGTAATGCAGGTCTTATTTGAATCACTGAATTATCTAATAGCTTCCCCACCCCTTACAAATTTGTAGAACTCACCCTAAAGAATAGAGTCTCAATGTAATTGGTATAGTCATCATTAGAAAATTGTGTAAATAATTAATGTGTTTGTGATTACTTACAATGATGGTTTTAACTTGGTTCAAAATGTAACGTCATTTGAGCTCTTAAAATATTAAGAGTACAGTACAAGATATTTACCTAAGTATTAATTCAGGAATTATTTAATCATAACAGTTCACTTGACTTTTGAGACAACATGAAGATAAGCAATATAGCTCTCCTTATAGTATCATAGTACATTTGTGCAAAGTTAGAATAGGTCTAACTGAGCCAACAAAAACGTTTTGAAATTGATGAAAAATATCAGGCATATTTAGAGTAATACAACTTATTATATAAGTGACATCTCTAATTATACATTCCTGTGGTGGTATTTCACGTATAAATCATTCAATAAAGACCAGTTAACTAATCAAATTCTTTCCAAGTTCTATGTGGCATTGGCACATATTTTATTCATTTATTTGCCAGTGGTATCAGTGTGAATAAAATTCATTTATGTGTATATTTTTGGAAGTGTATACACAAACTCTCTGGGTGAAATCTTAACTACACTTAAGTTAATGGCAATAGGGGCAGGATGTGTATATGTAAATTATTTAAAATATCAATAAGCTCTGTTCTTTCAAGAAAAGATGTGACAGCTGTCTGTATTGACTTCAGTTGGGTTTGGATCCAGCTGTTAAAGATGTGAAAATGAGACCACTAGTGCTAGGTATTATGGAAGCATCATTCATTCACGGTTCCATAGTTAGGGTTGAGTTGAGTTTTGCACTTAAAGCAGGAATTCAGCCACTTTGTTTATGTATGAAGTATTAGTCTTTGAGTGCAGAATTCATTTTCTAAGTGTTTACAAGTAATTGATTAATTAGTGTTTGTGGGGTGCAGGATAGGGTAGATTTGGGAGGTAGGAAGGGAGGGAAATGTAGAGAGGTGCAAGAGGCAGGTGGAATTTGAGGTTTGTGTGCACAGGAGAATGTGGAGGGCAGGAGGGAGTGGAATACAGTCCCAGCTGCTTTTGTAGAGCTCTGATGGTGTCAGTGCAGCTTAGCTGGCAGGTGTGCTCCAGCTGCTTTGTGCTGCTCCAGAAGGACATAAAGTAGCTGGAGCATACTGGTGAATATTGTCATAGAAATTAAAATTTAAAATAAATTATTTAAAATTGCTAATTCATATCTTCAAATCATTAGAAATATCACCTGGTAACTTTTTTCTTTAGATTTCTTGTTTACTCTTCATGTATAAATTTTTTTGATTAAACGCAACCAAAAAAAAGGAAACAAACAAAACAACAAAGGGCAAAAAATGCATTCAAACAAACAATGAAGTATGTATTTCCCTAGTTTAACATGTTTGGATTTCTTTGCAGGTTAACCTGAGTCTGAGTGTCCTACATTTATTATGCTTGGCATTTTACCCTAAATTACTGCTGTGTACTCTCAACCTTAACGTCATGTTAACATCATTTTTGTCTAGTAAAATGGCCATGGCTCTGTAGTTAGGGTTGCAGTAGTCATTACACCACTGATCTCTTAAGTCACAAAATGTGCATACTTCAAATTACATCATTTGATGCAGTGATGTGGGTTACTCATTCTATTGGAGAAGGTATAGAGACAAGATAATTAAGGTAATGTCCATCATTTAACACACTGTAGGGAGCTGCCTGCTTTAAGTCACTTTGTGTATTTTGTTTAACCCTAAAGGAGTTAAATGGACATTAGAAATAAGATAACATTCTGATAATTACATAATAATTTTTTCCCGCTAGCTGCGTAATGACTATCATTAATAGTAATCTTTAAATGAGAATTATGTGTTTTTGTTCTGTGTTCTATACCCACTTTTCTAATATTTACATCCAAAAGTTATCTTTTGCTGTCTATTTAAATAGCTGCTTTCGTTAAACATTTTTAGCTTTTCTACTGCTTTGTTTTCAGAACTTTTTTTTTTTTCTGGCAGGAGCTGAAGAATTATTACTTAAATATGTGTTTCTGTTTGTGTGTTTCAAATAGTTTCTGCTTTCCAAAATGACACTAGGCATGTTGAAACACAGAGTAAAATCCTGGCCCCATTGGAGTCAGTGGGAGCTTTGCCATTGACTTCAGTGGGGCCAGGATTTCACCCAGAATGTTTGTTAATACTGGACGTGCTTTGGAAGTAAGAATTAAATCATGACGCTTCTTTCTTTCTTTCTTTCTTTTAAATGTAGAAACCTCAATTGTAGTTTAAAGGGAAGATACTTCTGTTGTGGGTGGAAAGAAAAAGAAAAGTTACCTCCATGGAAGATTCTCAGGATTTAAATGAACAATCAGTAAGTACAAATTCAGTGAAGTTTTATCAAAGAAATTGCCATAGTGTTCTGTATGCCATGTTGAAAAGGATGCCTTCAGAAATTTCTCTTTGAGAATGGATGTGAGAATTGTATCAGTACTGGTTTCTTTGAACAAAAAGACCCTGGGGACCTTCTGGGAATCTAGGTTCAAATAACTTTTTAGGTCAGAGGTGAAGTGAGTTTTCTGGTCTCACCGTTGTCTATTCTTGCACATTACAAAATCACCACACAGTTCAGCAGGGTTTGGCAGAATTGAAATAGTAAGCGTTGATGGACATAATTGAGGTACACTGGAAGAGCAGTATATGGAGACCTTGCATAGCATCTGTCTGCATTGTGTCTGGCTCAAATCATTCTGTCAAAATATACTTTCATATTGCCTGTATTGTGAATTCACACACACACGGAGCTATTTCAGTGAGGTTAAGATCTGATAAATGTTATCATTTATAGAAAATTAAGGCTAATATTCCTTGTCTTACTAGTTATGCTGGAGGAAGATCTTACATACAGTGGGCCAAATTCTATAGATATATTGGTACATTCCCACTGAAACCAGTGTATTGCACTGGTATAAATGAGAGCAAAATGTATGCTGCTATACATAGGCCAGTAACTTCTGTTCATGAAGTGTTCATGAAAGAACTGCTGGCTCTAACTCTGCAACTCATTGCTTTTACTTTGCAAGATCTTTTAGAACACAAGCATATTATAAGCATAACAATTTTTGTGGGAAAAGTTTAAAGCACGGAACATTTAATTTAGCAAGAAAGGGAGCAATGTGTACAAGGTTCCTTACCATAAAGATAAGGACATTTATTCCTTAGGCTGCATATTAACTCCCTCCCTACCAAAAATCTTTCACTTTATTGCTGAATAATTGCCCTGCATATGTAATGCCTATTCTAAATTAAATAACTTGGGGCTCTATCATGACTCAAAACCTTCACATGAACCATACAGAGGGAGGGCCCCCTGTTCCATGCAGAGGGTGTTCCATAGTCTGGAGACCTATTTAAGGGGGTGGAGGAGGGCTAGAGCTATTGGTTAGTTGGAAGAAGTGGGGAAGTTGTGCATCATCTTCCCTTGGTCCTGCAGTGATCATCCCAAAAGATAATCTAGGGGATCCCCTCCATAGTGCTGGAGGGAGCTGTGGCCGGGATAGTGCATGGTAGTGTTGCTACAATGGAGCTTAACTGCTAAGTACCAGGAACAAGAGCTGCAGGGTTGCTGGACTGCTGCAGAAGTGCAGAGTCACTGTATGGAAGGCTTTGGCTCATTCTGATCTTCCTGGGACTCCAAGCATCTGAGGGGATCAGCAGAGACTGGGGACTGGTTCCATGTCCTATGTTGCAAAGCATGCAGAGAATCCTGCCTCATCCTCCTTCGACAGAAAGATTGGGAAAAATCTTGGCAATTTCTTGTCCTTTTTCTCTAAGGAGCAATTGGGTGGCCCAATATTTTTATGTCTGATACATACAGGTACACTATCTGCATAATGGATTAGTTGTAACATTTTATTGTAACACAGACTTTTGTAGGTAATAGGAGTGCAGAGAAGAATCTGAGAACAGTACTTTCAGTTTTTCATTCTTAAAATTTCAGTCAGAACAAAAGGATTTCTTCCTTTTTGGATAGTGGGGAAAAATAATTCACTCCTCAACTGACAACCTTAAGTATAAGATTTTATGCTGAACCATGTTTTCATGGATGATTTAAATATCCTTTAAAATAACTGTTGAAACACTGTGGTGGTACTACATGGTACAGCTGTCTTTATCTAACATAGGGGTTCTCCAGCTTCATTGTGCCGCAATCCACTTCTGACAACAAGAGCCCAGGAGTAGGGACTGAAGCCTGAGCCTGGCTGACCCCTGCCTCCCTGGGCCAGGATCAAACCAAACTCCAAGAGCTTCAGCCCTGGGGAGTGGGGCTGTAACCTGAGGCCTTCTGCAGTGGGACTCAGTCTTCGACTTCAGCCTCAGGCCTCTCAGCAAGTCTAATACCAGCCCTGGCAAGCCCATTAAAATGGGTCGCGACCGACTTTGGGGTCCTAAGCCACAGTTTGAGAACTGCTGACCTAACATATTCCCAACCAGCACTTGAGTGTGTAAGAATTAAATGGCATTCTTATTAAATAAAGTTATATAAAGGTCATAAATGACTTTAAGTAAAGATTCTTGTCTTTTCATACCTGAGGTAATTCCTCTGTGCAATTGCCTAATGGAAATATTAACAGAAAATAGATCCGTAAATTTAAACTTAGTACAAAAAGATGTATATTATTGGTCATGATGGTTAAACTGTTTTTGCAGCATTGGATGTTTGATAAGTGCATATTTAACAGCCTTTTTAATATTAAACGTAGTCTAATTTCTATAATATTCTTCATAGTTAAAATGTAGCTTTCAACTATTATATGAAAACCATCTAACAAATTACAAGGTGAGGTGAAAGTTGAGCTCTGATAATTACTGTATATGGAGGCAGCACTTGCTGTCATTACACTGTTATTAATGGTATAATGCTTAATGGCACAGAGGATCATAAATTCAAGGCAGGATTTATGCTTTTTAGCTCTGCTAACATTATATGTGGTGGTGGTGGTAGTATTACACACCAATAGGCCCCAGCAGATTTCTGGGTGCCATCATGCTAAGGTAGTAGTAAGAAATAGTCCCTGCCCTGAAGAGCTTACAGTCTAATCAAGGGTTCTCAAACTGGGGGTCCTGACCCATCAAGCGGTCGCAAGGTTCTTTTGTGGGGGGGTTGCAAGCTTTCAGCCCCCAACTTCACCTCCAGCATTTATAATAGTGTTAAATGTGCTTTGAATTTATAAGGGGAGGTCGCACTCAGAGGCTTGCAGTGTGAAAGGGATCACCAGTACAAAAGTTTGAGAACTGCTGGATAGACAAGACAGACAGACAGGGTGGGAGAAAGGAAATATTGTTTCCTTTGGTGCCTAACAAAGTAGTGCCACATTGTTCCCCTATGCTGCCAATGCAATTGTTATGTGCTGGACAGTGGTTCATTTTAGTCCAGGGCAGCACTATATTGGTATTGGGTGGGAATCATTCTTTTGTAAATGTTTTATTGACTGATGATGATGATGATGATGGATTGCTTTACTTTTAGAAGTTTCCAGAACTGACAGGTTGTTTGTTCAGAGTGACAGGAGGGCAAGACAAATAAATTTTAAACCTGTGAACCATTGCATCTAAATTAACCTTATTTTTATTATGCAACAGTCTCAGCAGGAATTCACCGTGATCAACTTTAGTTCTAAATTGCTCAGTACACCTCTACCTCAATATAACGCTGTCTTTGGGAGCCAAAAAATCTTATGGCGTTATAGGTGAAACCACGTTATATCGAACTTGCTTTAATCCATTGGAGTGCGCAGCCCCCCTCCCCCTGGAGCGCTGCTTTACCACATTATATCCAAATTTGTGTTATATCAGGTCATGTTATATTGAAGTAGAGGTGTAGTGTATTTTTGAAATGGTTGTCCCATCTTCCTGAGCCAAACGTTGAAGATTGAAAAAGCAAAACAAGGTAAAGGGGGAAAAACAAAGCTATAGGAAATAATTCTTCCAGGTGGTGTCAGCTGCAGCAAGTGCCACGTTCAATATCTAGGGGTTTCTCTTAACATTACAAAACAGAACTGGCTTGAGCCCCCATCCAGTAATCTGGGAAAACTGAACACCACCTCTAGGCACCTTGAAAGGTCTGTCTACAAAGAAAAACATACTGCTGGTCAGTCAGCAAAGAAAAACCTGCGGCTGGCCCATGCCAGCCAGCTCAGGCTCACAGGGCTCGGGCAGTGGGGCTGTTTCATTGCTGTGTAGATTTTCAGGCTAGAGTCCGAGATCTGGGACCATCTCACCTTTCAGGGTCTAGAGCCTGGGCTGAAACCAATATCTGAACATCTACACCTCGATTAAACAACCCAGCTGTAGGTTTTCAACTGCAGTGTAAACATACCCTAGGATTTCAGTCCAGCAGGTGGAAACTCCTGTCCTCACCCTCTCTAATTTCTACTTGGCTTTGGCATCACCACCAATTAGGGCATGCTAAATATAGTTCTGCTGCCCTTTACTCATGCAATGAGGATAAAAACATTTCATTATCCCTGCATTCAATAGTAAAGTGAATTGTTACCTAAAACAGCCAAAATTGATCACTTTGCCACAGCAAGTCTGTCTGCTGGTCATCAGGTATATATTCATGTCTATGCAAATATGGTCTGCTGCTGAGGTCTTTTCCCCCAGTTCATCACTTATGCATGACTAAAAAACCCATGAGCTACTTATGTATTGATGAGCTGATTAAAATGATAGAACTACCAGGTTTTCAAAAGTAATTACCATAAAATAGAAAAGAATCACTCTAAAATGGACAACACTAAGCCTGTCATAAGTATCGGCAGTTTCTGATATCAGTGACCACGATGTGCTATTGACTCCTTAGGGAGTAGAGAGACAATGTGGATGAGGTAATATCTGTTATTGGACCAACTTCTGTTGGTGAAGGAGACCTGTGTTTTGATCTACACAGAGCTCTCCAGCTTCTTTGGGGAATAGATTGTGTGTGTGTGTAGCGGTCCCACCCCAAGGTTTTAGTAAGTCACTGAAGAAGATTGTGAGGTGTTTTGGGGTGCATTGTCAGCCATAGGCTGCTTATACTCATTTTGATTTTTTTCATCAAACCCAAAATACTGTAATCTCAATGTCTGACTTTGGATCTGAATGAGAGTGGTCATAATTCAACCCAAGTAAGGCAGGTGGGATGGTGGTTGGAGGGGAAACTGAGCAATGGGTATGTGATGCTGGTTGGTTGAGATGAGTTATTTGGGTTAAACCTTATCTAAACTGTTGTTGAAGAATTGCAATTCTTCAACAAAGAAACTTCAAAAACAGACTCCAAAGTGAAGCTGCAGAACTGGAATTAATTTGCAAACTATATACCGTCAAATTAGGCCTGAATAAAGACTGGGAGTAGTTGGGTCATTACAAAAACCTAAACTTAATTTCCGCAATACTAATTTCTCCCTGCTGTTGTTCATACCTTCTTGTCAACTGTCTGTAATGGGCCACTCTTTTATCACTTCAAAAGTTTTTTTTTCTCCCTTGGTATCCTGCCGTTAATTGATTAATCTCATTAGACTGACCTAACACTTAGTAAAATACCCTCATCCTTTCATGTATTTATACCTTCTCCTGTATTTTTAACTTCATGCATCTGATGAAGTGGGTTCTAGCCCACAAAAGCTTATGCCTAAATAAATGTGTTAGTCTCTAAGGTGCCACAAGGACTCCTTGGGTTTTTTTACTATTCAGGAAAGCACTTAAATATATGTTTAAATCCTGTTGACTTGAAATAGTTTTTCTCTGCAACCATAAAGATTACAAAACTTTTTTTAAATGGAAGCTGAAATACTTGTATAATCACCTCATCTAGGAGTTGGAGCTTTAAGAAAAATACCAAATGCTGCAAGATTTGTGATAAATTCACAGATTGGTGATGCTGAGTTAGAGAGAGTCAGGGAGGTGCTCCCCGTCGTCCATGCAAGGGAGACCAGCACTGCTGGATGAAGTCTTTGGTTGAACTAAAACATGTTGCTGTATTTTAGAGACAATGGTAGTATGTCTACAGAGAAAAAGTTCTTCACAGGCTTGAAGCCTTTTAGTGCAGGTAGCAATAGCAATGAAGACTGTACAGTGGGAGCTTTACAGTGGGCCAGAGAGCCGAATACATACTTGGGGTCTGGCATGTACTACCTGCACTGAATCCTGCATTGTACTGTCTTTACTGCTGTTGTTACTCCTGCTCGCTGAATTGAAGCTAGTGGCGCTTGACTAGCCCATGCACAGCTTTTGCTGTGTAGACATACCCAACGGCTTATTCATTCAGATACTTCTGATGCTACCTTATGAAAAGAAAGCAGTGGAGAAAGGTTAATGTAGGACCATTTGAAAAGTAAGAGAGGAAACCTCAATAAGAGAATTTGAGTAGCTGAGAATTGAAGAGTTTTGCAAAATAGTTTGTTCATGTTAGGAGACCAATTAAATTAGAAATAAGGAACTAATGTTTAACACTCTGGGTGATTAACCATTGGAACAAATTATCAAGGAAAGTGGTGGATTGTCCATTCTCCATCTCTTGGAGTCTTTAAATAAAAACTGGATGCCTTTCTAGAAGAAATGCTTTAGCCACATGCAAGTTATTGGGCTCAATAACTGGGGAAATGTTATCTCCTGTGCAATACTGGAAGTCAGGTACCTTCTGGCCTTAAAAATCTATGAATCTATTTTCATATAATTCTGCTGAACATTGAGGTAGGGGCTGAAGATGGCCACTGGACTTGTGTACACTCCTAAAAGCCTTAAATCTTAATAAATAAATGTGTGTCCTACAAATAGTTAAACAAGGATCTGGCTAACCCATTATTGTATATATTCACTCTGTGTTACCAAGCATGCATATCAGAGAGAGTTCATATTATCTCTATCTTTAAGGGATAACAATGTGAAGCAGGAAAATGCAAGTTACTTACTGTGCCTGGTTTTGTGCACCTTAGCACTATAGAGATGTAAACATTCTGAGGCATGCCCGAGGAAAAGCAAGTCTTATTTTTATTTATTGCTCTAGTAGCATAGGTGTTCATGGTGTTTTACAAGCAGATTAAAAGGCCAGGGGGCAAATTCTTTGTTGGTTTTATATCTCATACAGTAACCCATTGGAACTCAGTGGTGATGAAAGGGGTTTAATAAAGGAAAGAATTTGGTCCAGGATCCATGTCCCCCTGAAGTTTATAGTCTTTTAACTCTGTCCTGCAGAGAGCCCCACTGACTTCAATACTGAGGCCTCTGTTCTTAATTTAGATCTATCAAATTATGACAAGACTATGGTAGCTAGTAGAGGGGAGATGAAAAACTCTAAAGGCATAATCCATCAGTGCTTTGTGCCTTATGTATTCATTTACACTAGTGCAATGTGACTGTAAAACGCTGCCATTCTGATTTGGTAGTCTTTTACACCCCCTTCACTCATTGTAAATGACTGAGCCATCAGTTTCTACCTTTTAGAAATAGCTGCTGAATTGATCTGCATATGGAAGATCTCAGCTGCTATAGGACAATAGGCAAAAGAGCTCAAAAGGACACAGGTTACATTAAAATAACTTGTACTTAGTTTTGTTAATAACGATACCTTATAAACGTAAAACTACAATCTGTTTTGAAGTGGAATGTTTTCCAAGAATTTTGCAACTTTTTTGGTTAATTGTTGCAAATGACTCAGTCTGTGTATACATCCTGGTATTTGGAAACTCCTCATACCAGTGGGATGATAGCATAGTCACAAAATGCTCCTGAAATCTATGTACACTCTTTCATTCAGTCTCAGAAGGAATAGAATTTGATTGAGATGAACAGCTGTTGCGTTTGCTGACATGTCTGTGTAATAGCTTGTAATATATACTCTTTATTGTGTCATGTCACTAATGTATTTATTTTTCCTATTATTATTATTTATACGTTAAACTATGCACCCATGGTACATTTCAAATCTTTATGCACTGCCTGAGAAGTTGCCTTCTCCTCCTACCTTGGTGCCATGGTGAAGGGTTTGGTGCTGTAGCCAAGACCTTCTCTTTGTACTATCTTGGAGTGCAGTATGGAGAGACCCTGTACCGCTTGTTGCCTGGTGGGAGAAAAGGCTCCCTTCACCCTATGCTCCAATTCCATGTGACACAGGGTCTAGCAATATGTAAACTCATACATACATATAGACTCTCAGGCTACCAGGACGTGGGCTGTCTAGCTTAGTGATCAGTGTGTGGGGGTCAGGCTTAGTGATTAGAGTGAATGTCAGGAACTGGGCATCAGAAACCAGGAGCTGGGGTCAGAGGTGATGGTCGTAGTCAGAACCCACAGGCAAGGATCAAGCCAGGGGTCGGGAACTGGGTTTCAGAGCCAAGGGTCAAGCTGGAGGCAGTAGTCAGAAGTCAGAGCCAAGGGTTAAGTTGGAATTACTTAGAGCAAGAGGATTAACAGGCAAGATGGGAGTCTCAGGCAGGGACAGGGCAGAGACAAGGCTGGGTGCAAGGCAGGGGAAGCAGGAACAGGGCAACAAAGGAATAGTCACAGAGGTGGGCATGAGCATTGAGCAGTCAGTGAGCTGCTGCTGCCTTAGGAGTCAGTTTTCTGGTTCCACCAGCCAACCAGGGAGTCTGCGTGGGTTGCCTGAGGACTAGCTCTGATTCCTGCCAGTATCTTCCCCCCTATACACACACACCTTGAGGGCGCTTTCTAGGAATCTTGGGGCCTTGGTTTTTGGGTTATGTGTGGTGGAAGACATGCAGGGATGGATATGGTGTTCTTTGAGGCTTACACATGTCCATTTCAGTGTAGGTGTGTGTGCGCCCCGAGCAGAGTCGCCATAAATGTTTCCCTCAGTGGTACATGTCAGGTCAGCTCTGGGGCCCTCTGGGACTGCATGCTCATAACACTGGTATAAAGGACCTTGCACCCCCCTCAGTTCCTTCTTACAGCCCGTGATGGTCACTGGAACTGTTCTGCCTTGCTGTTGAAAGTTTCTCAGTGAACTTTGTTTTTCCTGTTAATTGTATGTATAGTTCCCTTTATAGTTTATATAAATAGTATAGTTAGTTTTTCTCCATCGTTAGCGGAACTTAATCTGTTTCCAGTGCTGAGGCATGCCTCAGTCACCAGGTTTCAAGTGTTGTGTCTCCTGCAACAAGGCTGTGCCCCTGAGTAACCCACCCTCAAGATGCTTGAAGTGCTTGGGTGAGGCTCACATTGGGAACCACTGCAAAATCTGCAGGGCCTGTAAGGCCCATACCAAGAAGGACTGGGAGGCAGGTTGAAGTCCCTGCTGATGGAGGCAGTACTGAGGCCTTCCTCGGAGCCGTGCCAATCGGACTTGGCACCAAGTACCTTGGTGTTAGTGAGGAGCACTCCTTCCACCATATAGGAGTCTCGGAACCTTTTACCAACCCTCATGCTGAGGAAGAAGCAGAAGAAGCTGCTGGCCAAGAGAGGTTGTTCCCTGACCCCAACGGGGACAGACACGAAAAGCAGAGGAGGGTGCAACCTATGTCAGCCCTCCTCTGCCCCAGCAGCCCAGCAGTCAGTGTTGTTGACTCTGGCTCCAGAAGATCTGTCAGCACCAGAAGGTGGGTGTGGTACCAGCGCTGTTGTGATGCCATCCACACCAGAGGCATTGACCTGCTTTTGCTGTTGGTGCTGGTGTCACTGGCTGTTCAAGGGTCGGTGATGTCAAGTGCCGGTGGGCAGGAAGGACCATGCGGCTACCGATCACATTTCAGTATCAGGCTCCATGATACTGTTGAAAAGGAAACCATCCATGTTGGCCCCACCGCTGTCTTCCCCGCCTCAGCACCAGTCTCTGGCATCAGTGGGAATTGCTCCTCCATAGTCGCCAGGCAGAGATTCCACATCCTTGGAGGTGGGGTTGTACTCTTCCCATCCAAGAGCTGACCCCAACATACCACCAGCCATCCCTACCCACTTGGGAATGACATTGGAGTACTTGGCCTCATGGGCAGCGGCCAGTGCCCATGCAGTGGCCTTTTTGGAGCATTTTCCCCATGCAGGGGCCTCCATTGAGGCACTTCTATTTAGTGGGCCTCTGAAAGAGGGGCACCGCCACCCCTGAGGGCAGCACCTGATCTGGACTCCGGTACTGAGCTCGGCACTGAGCCTTCTCTGGATGAGGTCATGTTGGAAGCAGGCACGTCACCTTCCCATGATGACTACTAGGTCCACCAGCAGTTACTGAAAAGGGTGGCCCAAAATTTGTGCTTACAGGTGGTGGTAGTAAAAAAGTCTTACCATAATGTGGTCGACATCCTGATTGCAGCTGGCCTGTCAATTATTGTTTTCCCTCTCAATGAGGTCATTATGGACCCAGTGAAAGCCTTGTGGTAAACCCCCTCTTCCCTACCTCCCACAGCTTAGAAGCCTGAGAGGAAGTGTTTTATCCCTGCTCAGAGCCATGAGTTTCTATATATTTATCTCTCCTCCAAGATCTGTGGTGGTCTTCGCTGCCATCAAAAGGGATCAGCAAGGTTTGCAAGGAGCGACTCCTAACGCAAAGGACTCCAAGTAGCTGGACCTGTTTGGTAGAAAAGTCTACTCCACTGGGGGCCTGCAGCTTAGGATCGCTAACCAGCAAGTGCTGCTGGGCAGTTATGACTTCAACATGTGGGACTCCATATTGAAGTTCAAGGATGTGCTGCCATAGGCAGCCAGGATGGGGTTCTCCTTACTGGTGGAGGAGGGGAAATCCATAGTGAGGGATTCCCTGCAAGCAGCCCTTGATGAAACGGATTTGGCAGCCAGGTCTTTGGCATCTACAGTAGTCGTGCATTGGAATCCGTGGCTTCAGTCCTCCAGCCTCCTGCAGGAGGTTGTGCAAACCCTTTGGGACCTTCCCTCTGAGGGTACTTCGCTCTTTTCAGAGATGACAAACGCAAAGCTTCATGGTCTGAAATACTCCAGGGTGACCCTTAAGTCCCTGGGTTTATACACTCTAGCGACTTTGGGGAAGCACTTAAGACTGCAGCTGTCCTCCTGGTTCTTCACCCATATGGCCTGTCGACCCACAGAGAAAATGGAGCAGGGCAGTGGTCCCCAACCTTTTTTGTCTGGCGGACGCCAGACGACGAGCCACAGAGGACCATGGCGGTGGATGAGCATCCGCCAAAATTTCACTGACAAGTGGCAATGTTGATAGGCATCGCCACTGACAAGCAATGTCATCCAGAGGTGTTGCCGCCAAAATACCACTGAAAACCGGTGGCATTTTGGCAGTGATGCCTCTGGATGACGCAGCTTGTTGGCAGCATTTTGGCAGATGCTCATCTGCTGGCCAGTACGCAAGCACACTTAGAAGCCCCGGTGGCTGCCATGGTGCCCTTGGGCACCACGTTGGGGACCCCTGGAGCAGGGGCTTTAAATGCAGGCAACCACCCCCCTCCATTTCAGCATCACTGCCTGTCAGATATTAAGGGGCCCTAATCCCTTGGATCCTGAGATCCAAGGGAATGGTACTCTGCCCTTGATTTGAGAGACACCTCCTTTTATATATTAATCTTCCAAGGCCACATAAGGTTTGTCACGAACCACGCACACTACCAATTCACAGTTGTCCTATTCAGCCTGTCAGTGTCCCCACGATTGTTTACAAAATGCCTGGAGGAAGTAGCAGCCCACTTGAGGAGACTGACTGGTCAAAGGTCAGTCCAGGGCCCAGCTGGAGTCCAGCATCCACCTTATCCCGTCAACAGGCTCTAGGCCTGATAATAAATGTTCAGAAATCCACCCTCACTCTGGTGCAGAGGATAGAGTTTATTGGAGTGGTATTCAACTCTATCTAAGCTGGAGCCTTCCTCTCAGAAGGTCAATTTCAAACGATCACCTCCCTGATTGTACAGCTCAAGGACTACCTGATTACAATAGCCCAGCATGGTTTGAGGCTTTTGGGCCACATCAATTCATGTATGTACGTAGTGCAGCATGCAAGACTGCACCTCACGCCCCTACAGGCATGGCTTGCTTCGGTGTACTTGCCAAACCGCCACCATCTGGATTTGGTTATCACAGTACCTCTTAGTGCTCTTGCCTCCCTTGACTGGGGGCTGGATCTGCTGGCGGTTTGCGCAGATGTTCCGTTTTCATGGCCCCAACCATTGGTATCCCTGGTCTCTGATTCGTCCGCACAATGTTGGGGGCACACCTGGGGCCCCTCAGGACTCAAGGCCTTTTGTTTTGGGCTGCTCAATCTGTCAGGTAACCACACTGTGGGTGGTCTAGCTTAGTGTTTGGCGTGGGCATCAGGCCTAGTGTTTGAAGCAGGCCTGAGGCCTAGCGGTTGGAGCAGGCATCAGAAACTGAGTGTCAGAAACCAAGAACTAGGGTCAGAGCTGGAGGCATTAGTGAGAAGCCACAGTCAAAGATCAGGCTTGAGGTCAGGAGCTGGGTACCAGAGCCAAGGGTCAAGCTGGAATCACTGAGAGTGAGAGGGGTCTCAGGCAGGGTCAGGGTGAACAAGGATGGGTGCAAGGCAGGGTCAGCAGGAACAAGGTAACATAGGAGCAGGCACAGTGGTAGTATGAGCTCACACACACCCCCGGCCTGCCGCTAGATTGCCGCACGCCATTTGCCTCCTCACCCGCCACTTGCCTCCTCACCCGCCTGTCAGCCAGCCAGCCAGCCACTGGCTCCCTCACCGCTCACCTCTTCACCCCGCCCTGCTTGCCTACCCACCCCTCCTGCCGCAGGTCCCTCTGGTTCCTAGGATCATGGACAGCTGAGGGCTCTCCACGTGCTGCGCCTGCCACAAGCGCGAGCTCTGTGACTCCCATTGACCAGGAAAAAGTGCCAGTGGGAGCAGCTGGAGCCACAAAGGGCGGCTTGCAGGTGTCAGTAGTGCACAGAGAGCCCTCCGCCCCCTCGATCTGACCCTAAGAGCCAGAGGGACCTGCTGTGGGGCGAGGTGGGGAGTCCCAGTGGTGCTTACCTGGGACAGCTCCCAGGAAGCATACGGCAGGTCCCTCTGGGTCCTAGGATTGGGTCGGGGGGGTGGGGGGATGGAGGGCTGTCTGCCCACTGTCGGCATCTGCAAGCCCTGCCCCTGCAGCTCTGATTGGGCAGGAGGGAGCTGATGCAGCATGTGGAGAACCCCTCAGCCACTGGGCCTAGGGGCTGCTCATATTGCAAGCTCCTGCTGGCAGGTAGACGCCAGGAGCTGCCCCAGGAAGCACCGCCAGCCTTTGGACTTAGAGTTACCATATAGCTGTATTTTCCTGGACGTTTTTAGATATTTAAAAATTCCTCCTGGACGGCGATTTAAAAACTAAAAAGCCAGACATGTCCAGGAAAATACAGATGTATGTTAACCCTACCAAATAATTATTTTTCCTCTTAAATTATGTTAATTCTTTCACAAATTAGGTATAAATAGCCTTGTTTTAAATGAAAGAATTTTTATATAGTTTTTAAATGAGAAAAAAATTATAAGCTTTAACTTAATAAACCTCATAACTACTTGCTTTTTTTTAAAAAAAAATGTAAGTTTGTATTGGGAGATGTGCATGCTAATAATAAAATTAATAGCAACAATAAAATATAAAATGTGTAGTAGTTACATATGACTTGTGTCCTGGGGCAACAAATAATCATAGGCTTGTAACTCCTTCAGAGGTATTAAATTCTTTATTTTGTTTTCTTTTAGTACTTATTTAGTGTTCAATCAGCATTCACAGAAGAAAAATAATTTGGCTGTTAACTTGCTAGTTTAGGATTTCAGAGAGCCTTATTAGAAGCTGATGTAATTTCATCCTCTGGCCCTTTATGTAACAGAGTGCATATTTAGGTTACTTAATTTTAACCTAGAATTGAACAATAGATTGAAGTCCATAAAATGGGGGCTCTAACAGATGTGTACAGCTATAAAGTTGGATAAAAGTCTTTCATTTTTGTGAGTTGAGGACAGCATTAGAATTGTGCATTGTGTAAATTATTTGTTTTCCATCGTACTGTATAGCTTATAGTGCATGCCGCTCATATTTGTACAGTAGTTACAGCTGGACAATCCCTGGCAGCCCTTGAACCAATGTTATTTTCATGTTTTTTATGAGTGAAGGTATTGCATGTGTTTCTGTTGCAATCAGTTTTCAGTTACAATTTGCATGTTCTTGCTAATGCCCTGACACTGCAATTTACAACAGAAATAGAGTGTTGTGTGCACACAGAGCCATATAGATAATGGGGCTCCATGTAAGTTTGGCAGCCTTATCAGACTTCAGTAAAATTTGATTTTTAGTGTTTTTGGTTTTTACTTAAATAAATCATACTCTCCAAAACTACGTTGTATTTAACCATAGCAGCAGTGTAGTTTGTAGTGACAGTATTGTTATTCGTAGCTATTTACTATTTTTATAGTATTTTGTCATGTAGTCAAATTTCTCTCATGCGAAACTATTTCATTTCATAGTAGTATTATATCACTTCGTAAAAAGAATGAAGTTTCATTTAATTAAATATCAACAATACCTTTGAAAGAACATTCTGAGAAAATAATTAATGTAGCAACAAAAAATAATGAATCCACAGATGCTTGTTTGCTTTTAAAATTTAAAAAGCTGTACCAAAGTGAAGTATTGTTACTTGAAAGGCAGTTGCAGAAATATAAATGATATTTAGCACTTGCATAATGCTTTTCATTGGAAGATCTCAAAGTATTCTCCCAATGTGGGTAAACATTTTGTTCCTCTTTTACAAATGAAGAAACTGAGGTACAAACAGATGTTAAATAGCCTGCCTAAGGTAACAAAATGAGTTAGTAGCAGGAATAAAACCACATCTCCTGACTCCAGTTCAATGTCCAGTCCACTGAACTACAAATGTCTCCCAGATAGCAACATTGAATGGATTTTCCTAATCAGTAAAATTTCCATATTCCACTAAGACTGAAACTGAAATTTAAGTTATTGTTTCTCCTCCCTTGTACTACCCTTTCATGTGGTATGGTAATCTTGGCACATGAATCATACAGATTTTTTTCTGATTACCCCGCTCTTTGCTGTGTCAGCACTCTATGATTTACATACTGTAATCCGCAATAGACAGATGCGGTGGGGGGTTTTCCCCCACCAAACTTTAGAAGTTGAGTATGTATTTTATAATTCTCATTTACTGAAATTCTCATTTGTTGTGACCGTAGCTATTCCAAACGTGCCAGCAAATGATGTGTTTTGACATCTGTGTTATAATGTGAGCTCATCCTTAATTGATAAGTATAGCATATGTTTGGGGAAATACAAATTGGGTTGGGCAAAGAAACAAACTTACTACTTTCCCTCTTGAGATGTAATAGAAATGTACATCTAATAGGAATAAAAAAGAATAATTTAAATGTTGTATTTGGTTTAAAAACTCTAGTCTTAACGTTTACAAAAAATGAAGTGGGATAATTTTTGCAGTTTGTAAAATTATGGTTCTTGTTTATCTTGAAAACAACTTTAAGTTTTAGGTATCACTGTGCCTTCCCTCGTGCATCTCCCAAACCATTAGCTGTAAGAAGTTATCAAGTCAGCCAGATTGGAGTTCTCATTGAAAAGACATCATTTGGACTGCTTTTAATAGCCAAAGAAACAAATAAAAGAAATGTGTTCCCCAGGAGTAGAGGTTGTTCGTAACTCTGAAATGTTTGTAACTCTGAACAAAACGTTATGGTTGTTCTTTCAAAAATTTACAGCTGAACATTGATTTAATATAGTTTCGACACTTGATCATGCAGAAGAAAAATGCTGCTTTTAACCACTTTAAATTGAAACAAGCACAGAAATACTTTCCTTACCTTGTCAAATCTTTTTTTAAACTTTCCCTTTTTTTAGTAATTTACATTTAACACAATAATATACTGTATTTGCTTTTTTTTTTTCTGTCTCTGCTGCTGCCTGATTCATAGAATCATAGATTAGAGGTGGAAGAAGCCTCAGGAGGTTATCCAGTCCAACCCCCTGCTCAAAGCAGGACCAACACCAACTAAATCATCCCAGCTAGGGCTTTGTCAAGCTGAGCCTTAAAAACCTCTAAGGATGGAGATCCTACCACCTCCCTAGGTAACTCATTCCAGTGCTTCACCACCCTCCTAGCAAAAATAACCAACTAGTGGTGATGTATTTATTTTGATGGAATATTTGGGCTCAAATAGTCAGAGGCATTAACATGATCCTGTCACTTTGCAACATTAAACAGTGTTAAGCAAGGTTTAGGGTTTGGTATCCATGGCAAACATACCATTAAAAATCCTTTTAACCCTTTATTCAACATAAATATAAAAGGAGAAGGAGGAAAGACAATTAAAGCATTTGAAATGTAAAGTATTACATAAAGGTTTCATTTGAATAATATCCCTTGTTCCCGTTCCCTTTACAGAGGTTTTGGAAGGAACCCCTCCCCTCTGCAACCCTCCTGCCTGATATTCTCTTAGATGGTATTAAAGATGGTAATAACTGTCCTTTTGGGGAAAAGAGAAGCTGCCAATTGAGTTGGGCTGGAGCTTTTATTGTTGCTGTTATTAATAGTCCAATTGTTTCCTAGATTTATAGATTCTGAGGCCAGAAGGGACCATAGCGCTCATCTAGTCTGACCTCCTGTAGAAAACAGACCGTAGAACTGCCTCAAAATAATTTCTAGAGCAGATCGTTTAGAAAAACATCAAACCTTGATTTAAAAGTTGTCTGAAATGGAATCTTCACCATGATCCTTGCTAAATTGTTCCAATGGTTAATTACTCTATTAAAATTTTATTCCTTATTTCCAGTTTGATTTTTTTCCTAGGTTCAACTTCCAACTGTTTGATTACATTATACTTTGTCTGCTAGATTGAAAAGCCCATAAGTAAATATCTGTTTCTCATGTAGACTGAATTAACTCTTACTACTACTCTTTGTTCAGCTACGTAGATTGAGCTCCTTGAACCTACTACTATAAGGCATATTTCTGATTCTTTCAGCTCTTCACTGAACCCTCTCCAATTTATCAACATTCTTCTTGAATTTTGGACACTCAAACTGGACACAATATTCCAGCAGTGATTGAAACAGTGCCAAATGCAGGGCTAAAATAACCTGTGTACTTCTATTTGAGATCTCCTTGTTTATGCATCCCAGTATCACATTAGTCCTTTAGGCCACAGTATTTCACTGGGAGCTCATGATCAGCTGAATACTTACCATTCCCCCCTCCCCGCAAATTTCAGAGTCACTGCTCTCCAGGATAGTGTCATCCATCCTATGAGTATGACCTAAATTCTTTGTTCCTAGATGTGTGAGTTTACGTTTAGCCATATTAAAACACATATTGTTTGCTCTAGCTAGTTTACCAAGCAATCCAGATAGCTCTGTGTTAGTGACCTTGTCCTTTTCAATATTTACCACTCCCCTAATTTCTTGTCATCTACAAACTTCATCGGTGATGATTTAATGTTTTCTTCTAGCTCACTGAAAAAAATGTTAACTAGCATAAGGCCAGGAACTGATCCCTGTAGACCCCTGCTTTAAACCCTCCCACTTGACGATTCCCCATTTACAATTGTATTTTGAGACCTATCAGTTATGTGGAATAGAAAACAAGACAAATACACACACAAAAGGGGAAACAACAGCGAAGTCAGAAAATGTAGCGTCTGTCGCTGGTGTTGACTCTCACAATCTCGGTGCTGGAAGAACACAGGCATAGCAGGCAGTCTTATCAACCAGTCCAGCACCTGGCAAACTTGTACCACCATCAGGCTACTTAGGGCATTGCTCTTAGCTGTATTTCTGGTCCTAGGCTTAATTAGTGTTGTAAAATTTACGATCTTGGCCAGCTAAGACAGACTTCTGTTAGACACAAGGCAAAAGGAGAAGGGTAGGAAAGAGAACTAAAGTGAGGAAAAAAATGGACACAGATCTGGGGGCTGTGTGTGTGTATGTGAGAGAGACTTACATCACAGGTGTTCAGGATTTGGAGCCAGTGGGGATGGTGGCGGCAATGTCACCTGGATCCTTCCCGTGGCCTGGTCTTGTCAGGAGATCTCTCGGGATTAGGATAGTGAAGGCCCAATGGTGTCACAGTGGCTCCAGGAAATGATGGTGTGGCAGCCAGGATGGTGTAGGTCTCTCCTTTACCTTCTCTGATCAAGACAGCACTGGAATCCGTCTGCCCACGCCTGGCTATTTCCCCCTAAAAGTCTCTTTTTGAGGACCCTAAAAGGGGAGTGGTGGGTAGTGTAGTTCTTTAATCCTCCAGCTAGGCCTAATTTCCAACACATCAATTTTGGTCCATTGATTTCCAGTCCCATGCTTCTTTTTTTTTTTCTTTTCTTTTTAAGCAGGAATAATTTTAACACAGTCCGTGAATTATATCAGTAGTCTTTATGTTTGGACCAATTCAGTCTTTCTGTTTCCCTTTACCCCTTTTACATATCAACGTCTGCTGTTTGTTGTTACAGTTCATTGTGAGATTTTATAAACTTTCACTCATATTTTACAGTTGATCTCACAATTAGGGTAAATTTGTAGGCACAGTTATCACAATAGTGGCCAAGAGTCAGTGTAGCTGTCCTGTTGCTGACTCCTAAACATACACAAAAGCAGCCAATGTTTGTACTGATTTGAGCTATTCAGGGTTTAACCTTGCTTAAAGGATATTATATGTACTTATTTTCATTCTATAGAGAAGAAAATATTTTTAAAGTGCAGACAATTTACAAAAAAAAAAAAGAAATAAGACTCCCTCATCAACCTACTCCCTGATGTGGTATGTGGTCCTTCTCAGAAACCACCGAGGTCCCTCGTATCCAGAGCCGTGGAGGTTGAAGAGGTTCGTGCAGGTATCTTAGCTGGTTCTCTAGTCACCTGACTCCTTCGGGACAGAGAGAACACGGATTAGATGACGGATGGCCAGCCACTCAGCCCGAACATATAAGATAGTTGCGATGGCGCCCAGCGGGCAGCTACCACACTGGGACCAGCTTTGGCCTTCACTTTCCACACCTCTCGTAGTCCTGCCCTTTTCAGCAGCCCTGGTACTTCTCCCCCGTGGACAATGTGACTGGGGACGGCAAGGACTTGTAGTGGTCTGTATGGTCCCTGTATGTGCCCGCGGGAGGTCGGTGTTCAACAGCAACCCACGAGTCTTTTGAAACCTCGCCCCCTCCGTTCACTACCATCCTTGCCGCGAGTACACTTCTCCGAGCCGAATAGACATCTCCATAACTACCTCACGATACGACCGCATCAGGATGGAGTTTCAGCTGAGTCTCGTGTGTTCTTTCATTGCTCCTCATTTGAGAATACAGCTTGATTACATCCATGTAGACGGATGTGTGCGATGGCACGTTTTCTCAACTACCTGAAACCTGACCGCGTTGGATCCAGCCCTTGTGATTATTCTGCTGAGGGGGTTTAAGCTATACCAGAACAGCACGCCGGGACAGTGCAGTCCCTGGTATATGCCCCGCTATTTGGCACGTTGATGCCGTAGCCCCTATGATGCAACTGCCTTGAGTTCGCACTTCCAGTGTGCTGCCAACGACGTCCTATTGAGTTCTTGGTCAGGCAGAAGCGTCCTTAGTGTCGCTTTTGAGCTTGTATACCTGCCAGACATTCACAAGATCACGTGGGTGCATTGTAGTCGTAGGCTTTCTTAGTAGTCACACAGGCTGTGCTCAGATTGGTCTGTCTAGACCGTGAGCTTTGCGCGACTGCTCATAGGGTAAGCAGAGCTTGTGTTTTGATCCCTCTGTGTTGTTTCGCCCCTAATGCCTGGCTGAATGCTGGCGGCATTACCTGGCCATATGGTCCTCGTGCTTGCGGCTATGATGCCTGATAGGACTTGTTCCATGTTGTGGGGAGGCAGGTGATGTCGGTATGGTGACGCTTCCGTTCCTGCAGGGTCCTTGTTCAATGATCAGATCATGTTCCTTCACTTGTGTGTTAGTCCATGGAGCCTGCAGCTAGCAGCTGGTTCAGAGGCAACTGGATACGCGTAGTGATTAAGAGCACCGCCCTTTATGTATACAGAAGGAGACGCGCCCTTTGATAACGCAGAGACGGGGGTCAAACTGGTGGTACCCAAAGCTTTCCGTAGGGGTCCTTGGCAAAAGACCCCTTAATCGCTGCGTTCACCTGTTCCTACCTGCAGGATATAGAGTTGACAGGCGAACTATGGACGAGTCCATCGCGGCCGAACTCGCCCGGATTAACAAGGTCCGTGCCAGATGTTGAGGAACCAGGACAATCTGATGATAAGTGGGCTATTGGAACAAACCATTCATGGACAAGACAAGAGAACCTGGAATTACATATATATTCTACTTTTGCATCCAGGGTATTCAAGGAAAAAGCAAAGCCGAAATGGAATACTTATAGGCATAGACACTAAGATGCTTAATTTTTGTATCCTATCTCAGCTCGGCTTTATGCCACAATCCTCCTGGGCAGTGCCTTCGGAGAAAATGTGCCTGAAATTGCGGTTTGTTAGGGATTTATTTGCCTTTGCAGGCCTACTTAATCTCTGATACAATTTCTGTTTTTCACTGAGGCCCTGATTTTTACCTGATTTTCCAGATGGCTTGCCTAAAATATAAAGAGGTTAAGTGGTTTGAATACAGTTATTTGATGGGTCACTGTCAATGTCTCAGTTGAATTAGAGCTTGGGTAGTCTTGGTTCACTCTCTTGGTTCACTCTGAAATAAGTAGAACTCTCTTGGAGTGGAACTCTCTTGGTTCACTCTGAAATAAGTAGACCACAGAGCCTTTTTTGGCAGCAGGCAGACTGTAGGTATTTGTTTGTAAAATAATTCAGAATGATTTACATTTTAACTAAAGAAGTTAACATGCTTTGTTTTTTGTAAAGTAGTGAGAGAAAAAGTTACACTGAGATTTATATGGTTTTAAAGTTAACTGTTTTGAAACAATGAGGTATATTTGGCTCATTGACATTGTAAATGAAAAGCTATTGTTATACAATAAAAAATAATGTTGTATATAATATTGCGAGGCCCAGCACATTTTGTTATGGTATACTGATTTCCAATATGATGAGTTAGTGTATTGGGGTTCTTAAATATCCTGTTTCTAAGTTTGACCTAGTTTCTGAACACAGGTTATTGGGAGTATTACTTCCCAGCGCTGACTGAAATTATTTTCTGATATTAATCTACTTTTTAAAAACGGTTGTTCTCATTATTTAAAAAAAAAACAACATTCAAATCTCTATGTATAACTTTTTTTCTCACTGCTTCAAAATGCAAAGCACGGTAACTTCTCAAGTTAGAATTTATATTGGTCTCGATTATTTTATGTGATGATAATGATTCGTAGCTTTTATATTGCATGTCTCATCATTACATCTCAAAGCGTTTCACAATTTTTCTTTAATATACTTATCCTTACAACACTGCTCTGACGAAGGGAAGGAATGTGAATCATTTGTTAGCCTTTAATGTGGAGAGTTAGCGTTGGAGGAAAAAGATTTTACTTCATCACAGGTGTAAAGGGAGTATTAAAACAGAGCATTTGTCTCCAGTTGGAATAATTCATGGACCGTGCCCATGCTCCTTCCCCAAATCCAGTGTTCCACAGGCTAGCATTTTCATTTATATTCTTGAGGATGTCGTGGTGAGAGACTTACTGGCTGGAAATAAGATGGAGGGAACATAAGAATGGCTATACTAGTTTAGACCACTAGGCCATGTAGCCCAGTATCCTGTCTTCTGATAGTGGCTGATGCTAGATGCTTCAGAGGGAATGAACAGAACAGGACAATTGTTGAGTGATCCATCCAGCCCCAGTTTCTGGGAAAAAGAACAAAAGACGTGTCTCTGTTTGATAAATGTTATGAAACCTGCTATATCTTTTGATGCAGAAGAAAGGCCCATTTTAATCCCGGATATTCCTTGAGTTCCTTCTCTGTTCTCCATTCCCCATCTTCTCTCTGAAGCCTCATTCTGAAAAAAATGAAACTTTAAGCTTCTCTGGGAGCCTAGGCTATAACTTGATCTGCTAAAATCAAAGCAAAGCATTATCCTGTGTCTACATTAGGAAGAATAGCTGAGTTAAGATTGGGTTTAGCTAGCTAATGTTAACTAATTCCAGTCTAAACTCAGCCACTTTTCTTAGTCTAATTTAGGTCTAAAGAGGAATTACATGCAATTGAGAATATTTTTTGTAAAATTTTATATCAGTTTCTTCTATTACATTTCACTTTTTTGCTCAGGCAGGTCAAGGAAAAAAGAATAATAGGTTTTTACAGCAGGAGTAGTAGTGACCACTGTGTTTAAGATTGAAAAAAATATTTCTTTCATAGCCCATGTCTCAGTCACTCCTGATTTTGTGAAACCATCTTTTGGGCTGAAATTGAGTCCCCACAAAAAAAAAACAACCCCACAAACAAACAAATTAAAAACCCCACAAATAACCTCCACAATCCCAAAGAACTGTTTCTGAGTGAGAATGAAAAAAAAAATTCTTCCTATCATTTAAATTAAAACAAAATTGTGCCTCTTTTTAATATAATTTTGAACAATCCTAGTAACTGAAACTGCTATGGTTTTGAAAGTTCAAGTTTGGAATGGAAATAGTCTTCCCCAAACAGCAGTGTAAGACTGTTCTGAAAGGTATTATTTTTGATCTGAGAGTTACGTACATTTGAAATTTGCCTACGAAGCATGCGCAGGTGTTTTTCTGAAATTGTTGAGCGCATACCTAAGAAAGGATGCACTGTGCAGCTAAATTCCACTCATTTTTTAAAAAAAACATACAGTGATCCCATTTCACACAGTGAGATACTAAGTTTATAGAGACGTCTACTGTTTTCATGAGCTCTTCTTTACTGAAAAGTTGCCCATTGGGCTTAAGAGTTATGGGCCAAATTCTGGTCCTCTCACACAGCCTTAGTAATTGGCCCTTGTGTATTTATGGACCTAAGTGGATTAGGACCCTTACTTCCAAAATTTTGACAAGGTAAAGGAGACTCTCACACCTGCTCTGTGGGTGCTGGTGATAACTCTTTGGCTGCAGACTATGGACCACCTGTTCAAAGGTTCCTCCCTATTCTCAAGCCTCCCTTTGTTAGTCTGCAAAAAGAAAGCTGCCACATGTCAGTGTCTTGCAGCAAACGGTGCAGGTTTCCCACCTCTCGTTTCCCCCCTCCACATGCACACAAGCAGTGAAATTGTATTGATTTAACTGAATTTCAGGTCTGTGTTACTCTCTGAGGGTGGGAACAATGGGGAGGAGGCACTTTGGACCTATGAGGCAATACTCTTGATATGTAGGCCCTTTTAAAATGATGCTGATAAGCAAAACTATGTTGTGACTCCTGCTTATAGTGTTCTGGGCTTTCAAAATAAATAAAAACCACCTAGAAGTAAAGAACATCCTGTTGTAGGCTAGTTATTATGGGGTTTAGGACTCAGCATACTCTGTGCCTTGTGGTTCAAAGTAGATTGAAACACCATCTAAAGAGGAGGGGGAGCAGAAGGGGAGTGCTGCTTACTGGAGCCAGAGTGAGGAGGGGGAGGTCTCCCTCTGCTTCTAGCCGAGGTGGGGCAGCTGTGCTCCCCTTACTACTCCTGTATGTGTGCTGTATTTTAGTCTTTGATGGTTGTTGCTGAGAAGAAATTGATTCATAGATTTCAAGGACAGAAGGGAACACAGTGATCATCTCGTCTGAGCTCCTGTATAACAAGGCCATAGAAAGAACAGGAGTACTTGTGGCACCTTAGAGACTAACAAATTTATTGTAGCATAAGCTTTCGTGAGAATTTATTAATCTCTAAGGTGCCACAACTACTCCTATTCTTTTTGTGGATACAGACTAACATGGCTGCTAGTCCGAAACAGGCCATAGAATGTCTCCAAAATAATTCCTAGTGCAGATCTTTTAGAAGAAACATCCAATCTTGATTTAAAAAATCAGTGTTAGAGTATTCTCCATGTCTCTTGGTAAATTTTTTTTCATTGGTTAACTACCCTCACAGTTAAAAAATTTACACATTATTTCCTGTCTGAATTTGTCTAGCTCTAATTTACAGCCATTGGATTGTTATAATTTTGTCTGTTAGATTGAAGAGCCCATTATTAAGTATTTGTAGTTGCAGACTGTAATCAAGTCACCCCTTACCCTTCCCTTTGTTCAGCTAGATAGATTGAGCTCTTTGAGTCTATCTATATAAGGCATCTTTTCTAATCCTTCTTGCGGCTCTTCTCTGAATCCTCTCAGATATTTTAACATCCTACTTGTCTTGTGGATACCAGAACTGGACACAATATTCCAGCAGTGGTCACACCAGTGCTAATACAGAAGTAAAATAATCCCTGTATTCCTACTCAAGACTCCTCTATTTATGTATCCAAGTATTTCATTAGCCCTTTTGGCCAGTGTTTCATGGGGTACTCATGTTCATCTGATTATCCACCATGACCACCCCAGTCTTTTTCAGGTCACTGCTTTCCAGGATAGAGTTCCCCATCGTGTAAGTAAGGCCTATACTTTTTGTTTCTAGATGTAAACATTTACATTTAGGTGTATTAAAAATGCATATTGTTTGTTTGTGCCCAGTTTGCCAGGTGCTCTGTATCCATGATCTTTCCTCTTCATTATTACCACTTTATTTGCCCCCAATTTTTGTGTCATCTGCAAACTCAAACTGATGATTTTATGTTTTCCTCCAGGTCACTGATAAAACTATTAACTGGCATAGGGCCATAACCAAATCCCTGTGGAGCCTCACTAGAAACACTTCTGCTTGGCGATGATTAAGGCTATGATTTAGTCACGGATGTCACGACAGTCACGGATTCCGTGACTTTCTGGACCTCTGTGACTTGTAGGGCATCAGAAGGAGGAAATGGGACTGTGCGCTTGTACCCTGCAACTGGGGCTGGCTGGAACCAGGATCCTGCAGCCCCAACTCCATGGCTTCTTCTGCAGCCACCAGAGAGACCAGGGGCTTCAGCGAGGGCCATACGCCCCAGCCCTGCAGTGCCACAGACTTAGCAGGGGATACAGCTCGGGCCATCCACCTCAGCCCCCCTGGCTTCCACCAGGGGCTGCAGCTGCAGCTGGGACCATGCGTCCCTGCCCAGCATTGTCCCGGGCTTGGCAGTGGCCATGCACTCCAACCCCGCGGCATCCCAGGCTTGGTAGAGCTGCAGCCAGGGCCGCACGCTTCAGCCCCACAGGGTCCACGTGCCTCCTAGTCTTGTGACCTTCACTGGAGGCTGAAGCTGGGGCTGTGCCCCCCCGGTGGCTTCCCAGGGCCGTGTTCCCCTCCCCTCCCCCTATTGCAGCTGGGGCTTGGTGGGGGCTGCAGTCCGACCTCGCACCCCGTCCCATAGCTGGGCCAGTTCTGGAGTAAGGGCTGTGTGTCCCCCGTGGCTCTGTCCCTGACTTTCGCCACTGGATTTGGGGCTGTGCCCCTTGCCATGGTGCGGGACTCGGCCTGTCAGTCCCTGTTCCCCCCAATGGGACTCCATTCATCCCCCCTACATAGCCCTGCCCCCAGTTATTTTTAGTAAAGTAATGGACAAGTCACAGGCTCTGTGAACTTTTGTTTATTGCCCGTGACCTGTTTGAGACTTTTACTAAAAATAACCGTGAAAAAATCTTAGCCTTAAAGATGATTCCACATTTACAGTTACATTTTGAGACCTATCAGTTAACCAGCTTTCAATCCATTTAATATGTCCATGTTAATTTTATATCATTCTAGTTTTTTAATAAAAATGTTGTGCAGTACCAAGTCAAATGCCTTACACAAGCCTATTACATCATCACTTTTATCTTTATCAACCAAAACTATAATCTCATCAGAAAAAGATATCAAGTTATTTTGACAGGATCTATTTTCCATAAACGCATGTAGATATTACCTTCCTTTAATTTTTTATTAATCAAGTCTCATATTAGCCATTTTGTCATCTTACCCAGGATTGATGTCAGATTGACAGACCTAGAATTATTCAGGTCATCCCAGTTACCCTTTATAAACATTGGCACAATAGTTGTTTTCTTCCAATCATCTGGAACTTGTGTTCCGAGACTACTGAAAATAAACATTAATGGTGTAGAAAGCTCTTCAGCCAGCTCTTTTAGAACTCTTAGATGCAAGTTATCTGGACTGTCTGATTTAAAAAGGTCTTTAGTAGCTTCGATTTAATATCCTCCTGAGATACTAGTGGAATGAAAAGAGTGTTATCATGTGATGATAGTACATCATATGCTTTTCCCCCAAATATAGAACAGAAATATTCATTGAACATTTTTTCCTTTTCTGAATTATTAGTGATAATTCTAAAATTTCCATGTAGTAATGGACCAATGCAATTGTTAGGATTCTTTTTGTTTCTTATATACTGAACCCTCCACCACCACTTTATTCTCCTTAACTTTTTTTGGCCATAGAGTTCTCCACGTGTCTCTTTGCTTCCTTTATCAACTTTCTACAATTCCTAGCTTCTGGTTTATATTCATTATGATAAATTTCCCATTCATTATATATTATTATTTTTTATAGCTGCCTTCACTTCACCTCTTATCTGGGTTGTTTTTTTAACCAGTATAGCCTTCTTCCTCAATTGCGGGATGTGGCTTTTTGGGATCTAGTAAAGTGTTTTTAAACTAGTCCAAATTATCATTCACGTTTTTCTGATGACATTTTTCCTCCTGCCTGATTTGGCTCATAATTATTTTCAACTTTGAAAAATGGGCCCTTTTAAAGCAGCGAGAGTATATATATTACTGTTTTGAACTAATTCTGTTTGTGTATTAGAAATCATTTGTACCTAAGCTACCATTAAATTTTAATACTTTGTTCAGTTTTTCTTTGTCAGTCAAGACAAGTTTGACTATAGAATACCCCCATGTTGGTTGCAACGCTTTTTGAGTTAGGAAATTGTCATTATAATATTTAAAAATTCACTGGGTTTAAATCTCTTTTGTGATGATAAGCATGCATGTAATGGTGAGTCTTATGTTTCGTTTAAATCGAGGTCCTGAATTTCAGCAGGTATCCAGACGTAAGGCTTATGTGTGTATGATAACGATTGTGAAACAGCTTGAATGTTTAGCAATGAAGGGCTGTTGCTTCCTCCTCCCCCTACCCTCCCGCCCCTGTTAATCTTGCTTTATTTCAAATATGGGGTAAACATGACAGTAAAACAATGGTGGGGAAACCTCTGTGAAGGGATCCTCATGGGGTTTCTTCCTTTTTTATGCTCTTCTGTGGATTTGACCACTGGAGGGAGTATGCTGGCCTAAATTTATCAGAATTAGTTATTTTAACAAATGTACTGTGTCTTTTAAAAACAGAAATATAGCTTATTACGTATATGTCTTTGTTTATCGTAAATCAACAGGGTTAACTACATTTATTTAAATATAAACTAATTTACTTCGTAGAATGTATATTGTATCATTTCTTTTTACATTCTTCCCACTTTACCATTTTGGTTTCACATGAGAAAGCTTTCTGTCCAAAAACATTAAACACCTCTTAAATCTCCTTGCTTGTTTAAATCACCATTTACATGAACGTTGGCAAAGCAAAGGAACATAAATTTATAGAAAAAAATACTAAACAAACATCTAGAGAACTGAATGTAAATTCTATACACAACATGGATTTATAGAGAGCAAAACTTGCTATGCTTTAATGCTTTCTGAAAAGAATTAAAACACAGTTCAAGTATGGATTTTAAAAAGCTTTGGTGTGGGATTTTCAAAGTAGCCTAAAGGAGTTAGGGTTCTCAGTGGAAGTTAGGGACATAACTCTCTTAGGCATCTTTAAATATCCCAACCTTGATCTTCATCATATTTAATTTTTTGTGTGGTGAATGTTTCTGGATTTTTTTTGTATTTCCATGAGAGAGAGAACAAGTGCCAGTTCAGAGAAAACACATAGCCTTAGTAAATGTATTCTCTCTTTAATAAAGCTCTGTAATTTCATTAGGGTGGTCCCATTAAATTAGTCTGATGTATGTAAACCATTTCAACGTATACATTTTTCAGGGTTTAAGCATATAAAATAAGAAGAAAGCTTGAAGGGAATAGAAAAGCAGTGTTCCCCTTAATGGTTTTTACAACTTCTGCAATCAATTATCCTCATCTAAATGTACTCATATTTTATTGATTTTTTTTTTTGCTGACAAATGGAATTTATAGAAAGCAAATAGTCTTAAACAAATCATCAAGTGGAATATAAACAAATCCAAAACTATCAGGTGTTCAATCCCTTCTCTGCTGCTTGCTAATCAGTTGGTACACTGTACATTTTAGTCTGTTCCAAATTATTTTGGGTTTAAGTGGCTCAAGCCACTCTCTTGTTGCTTCCCAGTATATGAATAGGATTTACAGTAGGCATCACTTTCATCCTATAAGTGCCTGAATAACAAGAAGTGCTGCTTGCAGTGGTTTGAATTTTCTCTGCATCCTCTTTAAAATCTCTATTCTTTCTCCCTTTCCTCTCTTCCAAACACTCTCTTATCATTTTTCATTATTTTTATTACCTTTTCTGATTGCATAGTTATTGGGAAAAAGCATTGTGTAAAATCTTGGGAAAATTTTCATTGACTTTATTGGGGCCATTGATCAACCATTATTTTAGAACTCTTAAGACCATGAATTGCCACCCTCAGTTTGATCCTGGGCTTCTTCGAATGTTCTCTCCCTTCACAATCTTCATCAGTTGCCTAGACCCTAGTGCCCTAAGTTCTTCCTCTCACTCTGTCATTTGCCATGAAATGTAGCTCAGAAAGTTAAAGATTGGGTAGTTTGCACATGTGACTACCTGGGAAGTTACATGGCTGCTATAGCCTAGATCAGTGGCTCTCAACTTTTCCAGACCCCTTTCAGGAGTTTGATTTGTCCTGTGTATCCCAAGTTTCACCTCACTTAAAAACTACTTGCTTATAAAATCAGACATAACAATACAAAAGTGTCCCAGCGCACTATTCCTGAAAAATTGCTTACTTTCTCACTTTTACCATATAATTATAAAATAAATCAATTGGAATATAAATATTGTACTTAAATTTCAGTGTATAGTATATAGAGCAATATGAACAAGTCATTGTCTGTATGATATTTAATTTGTACTGACTTTGCTAGTGCTTTTTATGTAGCCCGTTGTAAAACTAGGCATCTAGATGAGTTGATGTACTCCCTGGAAGACCTCTGTATACCCCCAGGGGTATGCATACCCCTGGTTGAGAACTAGTGGCCTAAATGGAGCATATCTTTGAAACTGATTTCTTTTTCACCCCATAACTTTCTAATTGCAAGTGGCCATCAGCTTTTAGGATTATTAACACAACAGGAACACATTTTTTGCTTTTAAATAGCAAATAACAATTGAAATCAACCCTATAAAAGTCACTTGGGGGCAATTATGGGCCTGTTAAGAACCCAATGTTGAAACCATCCCTTTGAAGTCAGTGGCAGTTAGAAATGTGAATTGATCCAAGAGATTTGTTAGATTTTTCCTGCAAGAAACATAGTTTATTCCAAAGATTGTCAGAGCAATCCCAGCACTGGAAAAAAATCCTTGTTGTGGGACTAGAAATGGCTTGTGTGATCAATCATCCATGCTTCACAAGTTGACCGTTTATAAACCTTTAGCTCCTTATTGTTTTCTAGTAGTGAGAGTTAAGGATTCTGCCAAAATAAAATGCTATTTAAAATTTTTTGAAAGTGCTCAACGCTGACTTAACTCTGCTCCCACTGAAGAAATTGGAAATTTTACTGTTAATTCAGTGGGAAAGAATTTGGCCAATGCTGAGTACTTTTGAAAATCTCATCCTAAATTTATTATTGATTCTCTACATGGAAATTGGCCCATCATCTCTGTATGTTTTCTTTTGCCCAGTAAAAAAGTGCTTGTTCCAGTTTCAGATGAGTATAATTATAATCTGAGTTGGATTTTACCCTTCTTGGGTAATGCAGCTGGATCTATTCTGTTCTGGGCATTAATCTCATAGTGAGTCTCACTGAAAGACTTAGTGTTGAGCTCTGATAAGTGAAGCTGTGAATAATTGGCCAATGGGATATCCTGCAAATGCTAATCCTGCCTGAAGGAGTAATTTTCTTGTCTAGTTTTTTGTTTTGGAAATTTTCTAATGATGTTATATTTTTGTGTTTAAATAGTTGTATATTGGTGAGAAAAGGCAAAGAATTATTTTTATCTGACATCATTACTCCTTTGAGTGCTGCATATACATACTTTAGGCATGCACTTGAAGATAGCGAGTTGATTTTTATGTTTACAAAAATTTGAACTTGTATATTCACTCTGATCCAGACATTAATACTTTGCTTCATTCTCATATAACATAAGCATGAAATTCACCAGGTGCACAAGACTCTATCTTGGGGGTTTCACGCAAAGCTATTGTGCTGGAGGTTTATATACACACATTAAAAAAGAAAGAGAGAAGAATGAAATATATATTTACGTTGCAGTAATGGATGCTTTCACCTTCAATGGGCTATGGGAAGCTGTGTATTTCATTCAAGTAAAGTTCAAGGTAGTCTACATGCAAATGTATAAACAACTGATAAACATAGAAAAGCCAACTATCAGTTTCAAATGATATATTTGAACAATGCACATTACAATTATATCAAATAACATCTGAACATTAGCCAAACTTTAATTTTTGCTTATACAATTATGAATATTAATGAGATTGAGACATAGATAAGACACTTATTGCATGTTTAAAAGTTTTTTTGTACAGTATTCTGAATGCACCCAGCTCTTAAATATATTGTATTTCATATTTAGAAGTACAACCTCAAATACTACCCCCCCATTTAACTAAGCCAAGACCCTGAGTATTACCTGATTAAGTGTCTTCAATACTTGCTGCAGAATCTATCTATTAGGATAGAATAGTTTAAATAATATAAGATTTAATCCAAAATACGTTCTAGTTCATGGATTTGTGAAGAAAACCTTATAAATGTAACACAGTGCAATGTCCTACTGCATTTGCACACAATCAACCTAAAATAGCTGTAAGAGAGATCTGATCTAATCTGATTTATCTTAATGGGGTGTTAATGAGTAATCCTACAGATGACATTTAAATGTCAAGACTGATAACCATTTCACTGCTACAGAAAATATCAAACCAATCCATTACTGTTGGTTGCAGTGTCATTAATTGAGGCCAGATGCAATGGGACATCTCACTGCTGTCAAGGGTTGTTGGATCAGTAAAAACAAACAAGCCTTCTCAAAACATTTAAATCCAAGTGCCTGTGGGCGGGAAGGAGAGGAGATGCATGTACTCCTTATTGCCAAAAGTCTAGGTTCCTGGGTTCCAAAAACCCATGCTGCCCAAATGCCAAAAGCCTCAACTGGCCTCTTCCCTAGTATCAGAACCTTCAGCTTTCCCCCTGCAGCTTCTCAGTATCAAAGTCTGCATCATGCTGACAACTGGATGGCAGTATAATCTAAATTTAATGCAATATTGTAATAATTAACACAGACTATTATATTGATATTCATTTTCATATTTAAGTCAAAAGAAACCTCCCATCTTAATTTTCCTTAATCTGCCACAGAATTCCTTGTTTGCTGCACTGGTGTACTGCTGAAACCAGACATTCTTGCTGTAGAGTTTGGGTCCAGCTTTGCCTCAGAGAACAGGGGGCTAACTAAAGATTAGTAATATCTCAGTGTAACCTGTCTGCCAGGTGAAGCCAGCAGCAACATGGGCCGGATTCAGTATCTAGGGGTTCTTTTTCAGTACAAAACTGGCTCGAACCCCCACCCAGTGATCTGGAACAATTACACACCACCCCCTGGACGTCTCTAAGAGGCAGTACTGCCCCTCTCACAAGCACAGAGTCTGTGTAGCAAAAAAAAATTAATAAAAGGAGGGAAGTAATTCAGCATTAATTTGGGAAAACACCGCAACTAGGGTTTAGAAACAAACCATAAGCAAAAGACCCACCCCCAAGTAAGTTGGGCAGTGACCTTTTCCCCTCAGGTTCTTAAGTCCAGCAACCCAAAAGTCCCTTTCACGTGCCTGTCCCTTCTCTGTACCCCACTCACAGGTGCTGTCCTTGGCCAGTGCTGCCCCAGTGTTCAGAGGTTCATCCACAGAGTTAATTTCCCACCCTGAGTGGAAGGGGGGGTAAGGAGGCACATTACACATTCCGCTGCTCGGGCACTCACTCGTCGCCCCACTGGCCGCCTCTCCGCCAGCTGCCCTGGTGTCCGTTTGCCATGCCTCTCCATCAACCCCATACCAAGATGTCTTCAGGGCCTACTGCCTAACACAGCTCTCAGTGATTTCAGCTGTTAGTGAGGGAGCCTCACTGCTAAAGCACATTAGGCAGTATTTTGCAATAGAGACACTGTTCCCCAGTAGGTCTAATACTTAGGCCTGGCTATGAGTGATTTCAGCTCTGCAGCATGTAATAAGATTTTCAATTGAGAGTAAATTAGCTCTTTTATTATACCATAGTAAGAGAAAAAGTCAAATGCTGCCTAGAACCCTTAAACAAGGCCCATTCCATTAGGTGAAAGTACCTTCTTTCAACTCACTGGGCTTTGGAACCCATGTCCCCAGCTTAGCGAGTGCTGAGGGTGAGTCCCTCCATCAGGGTATGCCAGGTACAGTTCTGCTGCCCTTGTTTCACAGAACAAGGATAACAATGCTTTATCACTCCTGCCCCAATAACAAGGAGACTGGGGATCCAACACCAACCGCAAGTGATCATTAGGGCAAGCAATCCCATCATGCTGAGCACCTAGGCAGGGTGGGTGTGTCCATGCAAATGAGATCAACTTCTGATGTCTTTTTCCACAGCTCATCACTAGATGTCAGGGGAGAGCTCATTCAGACTGCTTACATCATATTCAAGTCAATAGAAACCTCTCATTTTAATTTTCCTGAATCTGCCACAGAATTTCTTGTTTGATGCATTGGCGTGCTGCTGAAACCAGACATTCTTGATGTAGAATTTGGGTCCAGCTTTGCCTCAGAGACTAGGTTGTATTCTCCACTGTCCTCTGGATTCAGCTAACCTGAAATGCAGTGAAGAGGAAGGATGCCAGCTGGCTTTAAACAGGCTTCATTAGTTGGAGCGTGATCCCTTAAAACTACTCATTATGCAAACCCATCTGGAGTATTCTAAAGTAAGGAGCTGGCCTGCTGGCTGGCTCCCATTAATTTCTGACTGCCTCAGGGGATGGTGTGCAAACCTATGGAGAATTTGGGATGTAGTATCTGGTAGGAACAACAAAGGGTTCCAAAATAGTTCAGTTTTTCAGTTAATTTCTTGCCAGTGAGCTTTCCATAGAATATGAATACTTAAAAATTACACATCATAGAATATTAGGGTTGGAAGGGACCTAAAGGAGGTCATCTAGTCTAACCCCCTGCTCAAAGCAGGGCTAATCCCCTGATTTTTACCCCAGTTCCCTAAATGGCCCCTCAAGGATTGAACTCAGAACCCTGGGTTTAATAGGTTAATGTGCAAACCACTGAGCTATTCCTCCCCCCAGGTAATACATTTTCAATAATAAATAAATAAATCACTCAATGAAAGATTTAAAAATTTTAACCCTGAAGAATAAACCATAAAACTCAGAAAGGGAAAAATTAACTACCATGTTGATAAAACCTTGTTGGAAATCTCCCCTTTATTATTGTATGGAAATAAAAGTTTCCTTTCTTGGGGTTTGAAACTGCATTGCCTTTAGTAATAGCCAGTATTTTTCCTGCATACATTTTTCAAAACTAGCCATTCCCTGGATAGTGAAAGGAAGAATATATAGTGAAGTTTATTTTTCTTCATGGGTAGTATTTTAAACTATTTTTCAAATGAAGAGACTCAGTTTGTGAGTTTTGGCTGCATGTCTTTTTGGCCTTCCTTTCTATGTCTATGCAGTGCTAGTTATCTGGCACCCTGGATTGGAAAGATTTAACTGGAGACTACTGCTTCAGCATTTCAATTTTAAAATTCTTTTGAGTTAAGTCTGTTATATAACTATTAGCTAGAATTCATAAGAGAAGACATCATCAATACGGTTTATTTTACTGAAATAATATGGGAACTTTGAATCACTGACAGCCTTTCTTTCCTTTTCAACCTTCTTATTAGTACCAAGACTCCCAAGATAGGGATAAAATAATAATTGTTCTAAGGAGAAGAATTGAATTAAATACACAAGTCAAAAATAGCAGCTAACGGACAGAACAATGACACCAACATTAGGAATTATTAAATTATTATTGTCTGTAGATCACCTGAGAATATGCTTTCTGAAGTATAGTAGGTGAAGTAAAACAGTCCCTGGCCCAGTTTATTTATAATCTACAAATTATGGAAACTATACTGTCCACACAGAATTTTGCATATACAGTATATGCATTAAATTCAGACATAAAACATGGATAAAGTAAATAGATGGAAGATCACTTCTTTTTTCTCTTACTTTTTATATTTCATTGTTAAGCAATTAATCTGCAATGCTTAATTATGATTGAAAGGTCTTTTGAAGGATGTGAATTTTAAGGGAGAGATTTAAATGGTCATTACTAGTGAATGGGGTCTGAGGTGATTTTTCTTGATAATTTCTTGCACTAAAAATGATTAAAACATAGGAAATTATATCCAGGAGGAAAAATCGCCAAATTTATAAGTGAAATGCAATCACAAGGATATGTTTCTTCTTTGAGTGCTTTCTTATATTGATTCCATTCTAGGTGTGCGTGTGCCCACGTGCGTGGCCATCAGAGATTTTTGCCGTAGCAGTACCCATAGAGCTAGCTGTATTGCCCTCTAGAGTGCCGTGCTCATGCCGCAGTATGTCAGGCATTGCCGACCCACGCCCTCTCAGTTCCTTCTTACCACTCATGGTGGTCAGTCGGAGCTCCTCTCTTGCTTGTCAAAAGCTAGCGGTTTTCTTCCACTGGACTTCATGCCTTCAGGCCTTTGTTCAATTGTAGTTAGTGTTTTAAGTAGCTGTTAAGGTCCCAGCAGGGACTTCGCCTCAAGCAGGCCATGCTCTGAGCTCCCAAGTTTAAGCCCTGCTCGGTCTGTGGCAGGCCTGTGCCTGTGAGTGACCCACACAACAGCTGCCTTAAGTGCTTCGGGGAATCACACATCAAGGAGCATTGCCAGATCTGTAAGTACTTTCGGCCTCACACCCAGAAGGAGAGGGACATTCGCCTCAGTGCCTTCCTGATAGAGTCTGCTCTCCACCCGGCTTTCGAGTCCTCTGCAGGCCATGCCGAGTACTTTGGCCTCTGTGTGGAGTGTGCCGCTGGTGCTCGGCTCCCCTCAGCACCATCGCCAATGCCTAAGAAGAAGGTGAAGAAGTGCTTACTGGCGCCGAGCAAGAGGGCCCAAGGGTCATCCGGTAGAGGGACTAGGCCTGTCCGCCAGTCTTTTTTTGGAGAAGCTCAAGTGTGCCTCCACGGCTGGGGTTCTTAGCCCTCTTAAAGGTCCGTTACTGACTCTGGTGAGTGGTATGGGACCCACCACCCTGCCTGCACTGTCGTCATCCCCAGCCCAGACACAGAGAGAGCACAGGTCTCCACCTGCTCATATGATGTCTCCAGTGCTACAGGACCAGGCTAAGGCTTCCTGAGAGGGCAAGCCAGCTGTTAAGATCCTTCCGGGGGCAGAGGAGTGCTGTAGGTCATCGGACAAGCAATTCTGTGGCTGGTCGTAGCCCTGCCACCAGTCGCCCAAACTCTCCCCCCGGACACCGAGATGTTATTCCCCAGGATGGGGTTGACATTTCCCTTATTATGACTGATGCTGTTTGCCCTCTCGCCAATCCAAATCTAGACATCAGTCCTTGTTGCTCACACCATGGGACTGCTCCCCCTCGTGTTACCGGTCTCCGCAGCACTGGGACCATTCTCCCCAGTATAGCCACCGGTCGCTTACGCCTGGTCAGTGCTCACCAATATCCACAACCAGCAAGCAGACGCAGGCGTTGACAGCTCCTCCCTGGTCGCCAGAGAGTTTTCCTGTAGCACGGATGCCCAGTTCAGCCCATCGCTCTGGTCTCTGCGATGGGACTGTGCACTGGAAACTGCTTTGCCATCCTTGGCACTGCAGTGGCAGCAAGGACAGTGGCCAATACAGTGGCCGTATTGGGGAGCATCAGTGGTCGCATTAGAGCAAAGTGCCTACCCCTAAACCTCCCTCTCCAGTGGCTGTCAAGCCCTCAGCACCTCCACTGGCGGCCAGGGCCTCCACCTCTTACCCAGATGAGATGGTTCCTGGACCTTCCAGGCCAGCCCCCCAGATGACTTGAAAGAACATCAAGCCCTTTTCAGGTGGGTGGCCAAGAACTGAAAGGGCAGGAGATGGTGGAACAGGAGGACATGCTTTCCAGTGTTCTCTCAGCCTCCACGCCCTCCCGGATTGCCCTACCTGTACACGATGGGGTCCCAAGATTTCTTAGACTCTGTGGCAGAGCCCATCCTCTATCCCACCAAAACTCGAAATAGGCTGAGAAAAAGTACTTTGTGCCAGCTAAAGGTTTAGAGTACAGACGCTCCCTGACTTACACAAGCGTTCCATTCTGGAACGCCTTGCACAAGTTGAATTTTGCATAAATCGGGGATGTATACCCGATGATTACGCCAAAAAACAAACAAACCACTTACGGAACTTTTTCCATAAGTGCTGGTTTGTGTAAGTCGGGTTTGCATAAGCCGGGGAGTGTCTGTACTTGTATATCTACCCTCCCCTGGGCTCGCTGGTAGTGTTGGCGGTCAATGAGAAGGACAAGCAGGTCCCCACTTTCTCTACACCCAAGAACAAAGAAGCAAAGAAACTTGATTTGGCAGAAAAATTTATTCATCAGCTAGCTTATAATTCTAAGTGGTGAACCATCAGGCCCTGCTGGGCCGATACAATTTTAACCTCTGGGACAGCCTCTAGAAGTTCCAGGACTGCCTTCCTCAGGGCCAGGCTCAGGAGTTCGGCACCCTGGTAGAGGGAGGGACTGCGTCAGTTGGATACTCCCTGAAAATGGCATCAGACGCGGCGGACTTGGCAGCACGGATGGTCACATCGGTGGTGGTCATGCGACGCAGCTCTTGTCTCCAAATGACAGGCCTCTCCCAGGAGATGCAGCCTCAATTCAGGACCTCCCCTTTGACAGATTTGGGCTCTTTTCTGATCAAATGGACACCAGGCTACATTGGTAGAAGGACACAAAGGCTACCCTTCGCTTGTTGGGCATGTATACCTCACAGTCTGCCAAAAAGCCATTCCGACTTCCACCACCGTCGACGCCTTAGCAATCCCGGCTGGGATCTGCGAGGAGAAGAGACACTGGGTTTAGCCATTGCTGCCCTTCCTCCTCTTGCTTGCCAACCCAGTCTGGACCCGCTAAGCACCCGGGGGACCAAAAGTGATCGTTTAGAGGGTGCACTCAAGAATGATGCCCCGGTCAGCCAGTTGCATCCTGCCCGTCCTTTTCTCAACCACCTTTCTCCCTACTGCTCAGCCTGGTTGTGAATTGCCTCGGACCGCTGGGTCCTGGACACAGTAGTTCGAGGCTATACCCTGTAGTTTGTGGACACCCCTCCTTCCCACTCCCCTACTTCCCTGTTCCTCTTCAGGGTCCCCTCTCACGAGCAACTCCTGGTTCAGGAGGTCAACAAGCTTCTTCATTTGGGGGCTGTGGAGTCAGTTCCTGAGGGAATGGAAGGAAGAGGATTCTGCTCCCGATACTTCTTAATCCTGAAGGCCTCAGACCCATCCTGGACCTGTGTGGCCTCAACAAGTCTCTCAAGAAGTTTAAGTTCCTCATGGTCTCACTGGCCTCCATTATCTCCTCGCTGGATCCAGGGGACTGGTACATTGCTCTTAACTTAAAGGACTTTATGTCTATGTCTCCATATTCCTACAGCACCATGGGACCTGAGTCTGGTGCTCTCAAAGCTCACGGTCCCTCCTTTTGAACCCCTAGCTTCCTTCTCCCTCCTGCTCCTTTCCTGGAAGGTATCTTTCTTGGTCGCTATAATGTTGGCATGGTGGGTGTCCGAGATCAGGGTGCTCATGTTGGAGTCGCCCTATACAGTCTTCTACAAGGACAAGGTCCAGCTGTGCCCACTTCTGGCTTTTCTGCCCCAGGTTGTTTCCCGGTTCCACACGGGCCTGGACATTTACCTCTGTCAAAAGCCTCACACATCAGATGAGTAGTGCAGGTTGCGTACACTGGATGTCAGACAGGTGCTGGCCTTCTACATTGATAGAACACAGTTGCTTCTGTAAGTCAAATGCAGTTGGTTGCTGTCACAGACAGGATGAAAGATGTTAGCCCAGAGAATTTCATCTTGGATCACGGCCTGTATCTGCCACTGCTACGAGCTGGGGAAAGTTCCCCCACCAGTGATTGTGACGGTTCGTTCCACTAGAGCTCAGGCGTCTTCAGCAGCCTTCCTGGCGCAGGTGCCGATCCAAGGCTTTGGCAGAACTGTACTACAAGCTGCATAACAGTGAACTCCGAGCCCACCTCCATTTATACTGTTTGCGAGTCACCTAGAATGGAATCAACATGAGCAAGCACTCAAAGAAGGAAAAACGGTTACCTACTTTTCAGAACTGTTGTTCTTTGAGATGTGTTGTTCATGTCCATTCTATTACCTGCCCTCCTGCCCCTCTGTCTGAGTTGTTGGCAAGAAGGAACTGAGAGGGCATACGGCCGGTAGCACCTGATATACCATGGTATGAGTGCGGCACTCTCAAGGGTGCTGCAGCCACTAAGGCAAAAATCTCTGACTGCTGCGCATGTGGGCACATGCACACGTAGAATGGAATGGACATGAGCAACACATCTCAAAGAACAACAGTTATGAAAGGTAGGTAACCGTTTTTATGTCTTCACATTACATATACACAATATAGCTTAAAACAAATATCTACGATAACTCAGAAATGTGAAAGGCATCGTGTCTGCCTGGCTGCCAAGGTGAATAATATGAATAAAATGTTTAGACCGGAATATTTGGCTGCATCTCTATTCGGTAACCACCTTTTATTTATTTATTTTTAATACGCTTGTAACAGTTTCTGATGTAAATGTGCTAGAATCTGGTAAGAAAGATGTGGAAAGAGACATTGGTGCAGTCATAGGGCAACAACTTGGTGACAAGCACAGTGCCTTGCAGTCCCCAGCTGCTGAGAAGTATTTATACTAGGGTCATCTTATTCTCGAGCACCATCTTTAATATCAGCTTCTAGCTAGTAAGTGTCTGGTAAATTCCCAGATTCCCCTTCTCACAGATACTCTTGTGAGAAGCGGGGAATTTCTCTCTCTCTCTCTCTTTCACATCTGTCTCAGAGGCACAGTCGCTGACCACTTTACTGTCTTTCTCTCAGCCTCTTGACTGCATGAGAAGAGAGTCAGTCACCCTGTGCTACTTTGTCTCTCCCAGGTGTTGGGTGTTAAAGCTTATTTGGGTCAGTTGATGCTACACAGGTATATTGGCCCTGCTCCATCTTTGGGGGCCAGTGTTATCCTGTGACCCCCTGCTCTACTTTATAAAAAGAAAAGAGTAATATAATTTATGTAGAAGAAAAGGTTTATTATTTTGGTAGATACACATTTAGTGTGTAAAAAGCAACAATGAGTCCTGTGCCACCTTATAGACTAACAGAAGTATTGGAGCATAAGCTTTTGTGGGTGAGTACCCACTTCGTCAGACACGTGAGTCTGACGAAGTGGATATTTACCCACAAAAGCTTATGCTCCAATACTACTTTTAGTCTATCAGGTGCCACAGGACTCGTTGCTTTTTACAGATCCAGACTAACACGGCTACCCCTCTGATACTTGACATTTAGTGTGTGTTTTCTACATATCTTGGATCCTTTGTTCAATAGTTAAATTTTGAAAAACATCCAACATCTGAGGCTTTACGAAGAGATTTGCAGAGTATTTCCAGTAGACTATGACATTTACTCTGGCCTCATAAAGGAGCCAAATCAATTAACAATGAGTTTAGATAACATTTAGTTTCTTTTAAGCCTTAGACTCTATTCAGGTGCACACAATTCCATCTTTTAAAATCAAATCAGACAGAATCTTATATGTACGGTATACCACCAGAATATCAAATTTTATTGTGTAGTAACCACATATTCAGAAGGGAGCCTACCTCCTTGTTGTTGTATCAGCAGAGATGATGGACAGTTATTGGGTATAAAATGTACTGTACGGGAGATGACATAATTCACCATCTTAAGTTTATTATTCTTTAAAATGCTCAATGAGGATTTCTATATTTTTTTTGATTTAATCTTCAACTATTTTGACTAGTTCTTCTGCTGTTCTATATAGAGTTGAAATATTTTTATAAATGGTCATTCTGATTAAGGGGGAAATATTACCTGTAGTGCTAAGATTTTCTTTCCCTCCAATTTTGAAAAAAAATAAAGTGGTTCTTGTGATATGAGTCTCTTTTTTATAAGCAGATATCTGTTTTAGTAAGAAGTCAGTACAAAATATATTGAATAGTAGCTAAGTGTATAAGACTGATACTACCTTTGGCTTAAGAGTTATTGCTGCTCTGGGACTTAAGTAATTTGCTAACTCTTTTTTTTTTAAACAAATATTTAAAACCATGCATTAAAAATAGCACTACCACCTTTTTACAACTGACTCTACCCTTTTGTGGAGCTGCCTTTTGATATGCAACTAAACAATGTTTGCATGTATGCAGAGGAAAGGTGGTTTAATGAATTGAAAAAATCTCTACATCACATGGTGAAAAGCAGTTTCCACATTTGCTCTCAGTGTAAACACACCTTAATATGTAAAGATTTAAGTGGGAAAAAAAGATGTTTTTTTTTAAATGAGCCAGGTTCTGCATCTGTTAAGCATTCATTAAAATCCCTCATTGTTTGAGGAATTATTTAATTTGAATACTGAATTATGAGACAGTGTTCAATATCCATAAAACAGTCCTTTCCTTATAAAAAATCTTAGGTCTTAAATTTAAAATGGAGCATACCATAAGAAACGAATGGAAATGTGTTCTCTTCCTGTTAGGGGTAGATAGATCAGTCAGTGAAGGGAAGAGGAAACATTGATAGAAGCTAGGGAGATTTGGTGGTGGTTGTCTTGGTTCTAGTGTTGCAATCTATACAGAGAAATCTGTCTGGAGAGGAAATTAAAAATTGACAAGTGTGAAGGAAAATCTAACCTGAGAAGCTGGATAGAAGTTCCATAGCCTATTTCCAATTAACATGGCTTTAAGAAGTATTGCTTCTGAAGATAGTGGGAAAGGTACAGTCCATATTCTAATAGTTGGGGCATTTTCTCATTGCTCAGAAAAGAGGGACTGTAAGTCATCCTTATTTGGCATAGTGAAAGCACAAAGTAAAAAACATATATGTGATTGCACAGCATTGTGATTTGACATTTGATGCTTGAGAAGGCCTTCCACAATTGTTGCATAGTGAAAAGTAAAGCCTTTTGTAGCAGAAAGTCAGTCTATGGTAGCAATACTGAATCGGTATGCAGAGATCTCAGCACCCTGCTATTTTTGTCCTATTTACTTGTCACATTACTTTGACTTGAAAAGAATCTTGCTTCACTTTCTTAAGTACATCTGCAATCATGTGTACATGTTCATATTATACACCTATTAATTAAACTGAGTTAGGTTGATTGCTAGGTTCTTAATTTCTGAGTGCAGCCTTCTCAAAGATTCTTCTTTATGTTTAATTCTGTGAAAATCTGTTTTCATGTCAGTTCAAATCTCTTTTTAGTCAGTGTAAATTGGTAGTTTATTAATAGAATCCTTTAATATTTAAACTGATTTCAGAAAAGTGGTTTAACTAGCTGCTCTATAATTTACTTGAAATGTTGAAAAGTTTTCATAAACTACTTTGTGACAAGTGATTGGATGGTAAAACGGTTTTGGTTTATTGTAAATGTTTGTTATAACTGCTTGTATTGTATTAAATCAAGATGTATTTACTAAAGTTTCTTCTGTTTTTAAAGGCTGACAGGAATGAAATGATCACACTATAGTTCATATTTCTATATTAAAATGTAGTTACCTTGCACTGAGAAAAATTCAGAGTTCTTTAGATTCAGAGCTTTAAACTCTTTGCCCCCCAAGTGTTGAGGTGAAGGGTATTATTAAACTCTGTGGCTTACAAGATAAAGGTTCAAATGATTCCACTGTAATATACTTTTATTCAACTTTATATTTTTAAATGATAGAAAAGCAACATGAACTAGACCAAAAAAGCAATATCTTTTAGTAAAACAGTCGTTTGATACTAAATAAGGGATCTGGTATTCCCTTACATACACATAATTACCATTTTTTGACTTGGCTTGCTTCAGAACAAACCATAAGATTTTCCAACTTGCTGATAACACAGAGAAATGGCAGGATAATGACATGCAGAAATCACAGCCAATCAAAACTTAGCATGTTCAGACCTTGCCAAAGTCTCCCAACATTTTTATTCTGTCTGCCCTAAGTTTGCTTGTCGCTTTGTTTAAAACAGCATCTTGGCAACCCCTGCTTGCCTCCTGTTGGTCACTGCCTTTGTTTGTTTAAGTTTTCTCATCACAGAATCAGCCTTGAATGTAGAGAAAAGGCAGACAACAAATAAATAAACTTTGCTTTCAGCTGCAGTCATTGGGAGAAGCTGCAGATGGAGTTGCAGCCTGCTTGCATGTTAGGGTGTATAAATTTAATTCCCTCCCAACTCCCAGTTTACAACAGCCTTATCTGGCTGCTGATGGGCTTCCTCAGAGCCCGGAATTTGTAGAATTGTAGCTATGAAGGACTGGAAGGGATCTCAAGAGGTCATCTAGTGCATCCCTGTTCTTAAAAACCTCCAGTCACTGGGATTCCACAAACTCCCTTTGTAACCTATTCCAGTAGTTAACTAGCCTTATAGTTAGAAAGTTTTTCATAATATCTAACCTAAATCTGCCTTGCTGCAGCTTACGTTGATTACTTATTATCCTACCTCAGAGGACAGAACTGAATTGCTGAAATGCAAGGAGCTCTGGCCGCTCCTCACCTGTCCCCATAACATCCTTATGCCTACAGCTGCCCATGCACTGGAGCAATTCCTCACGGTACCACTCAGCACCCTTTTTGGCACATGTAAACTGCTGGACCAACATACTGAGGACTTAGTGGGGCCTACAATCTGGTCGTAGGTTTCTAATATGGCAGGTCTCCGAATCTCCACTTAGTCATGTTGCATTTTAGGATGAATGTGCATGACTGTACTGTGTAACCAAAACATCATGCTCCCCTCCAGATATATATCAATACAAAATGAAAGTTTGCATTCTGGAGCACAGTGCTCAATTCCTTTACTCAAGAATTTTGTGTCTGTTATAACCATTTCCTATGGTACTATGGCCCCAATTCAGGAAAGCAGTTAGTATGTACTTAACTCTGAGCATGTGCTTAAGTACCTTCCTGAAAAGGGATGTTTTCTTGAATTTGGATCTATATGGTGTCTCAGCTGAAATCTCTCACTTGGGGCCCATTGAGGGGTGGAAATTGCAAGCCAGAAGGGAAAAGATATGCTTATCTGTTGTAACTTTTTTGAGAGTCGCAGAACACTTGTAGAACAAGTGTGATACCAAAGCTTTTGGGAGCCCCATCAATGCTTAGACTATTTCACTTTTTGATAAAAAGTGTGAATCTAGGAGAAAAATTAAGTGTATATATTTTTCTTAAAATTTTGGTGTTATTCAGTTAAATCTATTTGTTCTGGATTGATGCAGTTTGTAACTGATAGTACCTATAATTAAAATTAATGTTAGAAAGCTTGATGCTATCAACCCTATTAAAAACTTAAAATGCTTCCTTTTCTAACTGGAAAGCACTTATCTACTCTTAATTTTTGAAATTTAGTGGTTTTACTTTTTTATTTTTACAATGAAATTAATTTAGTTAGTTTGAAGATCATGTGATCAGCTGCTCAAACTGCATTCATTGGCACAAACCCAGACCTCTGTTCTCTTTCAGAAGTGTTACAGCTGCAGTAAATTTAATTTCACCTGTGATAATATGTATAATATATAGCAATCATGTATTACTGATTTAACTCTGTTACTTTTAGCTAGAAAAAGTCACAAATAATTTAGTTAAGATAAAATTTTATTATTTGCTGTGCATAATTATTTGCACCTACATAATATTTTTAAATTAAAACCAAGATTTGTTTGATATCTCATTTGGGGGAGAGAGGGTGAAATATACATTAGTTTGTATTTTTCATGTCATGTGCCACTTAAGCTTATTTCAGTGTGTCCCTATATTTCATTTTACGACCCTGTTTAACACTTTAGGAAAAAATGCATATCCGTCATGACGGCTGTCTCATTATACTCAGGTCACACGTATATTTGGACGTGTTTGTGTGGTTTGGCCTGCTAAACCCAAGGTTGTGAGTTCAATCCTTGAGGGAGCCATTTAGGGATCTGGGGCAAAATCAATACTTGGTCCTGCTAGTGAAGGCAGAGGGCTGGACTCAATGACTTTTCAGGGTCCCTTCCAGTTCTATGAGATAGGTATATCTCTCTCATATAGAATATGATACACATAGTCAGTATAAGAATTCAGAATTCAAATTTTGAGTTCCCTAAGGTGAGGATATTGCACAGTAATTAGACTTCTATATTTTAACTTTGTGACTTTTTTTAAAGCTTTTGTATGATTTTTCTCTGTCTCTCTCCCATTTCAGACACATGGATCATTTCTTCTAACATATAAGTCAGACATATCCAGCTGCTATTTTCAGTATTTCCTTGTTCTGGCAGGGACATCTCACGTGGCGTGTTATGTGCTCTGTTTTTTTTTTTTCTCCCTCTCTCTCTGCAAGCATGCTTGGCTTAATGAACTTTGCTGAGGAGAGTCCCCTAAGAGAGGAACTTAAACTTGTTAGAAAAAAGGAAGAGAGTGCCCTGCTTGGCAGTATTGAGTCTTGTAAAATAAATATCATTCGGGGTGTGAGTGGAAATCTGTACAGCTTTTTCCCTTTGTGGCAGAATTCTTCTCTGAAGATTAAGCTAATACTGACTGGCTGAAATTCACCATCTCTATGCTTAGCTTGATTAAAGTATAGGCATAATTGAGTGTTACGATGGAAGGTGCATACCAGTGCTAGAGCCAGTCAAAAACTGCTGAAATATGCAATTCAGCCACTGAGTCCCCTTTCCTTACCTCTGTGGGAAGGTTTGTTTAGTAGGTCAATATAATCACAGATCCATGCCATATCTCTGCACCTCTGCCACATTGTCACCCATCTCCCCCTCCCCTCCATTTTACCTTGATGAAGCCCCCATTGCTAGATTCCCACACTTCCTTAGAACAGAGTATAGTGCTACATAATACAGGGGCTATGGACTCCTCCCCCTTCACGTCCTGCCCTCCTCTTAATGGTAGGACTGCACTGGCTTTGCTGATCTTCACACTACAGATGCTTGTGGAGAGCAGGAGCAGTAAGATACAGACCTTTGTGGGAAGGGAATTGTTAATTCTAAAGCCTGTCCCCTTTCAATATCCAAAGATATTACAATAGCATTAGAACAGGTGCCTCAGTTCATTAATTTTCCCCCCTGAAGTGATAGAGGTTGAATAAAGATTATCTGGAAACAAAGGCTGATGAATGGAATCAGGAAGAGGAACGCTCTCTGTACAGGAAAACTTTGAAAACAAAACGTAACACCACTCCTAGTGTTTCATCCATTTTTTTAAATTTTTCTACTCTCTAAAGACTTAACAATAAGGCAAAACATGAAACAAAACACTCATGAGCAACTCTTTCCCTCCTTTTCTCCCCACCCTCAGCCCCTCTTCCCCTTCAGATTCTGGGAACCTAGAGTCCTCACTTGGTCCATTTGCTGCAGAGGAAGAAACATCTAATCTTTGTTCTTCAGCGCACTTTAAATAATTTAATAAGTGCAAGTGATTAAGACATTAAGAATTAAAGTATCTTCAGAATCAGCCCCTGACAATGAGGAAGCATTGCCCAAGTTTCTAGGTGAACACACAAGTAAAAAGGCCTTATTTGCTTCTTCTAAACTGGTGAAGCTCTGTTGGAAGTTAACTGACTACAAAACAATTTATTAGAGATGCCGTACAGAATAAATATTGTAAGACAGTAATGCCTTAAAATGGTACTTTAATTAACTAAATGTGTTTGACTTTTCCAAAAATGTACCTCTCAAAAATGTCATATGTTGGAAACACATTTTATGTAAAGACTCTTTGGAATAAAAATAGGCAGGTTTCTATGCTTATTGTATTTGAATTATCAGTACCATACTAACTAAAAGGTATCCAACACATTTTTTATTTAGTAATACATACTTTTACTTCTTATCAGAACTAACTAAAAACAAACAGAAATTTTCAAAGTAGAAACTTCTGTTGAGAATATTATCTCTAACATCTAACAGCTAAGGGTAAGACTATCTTTATTATGAGGGGCAAATGGGAAAATATTTACACCAATAAGTGCATTTCATTTTTAGTTAATATATGCAGCTTTAGATTTTGCCTAAAAGATGCCAGTTAAAAAACAGACCAACTGTTAACCACTTGAAAATGCTGCTGAAAATTATGATGGTGGGTCCAGTTATATTAGAAGATAAATTGCAAGGAATGGAGTCTTAAACATTTGACCTGCTGACAAAATCATGGAAAATTTGTTCAGTGTTAGATCTTCAAAGGGAAAATCTGTTTTTTACTAACATTTCTTGTCAAAGGCTAGTTGGTCTTCCCATGAGTTTGTGTATTGTGCAAAAAAAAAAAAAGTTCTAGCAATCCACATAGAAACAAGGCATATTATTTATAAAAAAAAAAAAGACTGATAAAAGCCCTTCCAAATGTATCAGTGGAATAAACTATCCATTGGGTCCAGACTTTTCTTGACTATGGGTCTAGTTATAAACTGGGGGAGGAGGGGGAGAGATAACTTGTTTATGCCATTTCTAAAAGTTCAGTGCCTGGAGACACTAATAATTATTTGGAGATGTATTATGGCTTTTAAGACATATCCCTTCATATTAGGGGAATGGACATGAGGGTGTGAGCCAAGGAACAAGGAGAAGAGGCAACCCATTCAAGTGCGAGCTCCTGGAGGAATTCTGCCTCAGTTAGGCACTAGGACATTAAAAATGAAGGGCTAGATTGTTTTTCCTGTACTGAAATTCATTTGACATGAGATTGGAGCAGAAAAGTGTTTAAGGTAGTTGTGGTTCCCTAATTCAGCACCTGCCCAGCCTCTCTGTGAGTGAGAGCCACCACTGGTGTACAGTCCCTACCATTGACATAAGCAGGTGCAATTTGAATGAATTAATGTTGTTTCCCCTGCTTAAGTCCAAGGTAATTTTGGCCCTGTGTCACTGGTGCAGTTTACCATGCAACATGCAGCTGTCCACGCCTTTTGACTTGGACAATAAGAGAATACTGCGCTTTGCAGGTGTCTAAGATAGTCATCAACAGTGTATTTGTTTCATAAATTTGTGGCTTCCAGTGTTGGATAGCAACGGCTGGAATGTCTTCTCAACTTGGTGTTAAATCATCCATAACAAATTATTCCAGAGTTCCTTCAGGACAGGATAGCTAGAGATCTGGCACTCAGCACCCTAGCCCACACTGAAGGCAATGGGACTACTCATGCTTACAGTTCAGCATGTGCTTAAATACTTTGCTGAAGACTAAATGCAGCCATTTATAGGAATGGATAGAAAAACTGATAGAATCTCAATTTCTTGCTTTCAGGTTTCTTTCTAAGGCAGTGTTAAATATTAAACTTAGGATACAACCCAGTTCCTTTCTTTCGAGTTAAAATTTGATGCTGAAATATTTTTTCCGTCCACCTGCACTTGAGTTATGCAATACCTCTTTTATGTATTAGCTGGCAGGATTCTGTTTTTCTATGTCCAGGTTTGCCCTCAATCCAAAATATTTTTTTTTCTAGAATTATGCTTGAAAGAGAAGGATCATCTTGTGAACCCACTTTATCATACAGATTGGACTGCATAATTCTGAAAATGAAAATTATACTGCTCACCTCTGTTTAAGATTGAACATTAACTGTTCGATCTACAGCCCTTGTGTGAACAATTCTCATTGATCTTAACATTTGTTACATGCTTGTGAAGACTACAAATTAATTGCCCAATCCTGTAATGTCTGTTAATGTTTCAATGAGAAGTCTCTCTGGCAGAAAAGGTCATTTCTGTTTTTTGTTCTTTCTAATAAATATTATTACTTGGTATCCTAAGGGCATGTTTTGGATACTGAATATTATTTCTGCTGTATAAGAGGGAGAATAGGAAGTGCAAGCATAAATGTGAATAAATTAAAGTGGGTTTTCACTGTCTTGCCAAAGTGAGATCTTAGGAGGAATGACCATCAGTCTTTGTTGTACTTAGGAATATCTGGATTCAGAAAACAATAGAATTCTTGAGCAAGTATTAAAGATAATGCTTGTGTACAAAATATATTAATCATATAGGTTGAGGATGGAAGCAGAAAGGGAAGGGCTTTTCATTTGTTCAGTGATATAAGAGCCTTGCAAATGTAGATTTTTTTTTATAATAATTGTATGTATTGTTTAAAGAACTGACTATAGTTATGATACAGTTAAGAAATAAGCTATCATAGTAACAAGTATTATAAACTGGCATATTTTTGACAAGAGTAAAACATCCTTCTCACTTCTTAAATAAATAATTACTCACAGCTATTCAAATTATGCATGAGCTCATCCTTTCTTGAGAGTTATATTTAGCGTAATCTGCTGCTCAGAGTAAATAGCCAAGGACCAGGATCAAGTCCTTGCACAAGTAACTAATGAACATTCAAACTCCCTAAATCTCCTAGGCCCAGTTTTAGGCATCCATGTGGTCCACAAAACATCCCCTCTCCTGGAGTCAGACAGCTTAGGTGCCTATATCATTCTTGGAGGCGGAGGTGGTTGTGGTGTCTCCCTTATAACTTTTAGCCTAGTTGTTAGCACATTCACCTGGAATGTAGGATTGACAGTTTCAATTGCCCCCTCTGACGAGGAGAAAAAATTGGACAGGGTCTCCTACACCTCTTAGGAGAGTTCTCTAACCACTGGACTAAAAGTTATAAAGGAGCTTCTGGCATCACCAGCTCCTGCTTCAAGAATGGCAGAGGCATCTTTGCTGTCTTGACTCCAAGAGAGGGACACCTGACTCTGATTTCCTTGCTTGTGTATGCATAGTTGCACTAGCTCTCATCGAGTTAGTGCCAGTATAAATAGTAGTGTAGCTGAGATAGCAATGGTAGCCACAGCGAAGGCACAGCTGAGCCGGGCTGAGTACATACTTGCCTGAAAATGATGGGTATGACTCGGCACAACTCAGTCGTGCCTCTATCAGTGCTACTGGGGCTACAATGCTATTTATAAATGTGATGACACCTCAGCACATAATGTAGATGTAGCCTACGTGACTTTTACACAACCTGTAACAGTGTCTGTTGCCTACAGGAATAGAAACAATTCTAAGATCACAGTTCCATTGAGGGTTTTTGTTGACAAACCTACAGCAAAGCCTGAATGGGTTTGAGTTGGTATCAGAACCCCCACTGCAGTTACAGCTTCAAAATTTTAAATTTGCCAGTTTTACTTTTACGTGAGACCTTCTGGTAACACTACAGGCCTTGAGAAGAAAGTTGCAGGTTTTTCTTCTGCAAAATGGATCTTTAAAAGAGTTATCTTGTGGGTGAACGGCTGTCGGAAGCAGAGAGCTGTAGTTTTACCTTTAACATACTTTTCTTCTTTGGTGCATTTTAGTGATCATAAACTTTAGCATAAGTGGTACCTTTCTTATATTGACTTATCCTTTAGAAAGCCATTAAGCCATAACAGGTTGTGAATTATCAGGTTATTGATGGTGCCTCAGGCAACTTTAGTAATGTGAAATTAGCACCATTGGCTTATTAATGAATGCAGTTAGTACAGTTGATTTCTTAATTTTTCATTTAATGACAGAAATCTTTTAAAGAAAGTCTTGTGGGGTTCTGTGCAATGTATCCTTTGCCATGAGATATAACACATTGGAGAAAATAGTAGAAATGTCTTTTCCCCACTGTTCTGAATATTTTTGTCATAATATTTTTTTTGGAAAATATTTTTCTTATATGATCCCTGGTTTTATGAGAGACCCTTATCACTTCCCTCTTCCTGGCCCCTATTATTATGGCTGTCTTGCCTTTCTATTCACCTGTGGTCAGTGTTTCAATGACTACTTGATGTCTTGCTTTCCATCAAAAAAACTAAATTGGAAGCCAACTTATTTATTTATTTACTTAAAGTAAGCTATGGGCCACTGACTACTAATGCAGCCTGAAGAGTTGGAGAAGCAATTTATAGCTGTCATTTTCTCCCCCTGAAGATACCTTTTCCTCTCTTCTTCCTCTTCTCTTCCCTCATCACACTCTACCCTCTCACTTAAAACCTTAAGAAGCTGAATTTGGAATCTTAAAATAGCTCAATTCAGGTCTCTAACCTACCCTTCAATTTCAAAGCTGCCTGGCCAGCTTTGGAGCAGTGCCTAGGCTTGGGAGGTAAACAATGGTTTCCCTTTAAAGTCCTAGTACACCTTCTCCCCAGGGGCACTAATGTTAGAAGTTTTGTTTGCTGAATAAATTTGAAAACCCTTTTTTAAAAAAAAAATTGCCAGGTGATACCTTTATGTCCAGGTCTTCCTTCATGTGTGTCAGTAGCAATAGTAGTGAGCAATGGCCAGTCCTGCTGGTAAAATGGCAAAATCTGTTAGTTGATCCACCTGGCAAATCTGTGTCATCATCAGCATTATTTAAAAGATGGCATAAATGGTGACATCTGGGAGCCAGTTCATCATTTAATTAAATTATCCTGTAATGAAATCTGCCATAATGAGATTAATTTTAATTATTAATCAGGAGCTGACACTGGCACAAGACACCATAAATAATAAATGAGAATTGTGTCTGCTCAGTTTCTAAGAAAGGACCTACTTTACAGCAGCAGTGCTTTTTATGAAGCTGTGCTGGGTTTTTGCACTGTCAGAATTGTTGAGTTGGTTTTCATTTCAAAGTATAAAGAAACAATATTAATGCAGTTTTGAGGTTTTAATTTTGTATTTGATTCAGGGATTTTATTGTTAGTCAATTCCCTTTTTCCAGAAAGTAACTTAATCTGAATGTGTGTAAATAAAAGATTTGAGAGAGAAATGTTGTAAATATTATTTTTAGTGTGGTAGTGCCCAAAGTGTGCTGTGCACTTTCCAACAGATGAAAACTCAGTCCGTGCCTCCATATATATACATGCTAATAGGTATCACCAAGTTCTGCTAGAATTACCACCATGATTCAGATTGTGTCAGTATTTGCATCATAACGGGTTTTGTGACCTGGCTATAAAACATTTCTCTGGGAAGTACCTTAGTATTTAAGGGCTGATACTGAAGAAATGAGTCTTTGTGGGTACTGGCCACAGACACTGAGTGAGCTTTATATAGCCATACTAAATATGGGGGTGAAATAAGGGTGGCATGGTTTGGTATTGCCACCTTTACGTCTGTGCTGCTGCTGGTGGTGGTGCTGGATGGTCAGAGAGCGGCAACTGCCTGCCGGGCACCCAGCTCTGAAAGGGCAGGGTGGGTGGAGAAAGCAGCGCTGCCGCCAGCAACAGCATAGAAGTAAGGGCGGCAATGCGATGAATATGCTTCTATGAGTATGTACAGTAATTTCCTATAGCTTTTTGGGGTGCTACATAGCATGAAATATTTTCAAAGGGGGCCCAGCAAAAGAAGTTTGAGAACCCCAGATCTAATCTATGGTGAAATAGCATGGTGAGGTGTACTGAGAGAGCCTCTGAAAGACGTGTCAAGAAATGCGCGTTTAAGACTTTGAAGTTACTAACTGGATGGCCATTCTTGTGGCTTATGCTAGTTTAGGACAAAAATGGAAAATAGTGCCAGGATATTGATACACAAGTGTTGGCATGAACATTTTTGTGAATTAATGAACTGAGCGCTATATAAACTGCAACTTAATCCAGAAATTAACGCAGCAAAAAACATGCCAGTGACATTAGTGGAGGTGATGCGAACAGTCAAACACTTACAAAATGATAAAGCACCTGGTCTTGATAACTTTTCATTAGCACTGCTAAAAAGTGGAAGCCTGGATTTAGATAACCAGCTTCATAAAATTGTTTTAAGTTTGGAAAACTGGTCACATTCCATAGAATTGGAAAATGGGCTGCATCAAACCTTTTTTCAAAAAAGGAGAGCCACGAGCAAACTCAAGTTATAAGGGAATAACACTGGTGTCAGTCCCTGGGAAAGTGTTTATGATCATGCCACTGAACCTGCTGAAATGTTGTCTCAGCCCAAAAATGAGAGACAACCACTGTTTCTGTACAGGTTGATCTACAATCCATGCTATATAGGCTTTGTGGAATGGTATCAGTGCAACAACAGGAAGTTCACATCACATTTATAGATTTTGCTGCCACTTTTGACTCAGTGCATTGATCGGCACTGTAGATACTGCTACCAGTATGGCATGTCTGAGGAGTTAATGTGCCTACTGGAGGAACTGTACCATGGAATATTTAGCTGTGTGAGGGTCAACAGTTCTATTGCAGACTAGTTTTCAGTAGAATCAGGAGTATGCCAGGAATGTGTTCTCTCACCTATGTTAATTAATGTTCTAATAGACTATCTCTTGACAAACCTTATTGAGCCAAAGTAGGAGGTGTGAAATTCAAAGATTCATCTTTTAGAGGATCTCAGTTATGCAGATAGTATTGCCTTACTGGGAGAGACTACTGACCAGCTACAGATAATGCTCAAAGTGCTGTGAAAAACTGCACAATCTAGGGGATGCAAGATTAGTGGTGATAAAATCAAAGCTATGTATGCTGCCCCCACTCTCCCAAGGTAGCCCATTGATCCTGTTCATTTCTAGATTTTTGGGAGGGTTACTGCAAAGACTCCATGTTCAGTGCATTTTCTTTTAAAGCTTTTGCTTTTCTATCCAGCTCATCCTAGATGCATTCAGTAGATGACAGTATGAGGTACATAGTGGCAAGTCTTTACCTTTTTAACAGGCTGTCGCTTTTTTCTATAAATACATGTTAAGGTCTGGACAAATATTTAGTATCATTGTTAAGTTGCAAAATTAAACTTTGGCCAGTTGGACACAATCTATCTGGAAGAACATACCTCTGAAGGATACTGTGATAGTCCTCTTTGCACAGGACAGCTGTAATTTTGTACAGATTCCTAATTGCATTGGCTCAAAGTCAAAAGAACTCCCAGACCATTAAGTTAACCTCTGTTTAACTGCCAGGAAGTGTCTGAGATAAACTGTGAATTTGGACTGACACCTTTGTAACTTTTTCAAGGTTAAAAGGCTCTCTTTAAGCGTTTAAAGTAGTTGCTATTTTTTGAAGCTGTCTTTACAGTAAGTATATCACCGTAGCATCTGAATCTTCTGCTTTTGATCTGATTAGGTCTCTGGTTATTTCATTTTTGGTTTGTCCATATTTGCTTCATTTGCAGGAGGATATAAGTGGGCATAAGGAAGTCCGAGTTGGTGTTTCTAACATGCAAAGAAGCTGTAACGTGTAAATGTGACCAATCTAGACTTCCTTAGATGTGTATGTATAAGGGGGTTCAAGTTGGTTTAATTTACACACCTAAGAGACAGAAGAAGGTGTAAGTTAACATAGGAGATGGACTACTTATTAATGTATGTTCCTGTATATGCTTTTTTTCTTGTTATACCCTTTCTTCCAGCCCTTCAGCATGTCAGCAGCACCATCTTAGACTCAGACTCAGTGAAACTGGATGAGCCAAATTCAGAGGCAGCATGAAAAGGGGTTTACACAGATAAAGGGGTGTATCCAAGTCTAAGTCACAACATTAGACTCATCCCTGGAAGATTCTAGGGGGAAATTTTAACATCACCGGGCTCAAGAGACGAAAATTGAGCAATTGAGCGGAAAAGGTATTTTAGTCAGACTGCTTAGAGCTTTTTTTGGATCTGATGCAATCCCCACTGAAATCAATGGTAAGGCTCCCATTGACTTTAATGATGTAGGACCAGACATGTTGTTTTTAACACCTATTTTACTTAAACAATAAATGAACATTTTGGAGAAAGTGCATCATTGTACCCCAAGATTCAGTACCCCACCTCTTTTGTTTAAAGTGTGAAAGCTTATAATATACTTGCTCTTAGATTCCCTGGAGTTTCTCTGGGAAGACCAGGCTTAAAAAGATTTTAAAAAGTTTTAAAAAGTTAAATTCAAACAAACAAAAACCCAGCCACACACAAAAACACCCAAAACAGTGTTCCCCAATATCCAGTTCTCCAACTTTTTTAAAAACAACCCTTTGCAGGACACTTTTAGGGTAATCATTGTTAAAGGTGCCCAGAGTAGTAGTTGTTCTGAAAAGAAAACTGCCTCCTAAAACAGACCTGAGCTTGAGGAAAGTATGTGAAGCTCTGTAGGACAGACACATCTGATCCCAAGATATCAGACCTCAAAACAGGCTAATAAAGCTGAAACATGAATATAGTACGTTTCCTCAATGATTGAATTTTACATTAATGGAATGAAATACAGTGAAGAGGTAAAAGCAAATAAAATGCTAGCAAACATTCTTGAATGAATAAATAACTTCACTATTATCACCTTGGACTCCAAGTCTGTTTCTAAACTATCTGTGAAAGCTTGTACGTATTTGAAGTAGTTGAAGGAATCAAATTTGTTGGAGAACTTCCTTCCTCCCTTCTCCCCACCATCTCTGCTTCCTTATCCCAGTAGGCATTCCTTGATCACGAGTTCTCAGGAGAATTAATTCAAATAATCATATAAATATCCTCAAGCAAATCCCTCACATTTCCATCAGAATTTTATGAAACTTTTAATAATTTGTGCTTGTTCTTCAAGACTCTCTGCTAAAGTTTTTAAAGAAATTTGACATCTTTGGATCAACGATGAAGACAGATGTAATCATAGTCACTTAAAATAGCAAGGATGTCTTTTCATGGATGAACTTTAGGTCTATATCCTGCCTCAACAGAGATTTCAAAATTGTGCCTGAAGCACTTTCAAGTAGTCTCAAAAAAGGCCTGCCTACACTAAACCACTTTGGTAACATTCAAAAATACATACAACTGAGAAACCAGAATAAATTCTCAAGGATGCTTTCTTGCTACCAATGTCTGCTTAGTTAGCATTTGACATAATTGATTATCCGTAGTTTTTTAGCTTTAGGAAATTTAGATTTGGCTAATCTTTCGTTAATTAATATAATGTTATAGTGTTTACAATCCTGTTGTTTCAGTTACTATGAGCAACTCCTACTTCCTTTACGCTGGAGAAAGGAACTAATCAGAATTGTGCCTTCTTTTCCTTTCTGTTCAATGTAGCTTTGGAATCAATGGCCACGAAAACCCCGTTTTTCAGGCATCAAGGTCAGGATATTTCTCTCTCAAAAATCTACAAAATTTCATTCCTAAATTCCTGCACAATCCTCAGAGTCTTCACACATTAAAAAACAATTTGTGAAAAAAACTACTTTTTAAGCAATTTTTAACGTCACCTTCTATTCAATCCCAGTTTTAAATTGCCAATGAACTGAATTAATTGTACCTAAATCTCCCCTCTGACTTTAAGAAAATGGCTTTTATTAACACTGATTTATCTTCAAAACCAGTCCCCAATCTCCCAGAATGTGGGAATCTTTGTAGCTTTCCTTTATAGTCTATGTAGTAATTTAATGAAGATTGATCTCTACGTTCTTACTCTGAAAGTATGACTTTAGGAAGAATTTTCCGTAATATCGATCTTTGCTTCATTTTTATTTGCCTTGATAAACCTACAAGATTTGCTCACAAAATTCTTGAAAGCCTTGCCAAACGTTTGGCTCAACTTACCTGATAGAAGTCTTTATCATCTTTCATATAATGTCATATGAAGAGACATCAGTCATTGTTCAAATATTCAAAGTCACTGTAGTCTTTTATAACTACTCTTCTAAAAGAATCTGGCTGCTCCATTTTATGCACTACCTGCTATTCCATATGCTGTCCTACTGCTCCCTCCAAAAATCCTATTTTTCATTTGCTTCTGGGTCATTCTTAAAAGAATCGTGGTTCATCTCTGGGATCCTGTCTGTGTTCTTCTCTCAATGTATCCCTTCTGATTTTGAAAACCAAGCTAGTCATCTGTGGTGTCATGTTTTGTTCTCTGTATGATACAACTTATAGAATCCATAAATTTGAATTTCTCCGAATTAAAGGACAAATATCAACCTCAAAAATCTCTGAGTTTTTACAATAATGTAATCAGTTATGGGGCAGAATTCTTCATCTATTGAAGCTGTGATTGAGATGGAGGGTCAAACCTAATGTGCCACTTTTGCTGGGGCTTGCAGTGGGACCCTTGTAGGGCATCATGAACTGCCTTGGACAAAACCTGGCCAGTTATGAGGCTCTGCTACAACAGTGTTCAAGAGCTGTAGCAGAGGGGAAAATCCCTAGTACAGGGTAAACAGAGCTGAACACAATCTTCAAACAGATATAGAAGCAATAGAAAGAAGGTTCAGAGACAAGCAATAAAAGGTAATATATGTGTGAAAAGACTTCCCTGTAAGGAGAGATTGAAAAGTTTGTGACTTTTAGTTTTAAGAGGAGAAGAATGAGTGGGTACAATAGAGTTATACACAGCACTGTATGGGTGTAGATAAGGTAAATTGAACAACTCCTATTTACCCTTTCTCATTATAAAAGAAGTAAGGGAAATTCAATGAGATTGAAAAGTAGCAACATTGAAACTGATAAAAGGAAATACTTTTCTACACAATGCATAATTAACTCTTAGAATTCATTGCTGTTAGATATAATTGAGGCTAAGATTTTGGTGGGATTGGGTAGACAGACTGGACATCTGTATGGATAATGAGAAGATCTGCAGTGATATTAGATAGACTTGAATATTTTTTAGATGAGATATAAATATTTGTGCTTCAAAGTATACATAAACCAGTAGCTGACGGGATAAACCTCTGGGTAGGTGATTCTATAATTTGACTGAACAGCAGAGATTCTTGCACCTTCTTCTGCACAATATATTACCACTTTCAGAACAGATCACTAGCTACACAGACCAAAATTCTGATCCAGTATGGCAGGTCCTATTTAGTGATCTAGGAATAACAGACAGTGATCTCCTGGCTGACATCTTCAAAACTGAGCTGTCAGCCAGGACTAGAATGCATAAGTCATTGGATCAGATATTTTTTCTTTCTCTCACTGTCCGCTACCCTTGCCTTGCTCTTATATAGAAATTTGTATAAGCACTGCCTACCAAGTCTGGTTTTGGGCTGGCCACTGTCTCAGTTTCTCCCTCTTAGGTTCCTCACTAACTTTGACAGAAGTTTTCACATATCATATAATACCCCTTCTTGGGGTCCAAGTTTGTTAACAAACTTCAAAAGGAAACAAGAACTAATTAATGGTCTCAGAACCATTGGTGCAGGGTCCTTAGTCCTGTCCTTCTTGAGGCTTTCATCTAGTAGACTTGTTCTCCAAACTCTAGCCTTCCTAGTTGTCTCCTGATTCCTACACTCCTCAGGCCCTCTGCCTGTCATCTAGGGAGCATTTCTTTGTGTAGAGCACCTCATGCAGCCTTCCTGTTCCTTTGAGTCTCTCCCTGCTCTTTCTCAAGCACAAACTCCCAAAGCTCCCTACCGAGAGCCGCCTTCCTTCCCCCTCTCCCAGGTCCCCACAGGCTTCTGTCTTATGTATACCGCAGAAAGCGTGATTTAGCCATGTGACCCACCTGTCATGTGACATTATTCATATTCTCCACCTGGGAAGCTGAATTAAGGGTGTCAAAGCGAGGCTGGACCCATTTCCTTTAAAGGACCAGTCACCCTGTGACAATATTACACAATATTACACTGTTAAGAGGAAACAGCCTTTTCAGTGACACTCTCCTCCCATCCCACTCACCCTCTCATACCTAAACCCCTTAACCTCACAAAGGTATTTAAGTTTTCTAAATACATTTTTGGGGCCCATTCCAGACTCCTCCTACTCTCTCAGCTATTCCATGGCAGCTCTCAGAGGGTGGGTACCGTGGGAATCTATGTAGCGCTAGATTTGCTCAAGCTCTCTGCCTTCATGAGCAGTTCTGTAGGCTGTGAACAGACATAGAATCCCTCTCAACACCTTGCATGTGGTGCCCAGCTCTGCTGAGTTTTGGCCGCATTAGCATGGAGCCTGTATGTGTGGCTTCAGTGCCCATTATTTACATATATACTGTATACGTGGCAGGATTTGTCCCATAGTAAAAGATAATGTGTTATTGTTTTACTGTTGATTTCAGTCAATAATGATAACTTGACCTTTCTCTCTCCTTCCACACATCTCAGAATATTTCAGCTATTACTTAATATTTCCAAACACTTCCTTGAGCTCTTGTTTGGTATGCTGTTGTCTTTGGTGTAGTATCTATTAGTGCATTCATTTATTTTCTTTATTTCCTTTTTCTGCTTTTCATCTTTTCCTTCTTCTTTAAAAGTTTTCCCTCATCAGATTGTGTTAAATTCCTGAAAAAATTGAATCTGGTGTTGTGGTTCAGGCAAATCTCTAACTGAAAGTACTTTGAATTAATATAGTTGTATTAGAATGGTTACAAAACCACTGGAACAGTGTTTTGTATGTTTTTTTCAAGAATATCAAGGTGCCTTTTGCATATTTCTAAATTGGTCTTCACCATACATTACTTGCTTTTCTGTTTTGAGAACATAAAGTTTTGCAAATTTGAAAAACAGAATATAACTGATTGGAAATCTGAGGAAGGAGCCTACAGCCGTGTTTCAAATTAAGGCCATATTCCTGCAAAGAATTACCCAAATGTCTAACCCTGTGTACTGTGAGTAATCCCATTAAAGGCAATGTGACTATTCGTGAGCAAAAAAATGAGTACATGCATAAGTCTTTGCATAAGGTGTATTGTATATACTTATTTGTGTATAAAAATTTTATTTTAAAAAACATAGTTTAATTAAATGTGAATCTCTAAACTTTTTTGAGGTTCACTAAAAAGTTATGAAAAATATAGTTATGTATGTGTGTGAGAGAGAAAGCAGGAGGGAGAGAGAATATCTGTACTTGTTTTGTGTGACCAATGACCGGTATCAAAATACTACCTTCAAAGCTGAGAGAAATCTCTTGGCTTACTACAAGGAAATACCATTAATGTTTTTTGTCTGTATTCCATTAAGGGTTGGCAGTTGGTTTCTAGTTTGGATAAATACTTTGTTCACCTGAAAAAGTAACTAGTTTTCTCTCAAATTCTTTTATTTTATGCATATTTCCCACTCAATACCAAAACAAACAACAACAACAAAACCCTAAGAACAGCCTTGTACGTTTTGCATTCCATACTGAAAATGTTCACTGTTTGCTTGTTAGCAATGATTAAAACGCCTGTGGAATAGAAACCTATTCAGCACCAGGAAGTTGATGCCCAGAAAACACTTTGTGGGAAATGTTCTACTTACAGCTATGTAGATAGGAGAAAAACATATTACAGATTTTTAAAAGTGATGCTATTTTTATATTTCCCATTTTGAAACAGTTTATTCCAGGGCACTGGAGCTGTGCTCCGCCTCCACTCCAGCTCCAGGCAAAAACCTGCAGCTCCACTGCTCCGGAGCTGCTCTATGCTCGAGCTCCGGGCTCCGCTCCAAAGCCCTGGTTTATTCCTAATGCATGTTATAACCAAGCAGTAGTGTATTATACACCACCTTAATTAAAACCCCTTAATTATTTTATTAAATATTATGATATATGACTCTTTATTCTTCAGTGACAGTACACAAATCCAAATGCCCTTTTTATGGTTAATCTGCATTTGTACACTTTTACTTCCACCTATCACATCCAGGACTAGATCTTATATACCTTATTAAAACTAAATAATAATTCCAGATGTATGTTCTGATGCTGAGAAATTGGTAATGATGATGAAGAATGTTTGCTCTCCAGTGATAGTTGCTTGTAAGATAACTTATCTTTAAATTTTTGGTGAAACCTCTGAAATCTTGTATTTTTTGAGTAGGTTGGTGTTGAAATCCATATCCTGCTCCATATTCTGCTCTCAGTTCACCAGTACATCCCTATTGACAGTATCGTTATATGACTTCAATAGGATTGCACCATGTAACTGAGAAGAGAATTTGGCTTACTGTATTCTAACTTTTTTATGCATAGAAAGACCATGTAAAGTATGTAATAAGGGTCAAATTTTGCTGTACGTTGGGTATCAGTGTGGATTAACACAACTGTAACTTAGAGAATTTAGAGAACTATTTGAACATAAGTGGACTTTTACAGTATTGTCCCTCAGTGCTGATTTTAGGGTAGAATGCTTATATAGTGCTACAGGATTCTTGCATATAGAAGAGTACAGAAATGTAAAATTTGTTGTTTGATGTGTTCAAGGGGCTTTGTCATTTTTACTTCTTACTTAGGGAGTTTTATGAGGGATAGGTTTAGTACAGTACTCTCTGTTGATAAAGCTGTTGTTGGAAGCCACGTTCTGCTCTGTTATGCTCTTCCATCCCAGATGAAATCAATGAGTTTGCATGGGTGTAACAGAGAACAAAATGTGTCTTGCAAGGGATTTTTAATAGGGCTGTTGATTAATTGCAGTTAACTGTCACGATGAACTCAAAAAAATTAATCGCAGTTTTAATTGCACTGTTAAGCAATAGAATACCAATTCAAATTTTCTGCATTTTCATATATATTGTATTAAGTATCAAAGGGGTAGCCGTGTTAGTCTGGATCTGTAAAAGCTGCAGAGAATCCTGTGGCACCTTATAGACTAACAGACGTTTTGGAGCATGTGCTTTCGTGGGTGAATACCCACTTCATCAGATGCATGCATCTGACGAAGTGGGAATTCACCCACGAAAGCTCATGCTCCAAAGACGTCGACGTGTCTGTTAGTCTATAATGCTGCCACCCAGGATTCTTCTTGCTTGTTATATATATTATTCCGTTCTGTGTTTATAATTTGATATCGAAGGTGTATATTATTTTTTTTGTATAACAAATTGATTGTGCACTGCTAAGAAGATGATAAACAAGATAGAAATAGTTTTCAGTTCAACCTACATACAAATAGACGTAGTGCAATCTCTGTTTGTTGTGAAAATGGCAACTGTACAAAATTGTAGATTGTTTTTGTGTTACATAACTGCACTGCCAAAAAACAAAACCAATGAAGAACTTCAGAGCCCTTAGACAATCCAACTCAGTTCCTACTTCTTGTTCGAGCCAGATTCACTAGAGGACAACAGTTTGTTTACATTTTAACAGGAGGTAATGCGACCCTCTTCTTATTAAAATGTCACCAGAAAGTGAGAATAGGCATTTGCATGGCACTTTTGTAGCCCGGCATTGAACATGTGTTTTACATGTCAGATATGATGACATTCATATGCCTCTTCATGCTTTGGTGACCATTCCAGAGGGCATGCTTCCATGCTGATGACAACTCGTTTAAAAAAAAAATTAATTACATTTGTGACTGAACTCTTTGGGGAGGAATTATATGTCCCTTGCTCTGTTTTACCACATTCTGTCATATATTCGTGTTATAGCTGTCTCAGCTGATGACCTAGCACATGTTGTTCATTTAAGAACGGTTTCACTGCAGATCTGACGAAACGCAAAGAAGATACTAATGTGAGATTTCTAAAGATAGCTACAGCACTTGACCCAAGGTTTAAGAATCTGAAGTGCCTTCCAAAATCCGAGAGGGATGGGGTGTGGAAGTCTTTCAGAAGTCTTAAAAGAGCAACACTCAGATGCAGAAACTACAGAACCCGAACCACCAAAAAAGAAAATCAACCTTCTGCTGGTGGCATCTGACTCAGGATGAAAATGAACATTCATTGGTCCACATTGCTTTGTATTGTTATTGAGCAGAACCTGTCATCAGCATGGATGCATATCCCCTGGAATGGTGGTTGAAGCATGCAGGGTCATATGAATCTTTAGCGCATCTGGCATGTAAATATCTTGTGACACCAGCTACAACAGTGCCATGAAAATGCCAGTTCTCACTTTCAGGTGACATTGTAAACAAGAAGCGGGCAGTATTATCTCCTGCAAATGTAAACAAACTTGTTTGAACAATTGGCTGAACAAGAAGTAGGACTGAGTGAACTTGCAGGGTCTAAAGTTTTACATTGTTTTATTTTTTAATGCATATTTTGTATATAATTCTGCATTTGTAAGTTCAGCTTTCACAATAAAGAGATTGCATTACAGTACTTGTATTAGGTGAATTGAAAAATACTTTTTTTTTTTACAGTGCAAATACTTGTAATCAAAAATAAATATAAAGCGGGAACTGCACTTTGTATTCTGTGTTGAATTGAAATCAATATATTTGCAAATGTAGAAAACATCCAAAAATATTTAAATAAATGGTATTCTATTATTGTTTAACAATGCCATTAATTGTGATCATTTTTTTAAATTGCTTTACAGCCCTAATTTTTAACATGGTTAGAAGCCAGAATACAGTAGCCTTAAATTAGAGGTTGCTTTGAAAATGTTACAAAGAGGGAGGCTTTTATTTTAGTTGAACATTAAGCTGTTGCTAGATTTTCCTCATGGAAAAAAGTAATAAAGGACCGTAGTGTAACCGTGCAGAAAAAGGAACAAGTTGCTGAAAGCTGGATAATTTGGGGATATAGAGATGTCACTTCCTCCCTTTGCTATGCTGTGAATTCTTTGTAATTCCCATTGGTAAAGCTGCCAACACAAACAAAAAGACCCTGAAACTTCCCCTAAGTCCTTTGATAAAGTAGAAAAACATATAATTGGCGGAATGCCTTTATCAGTGTAATGCTTGATATCGTCTCTTAGAAGCATCGTGGATAGAGTAGAAAGGTGTTATGAGGATCCAGAAGGAATATAAAAACCTAAGTAATAGTGAGGAAAGGTTGATAAAATATGTTCCGAAGCAAACATTTTTTACTAAGCGACTTTAACAGAAAAATCAGCCTTAAAAAATGCAGAGCATTAACTTGTCTCACAATTGCAGTATTTAGAGTCCAAATGACTACAAAGATATATTCCTGTGTGATATCTTTAAGCTTTTTGTTACTTCACTTAAAACTAAATAGTTATCTTTAAACGAAAAAGGTTGAGAAATCAGAATTTAGTTTAAACTCTCAGCAGTAACTGTTTTATGATCTGATTTATCTGTTAACACATGGTCAACCTTAAACATAAATGTAATTCTGTGGAAAAAGCTGTAAAAAATTCCCTTTATGAAAAAGCCATGGTCTATTAACCTATCCTTTTCCCTAATTTTTAAAAGAATTTTATGAGAAGGTTTCACTGTATGCCCCACATAACAGCATAAAAAATCAGAAACAAGAAAAAGGCTATTCAGTACATGAAGCTGTTTCCAATCAAGGACCAGTTAACAGGCCCAGCTTAGCTAGAGAGAAAGGGTATCATTCTCAAGTACCCACCACAGCTCAAAGAGGAACCAGACTTTTTTCACTGTGCCGTGCTGTGTGACTGAGGCGTGACATTAATTTTTAGTTAAAGTTCCATTGCAATGCTTGTTTGCAGCACTGTCTGTCTGCTTAAATGATAAAATAGGCAGAGCATGTACCATTTGGAAACATTTCTTTTTCTATAAAGTTGTTTAAGGACCCTTTTGTCTTACTTCTAAAAGTTAGTGTCCGTATTATTAGTGACTCTTTTTTTATATGGGTGTAAAATATTGTGCAGTGCTGAAACTTTGTGTATGAAAAAGAGGTCAAGTAAACTTTCCTACTATATGTTTTGGACATGGAATTTCACCTGAAAGAGAGAAACATCTAAATGGAAAAACAAATATAGTGAAACCTGTACAAGGGTAGTGAAAACTGTACATTAGGTAAACTCTTAAAAGTTTGCCCCCCAATATGATTTAATTAATATAAAATACTGCAATTCTCTGCCATCTTTCATAGGAAGACCACCTCAGTTAAGCAGTTGTTTTTTTGTTAGTCCATTGAGATGGCCACCTAATTCAGGTTTCATCTTAAATAAAGCTATACATAAGATAGGATTTAAGGACTAGTTGAGATGAAGGTCTCTTAAGTATTAATTCACACACTTCTAAAAATACAAATTAAATGCTACTGGAGAAATCAAATCTATTTCAAGCTATTCTTAAAGTGAATTGCTCAGGTGACACAAAGGAACCTAAAACTGGCTGTAGCTAACCAGCTGAGAATTTTCCTGGTGCGTGGTGTAAGGAGTTTTCCTGGTGTGTGGTGTAAGGAGTTCTGCATTGGTGTAAAGATGGCATAGGCAGCTCCTACACCAGCTGGCCTTCAGTCCTGGGATTAGGGGTGTGTCAGGAGTGAGAATGTTGGGCATGGGGATAGAGTGCCTCTGAACTCTGCCAATTCTCAGTTGTGAGAGAATTAGGGAGTGGAGCAAAGTGGTGGGAGGTGACAGAGATGGTAGGCAGACTCAGTGTGGTCTGTTCATCTTCTGACTGCAGTGATGTCCAAGCACATCTCCAGGCAGAAGTGAATGCTTGGAGTAGCAGCACAGTGGGGCCAGGGGTCCATGGCTGGGGCTCCCTGGTGCTGCAGTAACCCACCTATTATATTAACAATAACAATAAAGATATTTATTTAACTCACCCTCTGCATTTGCAAGCAAGACCCTGCAGAAAAAAGTTAGGGTGTAACTGTTAGGAGGCAAATCTAGAAGCGGAACATGCGGACCAGCCGGGTTTGCGGGCAATATCTTTTCCATAACTGTGTAAAAGCAGAACAAAATCACAGGAGAGAAATCACATCTATGGAAAATGGTTCCTTCTTAGTCATTTCAGTTTGCAGGTGCAATAGTTTGCCGGTCATGGAGATGCTGAGGTGGTGGTTTTCTTAGCTTGTATGAAGAAGGAAGCTTCTTCTGAATAACCTATTATAGAGGCACTATTGACGTTATTAATAATTATTACTACTTTGTCTGCAATTTTCTCATTTTTTATATGTTTAAAAATATTATCTTTAAAATTTTATTGGGTCAAATATTGCCCCCATCATTCAAGGCCCAAAAAACAATGGGACCATCTTGATTCTGCTGTGCCAGGAGGAGACCAAATGCCAATGTGCTGTAGTAGTGGGTTGTGTGAGCAATTGCACTGTTGCTCTGTGCAAAATGTCAGGTGGAAGTGGAACCTGATTCTGTCGCTCACCAACTCCCATGGGCTTTCCCTTGTGCAAAGCCCTTTAGCTGGGTTTTTTCATCAAGCAACAGGATTTGGGCCTTAATTCACGTTGTCTATATGTTTTCTCTGGACTTCAGTCTTTACTTTCACAGTATTTTCCATGGTAGCTTTTCCTTTGTATTTTAATCTAATGGTGAAATAAACCGCAAGTGCTTACTCATGCTATAACTTCAACATCTGACATTTTGATTATTATAGCAGTTAAGAACAGGGATAGGTCTAATACTAATGTCTAACACAATATTTGAAAGCCGATTATATGCTCCCCAAAACTTTACATATGCTTCAGTGGATTTTCATTGTCAGAGAGGCAGGCCTATATTATACCACATCATACAATAAAATGAGGATTAGTTGGTCTTTTAATACTTGAGATAATTACAGCTGACAAGCACCTGTTTAAAGAAATGCTCTTAGGTACACTGAGTAAAAAACCTAAACTATACTTCCATGAAGTTTTCAGTAGGAGTTTTAAATACACGAAACAGGTATCTGAATATAAGTATTTATTGCAGTCCTGGCAATCCTTTCTAATAATAAAGAGTTGGGGCTGTCAAATGATGGCACAATATCCAAATCTGAAGTGACATAGCTTTCTAGCCCAGTTCATCAATCATATTTTATTAGCTTTAACAGAGACAGGCTGCTATCTGTCATTTAAATGTTGTGGTGGTGACAAAAACTGGTGCCGAAAATGTGCTGCAGGTGCAACTTTCACTCAAAGACTATTCCTAAGCAGCAAGTTGGTTTATACTCATGTGGGGAGAGAGTGCCATCTTCAGTTTCATGTGTCCGTGTAAAATAGCACTGAACTTTTTGATTTTGCCTGGTGGCAGAAGGTAAAAACACATATAGCTGTAGAACTCTGGGATAAAGTCCCTTAATTAAAATTCTCTCTCTCTCTCTCTCTTACACACACACACACACACACACACACACACACACTCTCTCTCTCTCTCTCTCTCTCTTTTCCTTACATTTTAAAATACAGTTTATATAGACATGTCAGTTGAGACACACAACTTGCAATACAATAAAAGTCTGCATTGTGTGGGCCAAGAAGTAGGCTTTGTTTCCATCTTTAGGTTTGTGAGGACATGAGCTATAAAGAATAATAAAAATGCAGGAGGAGGGAGGGGAATGCTAGTGGATACACAAAATGGTAGCAACCAAATTCTCATTTATTGTGTGTGGAAGACATGAAAATTATTTTTATTTACCCTGTTGTATTTGTATTACACCTTTTAAAGTGCAATCAATTCTGTGTATTCTTCAAGAACAGAATTGACTTCGTGATGTTTGCGTTGAGGTTCTGGCATTTGACCCTTGTTTTTCTTGGCACTTTTTCATTTTACAGTGGAACTTGAGGATACTCCCTGTCTCTTGTTTCCAGCATGTTAACATAGTCAAGTAAATATTATCTAGTGCAGTCACATACATTATTCTTGGGACGAGTATTTTTAAAAAGTTTTGAAGTCCAGATCAAACAATGGAATTCATTATCCTTGTGCCTGAATTTCTTTTATTTATAAGATGAGTGTTTTCTTGGCAAACTTACGTTCTGTGCCTAACATAAATCTTATAACCTTTACAATATGTTTTGTTATATTCAAATCTAAGTTTAATAACCTTAATATATCTAAATTGCTTGCAGTTGGTAGGCTGAATTATTTCATTTCTGTATTTTAACATTTAGTTTCTTCATATATTAAGGAGCAGATGTGTCGCAGCGACAGCAGGCAAGCAGAGACTAGGAAAGTGATTTCATTAAAAGAGCCTTGGGATAAATGCAGCACATTAGATACCCACTGAAAGACAGGAGCTGTTGATGGGGGTGACCTCTGAATGCAAGTCATCTTACTATAAACAGAAGGGTGTGGAAAGCCATTGGTCGGAGCCAAGCTTGTTTACTATCCAGATCTCCTCTTAGTTAACTTAAATAACTGAACTGAGCTAGGCACAGTGACAGTTCAAGGGAGAACAAAGTGTCTTTACGAAGAACAAAGTGTCTTTAGTAGTTCCTGGATCTAAATACAATACTGCTGACTTACACAGAGTTTCCTGGTCCTGGAACTGGCTGCTCACCTTTGATGCTGTACAGTGGAATTAAATTGGTGCTAAACATAACACAAGTATATTTTTCTGGAGACCAAGTTTACACAGTTGAGGCATTTATTTCAGTTCTTCCAAAGTAAATGAGGTAAGCTTATGATGGATTTTAATGTGAGAGATTGATATGCATGTAGTTTAGTGATAAACTGTGAGAAATCCTAGTGGGTACTATACGCACAATCAGGTCTCATTACAAAAAGGACATACTTTCTTCTCTGTAATTAGTTGTTTTGAATTTGGTTTTAACATATCCATTTGATAATAGTGACTCGAGTACAGTAGTTGAGCATGTAGCTCATGAGTATGAGTTCCTCAAACGCTCTAATTTTTTGTATTTTCTCAAAAAGTTTTGTTTTCATTTTTCCCATTATACTTTAAATTCTATAGGAAATAAAATGCATTTTAGATAACATGCAACACAAGTCTCATACTTTATATAATCTGTAAATAGTTTATTCATTTTTTGGATAAATTTAATATAGGGAATCCTTAATGGTTAAAACATTATGACAAGTGTCTTGATAGGAAATTATCATTTTTCAGAGCCTTAGCAATACAATTAAGTAGTTGTATTTGGCAAAAAATATTTGTTTGCAAAACTAATTAAGTATAGATATGAAGTGAATTTATTTTATTCGTATTACATTTTAGGTTATTTCTAACACGATTTGACATTTGTTTAGAACAGAAGATGATGAAGTGTAATCATACTAGTGTGTCAGTGCTAATTTTTCTTTAAAAGGCTACCTTTTACCTTTCCTGGTAAACTTTTCTGAAGTGTTATATGACATTCGGGAGCAAAAGTGTGGCATTCACATTTGATTGTAATTTTACGGCTTTGCAAAATCTCTGAATACTTTTTGATGTGGTTTGTAATAACGTAAATAGTTTCTGGAAAATGAATTCTGACTGTAAAATGGTTTTTTTTACATAGATTCCTGCATAAAGTGTTGATGTACAGCATGTTCAAATGCATTTTTCTACCTTTGAGTCAGAGTAGTAGGCGAGTACAGCAGAGCTGTTGCTCTGCTGCATTCAGGGGCCATGATGTGAGCTGGCATAATAATTACTGCTTCTTAAATGTCTGTTTCATTCAAGAGAATCAGACAGAGTTAGCTCTAGGAGTACTGTTTTATTATCCTAGTAAAGGAAACAAAGTTCAGGGGGGAAAATTACTTCTGTCTATCTGTGAAAACTGATTTACTGCTACAGGGAGCTTTATTGTTTAGGGAACCTGTTTTGAAGAAAGGTATGATAAATTATTACAGCCAATAAGTTCTTCAATTTAGTTTCTAGGGTCTGGTTAACAGCAAGCAGCAGTATCCAATTACATGTTTCTTTTCTTAGATTGCTCACAATTTTCTGAAATACATTTGAGTTGAATGACTTTTAACTGTCTCACCACTTTTTTGTCACCATGATTTTTGTCCTCTAAACTAAAATAAATGATAATGCTAAAAAGATATATAAGCAACATATCTTTTTTAATTTCTGGCTTAAAAATATTGATTTTCCCAAGCATTTTTCTGAGAAAAGTTTTCTTTAAGGCAAGAATTATTTGTTTGTAATTGTTCAAATGCTTAGAATTACATAACATATTAAATGATTTAATAAATTAAGTAGCATCACCACTGTAGGTTGTGGCCTGCAAGTGATCTCAAATTTAGCTTTGGGGAAATAATGTATGTATATAGAGAAAGTAATTGTAGCTGTTAAAGAAATACAAAAGCCAGATGACTTCCTAAGTGTATGTTGAGCAAGATTTAATAACTTGTCCAGGCATTCTGTAAAATGGAGCAGACAAATAAGAGAATGCTGTATATCCTAATTATCACTTATAGGTATGCTAGAATAGCCTGTTCCTCCTCTATCTTCTGCTTTCTTTCCTTCCTCAGCACATCAATATATGTAGATTTTGTAAGTATTAGTATGAATTTCGGGTTGCTTGAAAATGGCAAGCTGAAAAAAAATTAGCATTGTTTAAAATATGCAGTTTTCAACTTCAGAATAAATGATAATTTATTTGACGTAATTATACTATAGTGTTATATTTTTAAATAAAACGATTGTATAGCTATGTTATATTTGTATATAAAATGCATATATATGGTGTATGGAATTTTTATATAAATAATAGTTACATGTCCAACTAACAAAACAATATAGGATAAAATCAGATTGAAAAATACATTTCCATAGAACCTTAACAGGAAGTTTTATATTCATGTATCACCACCCGTGCTCCATATGTTCTCTCACTTAATGCAATTTTTAAGAATTAGCTTAAAGTAGTAACTAAAAGAAATACAGTATAGTTTGTAAGAAGACTGTAGCACAGTGTCTTGAAACATAACGCGGATTTAAAAAAACGTATTTTATAATCATTCTTTCAAAAAGGATGCATTTAATTCTTTAAGAAGGTATTGATTTCAAAAATACAATATTCATATTGTTTATATAGAATTGAAAGCAAAATGTCAATAAAATCTTAAAATGATGGAATTCAGAAAGATCTAGTGTTTAAGCTAAAGCAAACTTGTGAGTTCCCTAATATTCAGGTAAAAATAAGCTTCCGTGTGACTGATCATATGAATAAATCTCTGAATCATCAAATTAAGATACTTTAGGAGTATCTATAACCTGGCTACTTATCCTTGAAATAGATAACTATGGCTGGTAATTAAATATATCTAGCAATAAAAAGTTTGGAATGCAAAAATAATTTGAAATTTTCTTTTATGAAGTATAGTAATATATTAATATCTGTATTAATTTATGCATTTGAATTATTTGGATGCACATATAATTTTGATACACAATAGTTTGCTTTTTAATCAAATAATAAAAAGTAAAAGGTTTTGTTACATCTTTAAAAATCAGTCAGTCAGATTTTTGTTATACTTACTTTTCTTTGAGAAAGTTACAGAAGTAGTTATATTCATATACCCGGTAAGCTCTGTATTCAATTAGAGTCAGGACTGAGGAGCAGAGATGGACATTATTCTGAATGTTCAAAATATTAGCTCCACTAAAAGCACAGTTTAACTTGATTGATACTTGAGTTTTAAAGCAAATAAGAACTAATTTTTGCCTGTGGCAAAAAATCTTTGAAGTTTCATGCTTGTGATGAAGCTGGATTAGTTAAGTGGTAGAATTCTGGCTTGGTGTGACCCTGTTGTGCCTGGCAGGTTGTGATAAATGGGAGAATCTTTCTTAACCTTGTGGCCAAAACATTCCAACATCTCATGTAGAAAAAAAAAGGATGTGGATGACTTTTCAAGTTAAGTGTGAGAAGGAGGAGGCTTTTTTCTCTGTTTAAGGGATGAGCATGAGTGCATACTGTGTTTATTTTCTGAAGTACTCAGATACGCTTGAGAACACCACGGAAAAAACTAATGCATATGAGTGGTCAGATTCTTTATCATTGTTGCATATTCAGCGGTCTAGCTGTCAGAAACACATCCTTCAATATTAAATTGTATATTTTTTGTTGGTTTGCACATTTTCATGTTCATAATGCTAGTTGTTCTCACACTTTCTAACTGCAATCGTTTTCTTTAAGTAATGCTAATTATTTGTATAAAATAGTCCAAACCAAAATGGAAGGATTCCTGAATCAAAATAATTGCCTTTTCATTAAAGAATCTACAGTATGATTGAAAATATGAACAAAATAGAACAAATTTGAGAAAGAACATAAAATAATTGCTGTTGGAAAATTTGTTTGACTGTCAGAGCACTTTTGAAAAATAAATACTTTCAACATGAAAATCTGTCCAGAGTGGTAAACCTGGACATATTAGTGTAAAACAACAAACCAGTCACATTTCCAAATCTAAAAAAAAGAGAGCAAGAGAAATACTTACATATGAGCTGAAACAAGATCTATCAAAGCAACTTGTGGTTCTTTCTGTGGTATTTTAAGTGCTATATTACCTCAGATGTAGTCCCTATTGACTAATAATGAAAAATGTATCATTAGTTGATAGTCTGAGATTTACTTATATATTTCATACTGTAAATACGGATATTAGTGCAGGTGTCAAAGAGCTATCCCACAGTTAAAAGGAAACAGGGCACTAATATTTCAATATGTTTCTTAACTGTGACTTTATGTTGCTATAATGCTTTAATGTACATGAACATAGAAAGTAAATAAAATAAGTACATAATTACCATATTTTGGGGTGTTTTATGTCAGCAAGTGTTGGTTGTGTATCCCACCATGAATAAGTAAGATGAATAACTATATTATATTACTATATGATATTTATATTTTTGATATGAGTGTAAATTGTAAATGGTGTAAATGTTCCCAGAGCGTGAGATTGGTGCCTATTGACTGAATGAGTAATATCTTAACAAGTCAAATTACAAAATATACATACCTTATAGCATTTAATATCTACACCATATAGTAGGCTTATGTATATATTTAATTTTAATCTCCTATGTATTTCTTGGAGAGTACTTTTTAACCTGCATTCCAGTGTGTCCTCAGGCTCTGTAGTTAATGTGAAAATTATTCAGATTTCCATTATTAATTAAGCACTCTCAATAAATATTTTTTTCAAACATAATTCTTTCCCAGCATCTGTTGTACGACAGTAGAAATGTATACTTTTAATCCTTGCACTGGGATCCAGTTCTCTTGTGAGGTTTTATTTGTTAAAGTTCAGTGTGACTATTAATGAATCCAGTTTTTGATAAGTAAGGATATGTATATGACTTAAGAAAGTAGTTATATTATCTTATTTAACTAGCAATTTATTCAACAGTGAATTTTTAATGTATTTAATGTAAGTAGTTTGTTGAATGTTCAGTTTTCTGACATAGTTTATTAATGTGACAATAGCTGTTAGAAATTATTTTTATAATACTAAAAAAATTAGTGTCACCAGTGAGCAAGAACAGAAATATATCAAACTGAAGAAAAGGGACAGCTGTATATTGCTTTTGCACTGTCAGTTTATATATAATGCCTGAATATTTATTACTTTCTCCCATCATGTCCATATTTCCCCCTCCATTGATTTTTAATATAGCATTTGTATAAAATGTGAGTGTGTTTTTTACTGGAATGTTTTTGTTGTGTTGTCCAAATATGTAAATATTGTGCAGCATCCCGAGAGTTGCAGTGTAATCATGAAAAAGTAAAATTATGTATCGGTATTTTAAATCCCCCAGATTACACTATGACTATGTTATATTCCAGACAGTAAGCGTGAAAAAGACAGGACATTCCAAAGTAACAGTTTTAAAAAACAATGTTATCTCCTCCACATTGCCTGTTATCAGAGGTGCTAAGTGCCTACAATTCCCGTTAAGTGGTGTCTGAAAATTAAGTCTAGGCCAATAGTGTATAAAGTAGTGGGCCCTAATGGGCCAATACTTCCAGTCCTACAGCAGGTGCAAACCTGATGCAGGTACAGGGGACTGTTCTGTTCTTCTACTTTGTCCTCCTTCAGATCCATCCTTAAGATTCACTTCTGCCAGGATGCCTACAGAACTCTGCCAGCTGATAATGGGTAGGCAGATGGTGAACCAAATTGTGTCCATATTACATGGTCCTGTTACTGTTACCTCATCCCCATTCTCCCCACCCTGTTTGTTTTGTCCACATGTTGCACCTTGGCATTAACCAAGGCCCTAGTCCTGCAAAGACTCATGTACATGCTTACCTTTGCTCACTGTGAGTTGTCCCAATGAAGACAATGGGGCTACTTACAGTGCATATACTTGCACAAGTTCACAGATTTTTGCAGGATTGTGTCCCAAGATTGAATGTTCTCTGGGGTAGGGACTGTCTTTTTACTCTCTGTGTTTACAGCAACTGACATAATGTGGCCCCAATCATGCACTACTATAATTCTACAGCTACCCTTACTGTTACTAAGTTGGACAGCCGAGCGTATCCATGAACTAGCCAACCAAAATTTGAATGGGATGGGATAACTTCCCGCCCAGGCAATTAATAAGGCTAGAGGAGTAAATAATCAAAGGGCTCAGATTCACAAGGGAACTAGTTTCCTAAATCCCAGATTTAGTTGCTAGTGTGATCAACAACCCTCCCTCTCCTGGCCCCCTTCCCTCAGTTGCTTCCTAGGTGTAGGTGTCTAAACTCACTAGGTGCCTAAGCTTCTGACTCTCGGCATGCACCCTGCTGTCTCAGGCAGGTAACCCATCTCATGCCTAAGCCTCAGTGCAATCCTCAGACCAGGTGAAGATGGGCGAGACAACACCTGTCTTGCTTTAGGGGCCTGATCCATTATTTGTGCTCAGAGCACGCCTACTCCACACAAAATGACCAGAGAGGAATGGGAGGTGGGAGAGGAGGGTGAGTTTCCTAAGCACTTGGCTAAAGATTATAAGGAGTTATGAGTGTGCTGCTGCTGTTTTTGCAAGAAATAGCTCAGGTGCTTAAGCATCACGCTCCAGAACATGGGCTTCTGGCTGTAGATTAAAAACAGAAATAAGAACCTCCCACTAGCCCGGACTTGGTGCCTAACATTGTGAGAGGGATTGGTTGTAGAGAACACCCTAATCTGCATCTCTCATTGGCTAATTTAGGCAGCTTCTGCCTCAAATGCTGGCTTTTGTGGAACCCATTCTCAGGGGTCTATCTCTTCCTATTCCGTGTATAGGAAGTCTAGGTACCTCAACCACAATTTGCAGATTCTGGTGATTTTCAAGGCGCCTACAAGTTAAATGTTATGGATCTGGACCAGGGCCTTTGCTGCATTTTATTTGGAGGTGGGAAGGACAGGCTGTGCTGTATCTGTGTCCCAGAGGGTAGAAGGGAATTCTCAAGAGGCTTAGTAATCAAGGCTCTTCAATGCAATGTCTGAATTAAGTACAGTAAGTCCTCACTTAAAGTCCTCCCAGTTAATATTGTTTCGTTGTTACATTGCTGATCAGTTAGAGAACATGCTCATTTAAAGTTGCGCAATGCTCCCTTATAATGTTGTTTGGCAGCCACCTGCTTTGTCCACTGCTTGTAGAAAGAGCAGATGGTTGGAGCTAGCTGGTCAGAGCTTGTAACCAGAGTGGAACCAAAGTCCCTCATCAGCTCCCCGCTCCCCTAAGTTCCGTGTGCGACAGCTGCCCAGCAGGCTACCAATTGCTGGCTGTTCAGCTGTTCCTTCCCCAACTGCCATGTGCTGCTCCTGCCCTCTGCCTTGGAGCTGCTTCTGGAAGCCTCCTGCTTGCTATGTGGGAGGGGAGGGGGCTAATGTCAGGGTGTCCCCCTGCTCCTGCCTCATGCTTACCCCATCTCCATAGAGCAGGGGAGAGACACAACAGGGCTCAGGATGGAGGGAGCTTGCTCACAGCAGCTGCTGTCTAAACTTGCTGATCTACTTAAAAAGGTAATGTACTTACAGTGCGGTCAGCCTACTTAAAGGAGCAATGGGTATGTTTCTCTGTAACACACACACATGGTGTGTGTCTTTCTACCATGCTGTCTCCCTTCCAATCCTGCTGCCTTGTAGAGTGTGAGGCTACATTAATAACAGTGTGTTAACACTTAAGGGCTCAGCGCCAGTTCATCATTTAGCAGTAAGGCATTCCCTGGGAAATATCCCACCCTCTTCCATCCTCCGATTTCACCACCTCAACCAAACTTCATAATCATCATTGCTGTGTATAGTATTAAATTGTTTGTTTAAAACTTATACTGTGTGTATATATATATACTATAGTCTTTTGTCTGGTGAAAAAAACCTGGAACCTGACCCCCACTATCTACATTAATTCTTATGGGGAAATTGGATTTGCTTAACATCGTTTTGCTTAAAGTCACATTTTTCAGGAACATAACTACAGTGTTAAGAAAGGAGTTATTGTAAGCAAAAATTGGCTGTTTTCAGTGATGGGGAGGATTCAGCATGGTCTTAATTTTATACGATCCATGCGCATGTGTCATTCTTGGGTAATCTCACAGATTGTTTGATACCAAATGAACATAGTATATTTTATGGTACCATAATTCATGAATTTAACAAAACACACAGAAGTATACTGAAATATACCCTTGAAAGCAAAAGTAGGAATAGGAAGCACTTTGCATTAGCATTGCTGTGGAAACATTAACTTTTGAACTTCTCTTTGCTTAAATTTTCAACTTGAAAGTTTCATTATTATTTTTTCTTTGCATTGAATTGCCTTGGTTTGTTTTGAAAGAAAGAAAAGGAGATGAGAAATGAAAAAGAACCTGGAAGGTCCAGTGGTGGTACCTGGGTTTCTTGTATAGCATTGAAGGATTTACTCTGTCAGTATCTTCTCATTAAATTATTAATTGCAGCAAAGAGATGCCTTAACTCATTATTAAATTTTTTGATTACTATCCCTCGTGGTCTCTTGGTTACGCCTAGTTTGCTAGCCCTGTGATCTTTCTACTGAGCCAGAGTGGGATCTGTGAGAGAATGGGACTATGAGATTGTTTCCCTGGGTCCTGAGAGTATTTATTCAATACCTGGAGAAAGGTTAGATGACTGGAAAAAATCTTTGCTATCAACCCTAGAAAGAGATACAGGAGCTACTGAGGTATAAAACAGCATATGCACAAAATTAATGCATCAAGGATGTGCCCAGGTGCATTAGCTGTTTCTCAGCAGATCCTAGACTCCTACAAAAGTCCAGAGAAAGACTTGAGCAACTCCCTGACTTCTCTTTGCTTAAATTTTCTACTTTGTTTTCAAAGAAAGGAAGAAAGAAAACTTTCATGCTGAAAGTGGAAAAGGGGATATAATGCTCTGGTGCTGGCATCCCTTAGCCCCATCCTTTCCTAACCTCCAACCCCACTCTCAGACACAAATATCGTGTTCCCACAACCTGATCTGCAGCGTTCTTGTTCCTTTTATCAATATGACCTCTGATGTCTTCATAACTTTTGAAGTGCTTCAGGTGAGATTTCATATGTAAATAGTTGATTTCCAAAATCCACTTTCATACTCCTATTTGAAGTCAGTGGGGCATACTTTAACCCAAAGTTTGACAAGGTTCTTCAGTGTTTGGTTTATTCAAGATGGGATTTATTCATTTTTTAATTACAGTAATTAACAATTATCAACTTTTACTTGCCAAAACAATATTTTCTTCCATAAGAAAATGAGATAGATTGTATATGGTAGGTGTGCAGCAGGAAAATAGTTAATTTATTAGCTGAGCTGAATTAGTTAATTAGCAGGAGAGATTCATATAACCTACAGTATTACATAATATTTCCTTTAGGTTCAGGCTACTCTGACTTTTCAGCATAACTAATTCCCTTCTCCTTTATAATCATTTTGGTTGCTAGCAGTAAATATAAATCCTATGGCTAGTCCCCAAATCCATTTTTTGGTCATCAATTCTGCCAGTATTTTGCAGTATTAAGTTGCATAATCATCTACATTAGAATCTGGCCTTATAATTATAAGTTGATGAATCAGTGAATGACATATTTATGACAGTGGATGAATTGATGTAATTATTTTAAATATCTCTTCACAGAATACTTGGTATCAGCTCTCAAAGTTAATCTCATTTAGAGCAAATTTTGTTAAAGGATAAAACTTACTCTTAAGAATTGATGAGATATGATAAAGCAAATTTTAGGGCCTGATTCAATAAATCAAAGTATGTCCTGTCTTTGCATCTGAAAAATTGTGAAAAATCAATTTTTTGCTTCTTCTGCGATCTTGAACACAACAGTATCATCAAGATTAAAAAAAACAAAACTGTATTGGGTTCTTGGTCATTGCCTAGTCAAAAGTAAACTCTAAATAATTTTGTATAATCGGCTAAGTAATTGCACCCATTATAAGAAGTTGGAAGTACATTATACCAATGATTTATTGTGACATATTTGACTAAGAGTTTGGTATTGTTAGGGACTATTTTCGCTGAGTTTCATGTACGCAACATGTATTTTTGTTTGTTCCTACGCAAGCTTCATTCATTTTTGCTTTTAAGTCCTAAGTAAATGAAACACTATTTCTACCATAGCCCACATAAAACTAGTACATAAGAATGGCCATACTGGGTCAGACCAGTGATCCATCTAGCCCAATATGCTGTCTTCTGACAGTGGACAGTGCCAGATGCTTCAGAGGAAATTAATAGAACAGGGTAATTGTTGAGTGCCTGTCTCTTGTCATCCAGTCCCAGCTTCTGGCAGTCAGAGGTTTAGGGACACCGAGAGCATGGGGTTGCGTCCCTGACCATCTTGGCTAACAACCATTGATGGACCTATCCTCCATGAACTTATCTAATTCTTTTTTTAATGCAGTTATACTTTTGCCTTCACAACATCCCTTCACAATGAATTCCACAGGTTGATGGTGTGTTGTGTGAAGAAGTACTTCTTTATGTTTATTTTAAATCTGCTGCCTATAATTTCGTTGGATGCCCCCTAATTCTTGTGTTATGTGAAGAGGTAAATAACACTTCTCTTTTCAGCATCTCCACACCATTTATGATTTTATAGACCTGTGTCATAGTCCCTTTTACTCTTTTTCTGAGCTGAACAGGCCCAGTTTTTTTAATCTCTCCTCATATGGAAGCTGTTCTAGATCCCTAATCATATTACTTGCCCTTCCCTGTACCTTTTCCAGTTCCGATATATCTTTTTTGAGATGGGGCGACCAGAACTGCACACAGTATTCATGGTAAGCACACAGATTTATGGATTTATGTAGTGGATATTTTCTGTCTTACTGTCTATCCCTTCCCTAATAGTTCCTAACATTGTTAGATTTTTTGAGTGATGCTGCACGCTGAGCAGATATTTTAGAGGACAGTCCACAATGACTCCAAGATCTCTTTGTTGAGTGGTAACAGCTAATTTAACACCCATAATTTTTTTATGTAGAGTTGGGGTTACGTTTTCCAAATTGCATTACTTTGCACTTATCAGCATTGAATTTCATCTTCCATTTGTTGCTCAGTCACCCAATTTTGTGAGATCCCTTTGTAACTCTTTGCAGTCCACTTCGGACTTAATTATCTTGACCAATTCTGTAACATCTGCAAACTTTGCTACCCCCCTTTCCAGATCATTTTATGAGTATGTTGAACAGCAGACTTCTCAATTCAGACTCTTGGGGGACTCCATTACTTTATCTTTCTCCATTTATTTCTACTCCTTGTTTTCTATCCTTTAACCAGTTACTGATCCATGAGAGAACCTTCCCTCTTATCTCATCCCAACAAAGAGCATTTGGTATGGGACATCGTCAAAGGATTTCTGAAAATACAAGTACACTGTATCCACTGGATCATCGTTGTCCACATGTTTATTGACCCCCTTGAAGAATACTAATAGATTACCGAGCATGATTTCCATTTACAGAAGCCATGTTGACTCTTCTCCAATATGTTGTGTTCATCTATGTGTCTGATAATTCTGTTCTTTACTATAGTTTCAACTAATTTGCCTGGCACTGAAGTTAGGCTTTCTGGCCTGTAATTGTAAGGATCACCTCTGAGACTTTTAAAAAAATCAGTGTTACATTAGCTGTCCTCCAGTCATCTAGTATAAAGGATGATTTTAGCGATAGGTTACATACCATAGTTAGTAGTTCTGCAATTTCATATTTGAGTTCCTTCAGGACTCTTGAGTGAATACCATCTGATCCTGGTGACTTATTACTGTTTAATTTATCAATTTGTTACAAAACCTCTTCTATTGATACCTCAATCTTGTACAGTTCCTCAAATTTGTCACCTAAAAAAAATGGCTCAAATGTAGGACTCTCCCTCCCATCTTCTGCAGTGAAAACAAATGCAAAGATTGGTGCAAAGAATTCATTTAGCTTATCTACAAAGCTTGTCTTCTTTGAGTGCTTATTTAGCACCCTGATCATCCAGTGGCCCTATTGATTGTTTGGCTTAATTTTTTGTTTTTGTTTTTAGTCTTTGTGTCTTTTGCTAGTTACTCTTCAAATTCTTTTTTGGACTGCTTAATTATACTTTTACACTTGACTTGCCAGAGTTTATGCTCCTTTCTATTTTCCTTAGTAGGATTTGACTTCTACTTTTTAAAGGGTTCCTTTTTGCCTATTTTACTCTGCTGTTTAGCCATGGTGGCATATTGGAGCTTTTACTGTTTTTTGTTTTGCTTTGTTTTGTTTAATTTGTGGAATACATTTTGTTTGAGCCTCTCTTTTGATGTTTTTTAAGTGTCCATGCAGTTTGCAGGCTTTTCACTCTTGTGACTGTTCCTTTTAATGTGCATTTAACTATCTTCCTTATTTTTTTTTGTAGTTCTGCTTTCTTTAAATTAAATGCTTCTGTTCTTCTTGGAGTGGTTCCTCATGTCAATTCCATTCTAGGTTTGTGTGTGCACACGTGCACAGTTGTTGGAGACTTTTGCCTTAGCAGTATCCGTAGGACCGGCATCCCATTGAGTGCTGCACTCATCTGTTGATATATCAGGCGCCGCTGGCTGTATGCCCTCTCTGTTCCTTCTTGCAGCCCATGGTGGCCGGTCAGAGTGTCTCTTTCCCTGGCTTCACAAGTGATCAGCGATTTTCTCCTACTCCTGAACCTTATGTTCCAGCTGTAAATAGTTTTGTTTGTAGTAGATTAGTTAGTAAGTAGCTATTAAGTACTGTAGTTAGTCAGTTAGGGTCCCAGTGGGGACTTTCCCTGGGTGGGGCATGCTCCAGTCTCCAGGTTTAAAGCCCTTCTCTAACTGCAACAAGCCTAGGCTTATTAGTCACCCACATGGTAGCTGTTTGAAGTGCCGGGGAAATCCCACATTAAAGAGAAGTGTTACATTTGTAAGAACTTTCATCCCAGGACATTTGCTCGAGGGTGCTCTTCAGGGATGCTGGAGCCAGCCTGACCAGGTGCAACGCCCAGCACTTTGGCCTATGTGCGCAGCGCACCCACGGCACAGGACTCGTCCTTCCTGTGGGCTTGTCCCAGCACTGGTCCCCTTCATTGTTACCTAAGAAGAAATCTAAGAAAAGGGACCCGGCACAGAGCAAGCCGATTCAAGGGGCATTGAGAAAAGGATTCTGCTTGAGCCACCCATCCATGTCGGAGATGCAAAGAGGCTCTCTCCCTGGGGAGTGCTACCCCTCTAATGGATCCGCCACCGACTCTGGGGACAGCACAGTTAACACCCTCTCAGTTCCTGGCACCTAGAGAGCAATGGACTGTCCTGCCACAGCTGGCGCCACATGTGAAGATGAACCCAGCTAAGGCTCCCTACGAGTGCAAGCCAGATGTCAAGGCCTCCCAGAAGGCGAGTGAGCACTGCTGGTCTCCGGAGCCAAGGCAGATCCCTATGTCGCTGTGCCCTCAATGTCCATGTCAGCCTAGATCACTGGTTCACTGCTACAGGTCATTGGCACCGTATTCCTGGTCTCCGCCCTCTCTCCTGGCCTCACCTAGAGTGAGATGGTGGTCGTCTTACAGCCGGCAATGGTCATCTTTGCACAGACGGTCACCCTCACCAAGACTTCGGGGACACTCCCCAACTTGGCACTGTTTCTGCTATTTCCGTCACCAGTCAGACCTCTCCAGGCACTGGTCACCCGTAGTGACAGTTAGCCGTCAGACCGCGGCTTCCACAACCCCGTCCTGGTCACCCAAGGAAGGAGACTTCTCCAGCACTGAGAGGGAGTTCAGCTCCTTGCCGAGACAGCACTGTCACAACTGGACTCTGGAGGGTGCAGCCGCCATGGGAATACTGACCTGGCAGCAGGGCCAGTGGCCAGCACAATGCCCTTATTGGAATGCCTGAAGCAGACCCATTATACCGGTCTCACCAGTCCTCGGTCGCTGCACCAGAGATGCCCCAGTTGGCACCAGCGGCAGCAGCTTGGTGCAGGATGTGTCGGCAGGTACTGTGAAGCAGGAGAAAGTGCCCACCCCACGACCCTCTTCTCTTGTAGGGGAAGATGCCCCAGGCCCTCCTCCTGGTGAGGATGCATATGCCTCAGTCTACAAGGAAGCCATTCCATCCACCCCTGCCCCCAAGGTCTTCGCAGTCTTGGCAGGGACTGTGAGGAGGAGAGACACTGGGTTTAGTCGCTGCTGCCCTTCATCCTCCCATTCGCCTGTGCAACCTGGCCTGATGAAACATCATGGGGGCCAGAAGCACTCATTTTGAGGGTGCGCCCAAGAGCGACATACCAGTCACCTCCCCAGATCTGCCCCATCTTTTCCTCAGCCATCTCTGTCTTTACCGTTTGGCCTGGTCAAGAGTTACCTCGGACCGTTGGGTGCTAGAAATTGTCATCTGGCTACACCCTCCAGTTTTTGGACACCCCCCCCATACTCCTCCCTCCTTCACTCTCCCTCTTCAGGGACCCTTCTCATGATCAACTCCTCATTTAGGAGGTAAACAACCTTCTACAACTGGGGACGGTGGAGGAGGTCCCTCAGGAAATGAGGGAGAAAGGTTTTTACTCCCGCTATTTCCTGATTCCAAAGGCCAAATGGGGCCTATGTTCCATTCTGGACCTGTGACAACTCAACAAGTACCTCAGAAAGTTGAAGTTACCATGGTATCCCTGGCCTCCATCATTCCCTCCCTGCATTTGGGAGACTGGAATTCCGCTCTCGCCTTGAAAGATGCTTATTTTCATATCTCTATCTTCCAAGGACACAGACTGTTTCTCTGCTTTATGGTGGGCCAGCACCATTTCCAGTTCACAGCGCTTCTCTTTGGTATCTCCTTGGACCCCTGGGTCTTTACAAAATGCATGGCCTTAGTAGCCACTTACTTGAGACATTGGGGGGTGGGGTGCTTTTTGGCCCCAGTTGCAAGGCAAAGTGATTTAAGTCCTGAAGGACAACACCATCATGATATTTTATATCAGCAAGCAGGGCAGAGCCAGTTCATCAGCCCTTTGCCCAGGAAGTGCTCAGTCTATTGGACTTCTGTTTGCAGCATGCCATTCATCTCCATGGCAGCGTACCTCTCCAGAACCAGGAACGTGCTGATGGATCACCTCAGCAGACCCTTCTTATCTCGCCACAAGTGGTCTCTCCACTTGATGCGGTCAACCAAGTCTTCTGAAATTGGGGGTTTCCCCAGGTGGGCTTGTTCACAACTTGCCAGAACAGGAAGTGCCACCAGTTCTGCTCGTTTCAGGGGTTGACAGGGGCTCCCTGTTGGATGCCTTTCTGCTTCCTTGGTAGGGGGCTCTGGTGTATGCTTTCTCACCAGTGCCATTGCTTCTCAGAGTTCTCATGAAGATTAGGCAGGACAAGGTCAGGTTCATCTTGATAGCCCCAGCTTGGTCGCACCAGCGCTGGTTCAGCACGCTCATGGATCTGTCAGTGGCAACCCGATGCCACTGCTCTCTGGCCAGATCTCCTATTGCAGAACCATGGCCGGTTGCTGCACCTGAATCTGGCGGCGCTGCACCTCACAGCTTGGTTGCTCGTGCTCGGTGCTAAGGAATGGGAATGTTTGGCCCAAGTTCAACAGGTTCTACTGGGAAGTAGGAAGCCCTCCACGAGAGCAACCGATGTGGCCAAATGGAAATATTTTATGTCCTGGGCCTCAGCCCACAAAGTTAGGCCTGAGCAGGCCTCACTGCAGCTGATCCTGGACTACCTTATGCATCTCAAAGTCCAAGGTTTGTCCCTTTCCTCAGTTAAGGTCCACTGGGCTGCTATATTGGCCTTTCACCCTCCATTCCAGGGCAGGTTGGTCTGATTCTTGAAAGGCCTGGAGTGGCTCTGCCCTCAAGTACAGGATCCTGTCCCCCTGGGGACCTGAATCTGGTGCTTGTGAGACTCATGATGGCCCATTCAAGCCCTTGGAATCCTGTTCTCTTCTTCTGCTCTCCTGGAAGGTGGTGTTCCTGGCAGCAATAACTTCTGCATCAAGGCTCTCCAAGATTAGGTTGCTTACATCGGAGCCGCCCTATACAGTGTTCTTCAAGGACAAGGTCCAATTGCAACCACATTCGGCTTTCCTGCCCAAAGTGGTTTTGCAGTTTCACAGGAGCCAAGACATATTTCTGCCAGTCTTCTGCCCAAAGCCTCATAAGTCAGGGGAGGAGTATAGGCTGCACTCTCTAGATATCAGGAGAGCGCTTGCTTTCTGCATTGAGAGGGCCAAACCGTTTTGCAAGAACATAAGAGCAGCCATACTGGGTCAGACCAAAGGTCCATCTAGCCCAATATTCTGTCTTCTGACAGTGGCCAATGCTAGGTGCCACAAAGGGAATGAACAGAACAGACAATCATCACCCCTGTTGCCCATTCCCAGCTTCTGGCAAACAGAGGCTAAGGACACAATCCCTGCCCATTCTGACTATAAGCCATTCCTGGACCTATCCTCCATGAACTTATCTAGTTCTTTTCTGAACCCTGTTATAGTCTTGGCCTTCACAACATCCTCTGGAATTGGCAAAGAGTTACACAGGTTGACAGTGTGTTGTGTGAAAAAATATTTCCTTTTGTTTGTTTTGAACTTGCTGTCTATTAATTCCATTTGGTGACCACTAGTTCTTGTGTTCTGTGAAGGGGTAAATAACACTTCCTTATTTACTTTCTCCATACCAGTCATGATTTTATTAGATCTCTATCCAGGGCCGGCTTTAGGAACTGCGGGGCCTGATTCAAATACCTGGCAGCAATCTGTGTCTTCGGTGGCACTTTGGCAGCAGAGTGTCTTTTACTCGCTCCGGACCCCCCGCTGCCAAAATGCCACCAAAGACCCGGACCGAGTGAAGGACCTCCTGCCACCGAAGACCTGGACCACTGCCGAGTATGTAAAAAAAAAATTTAAAAGGCACCTAAGGTGCGGGGCCCTCTTAGGGGCGGGCGTGGGGTCCAATTCCGGGGAATTGGCCTAAAGCCAGCCCTGCCTCTATCATATCCCCCTTTAGTCATCTCTTTTCCAAGCTGAAATGTCCCAGTCTTATTAATCTCTCCTCATACGGAAGCCATTCCATAGTCGACTCAGTTGTTCATCACGGTGGCAGATAGGATGAAAGGTCATCCAGTGTCTGCCCAGAGAATTTCTTCCTGAATAACAGTCTGCATCTGTTTCTGCTATGATCAGGCAAAGGTGCCTTTACTGATGGTTGTAACTGCCCACCCAACTAGAACTCAAGCCTCAGCAGTGGCCTTCCTGGCCCATGTGCCAATTTCTGACATGGCGAGAGGCGGAATCAGAGTTGACCAGTGAGTGGCAGCGGTCGACTCGCCGCCATCCTCACAGCCAGGTAAATCAAGCTAAGATATGCCTACTTCAGCTACACTATTCGCGTAGCTGAAGTTGTGTATCTTAGGTTGACATCCCCACTCCCCGCCCCCCCAGTGTAGACCTAGCCTCAGTTGCGACTCCATGCTTCTGCAAATCTAGCTCCAGGGGCCTCAGTTTGAGCATTCAGAAAATGAGGCACACGACACTTGGTGGCCAGCTGTTAACATTTTGCTTTAAGTGAATTGCTCAGTATCCGGTAGAAACTCTGTGACAAAGAGGAGGATAAAATGGAAATTAACCTAGGCAGCTTTCATCTGCAAAGGCCATTCTTTTTCTTCCTGAAGTCCCCTTCCCCATTCTTTACATATCTTCCTAGTTCTGCAAGAAATGAGCTTACTGGTAATTCATTATATGATCTTTATTCTTTCCCATAATTTGGTTCGTCCTGTGCACTGAATGAGGCAGCAATTCTCTGGAAAAAAATAGTATGTGATCATGTATTTAAAGACTGTATGTTGCAGGCAGTGTTAATTCTGGTATTTCCTACATTTTGAATGTTTGACTTTGCAACCTTAAATGTTGTTTTAAGATAGTTTTTTTTAATGTAATTTCCTAATTGAAATAAAAAACTCACAAAAAACAAAAACCTTGAGAAAACTGATACTCTGTCATGTATTGACCCCCACCTTGAGGTATCAACAGGGTTGGGACATTTAGATCTACAGCAAGCACCACTACCAGTTGATGTAACAAAATAACTGATTGGTATACAAGGCTATGACCAGTGACTTGTGGGAACAATCCACTGGGAGGAGCATGAGACATATACTTTGCCAGTCTCAGATACTGCAGGCAGCAAAGAAGTATAGAGACTCAGGACTCCTGGGTTCAGTTCCAGGTTTTGGAGAAGAGTATTTACTAGTGGTTGTGTCCCAGCCTACACCCATTCCTATCTACTCCCACCTCGATCAGCTGTAGGAAAAAATCAAATAAATCTAATATTTTAAAATTTAACTATGAATTTCATTTAAAAAAATAAACTTATATAAAATTAAATTTGAAATTGACAACCTATGTTAGGGCCTACATTTATAATCTATTCAAATATTTATATTAAATGCAAAAAAAATAGGTTTTATATATTTGCTGCCAAATTTTAAAGAAAATCAAACCACTGACCTGGTGGAAGTCGCTGGCTAATAATCTGAAACCAGAATTTATTACACTGCTAAACCCGCTGTTCTGAGCAGTAGCTTGTTCTCCAGTTATATAGAGAATATTTTCTTCATTTTAGTTTCTTCAGTTAATTCAGTTCAATGACTAGTTCATTCAAAGTTTAAGAAGCCAATTGGGAGTCAAAAAAGCAAGAAAGCTTGTTTTCCTCTCCAGTCTATGAATAAAAATTGGGTGTGAGAGGATGAGCTCTGCTAGGTCTAAAATTGAAGAACATGGTGACGAGAAAAACTCACTTCATTTCACTAACTACAGATAATATTTCTTTTGTTTAATAAATCACTTAGTTAGGGGAGAGGGATAGCTCAGTGGTTTGCGCATTGACCTGCTAAACCTAGGGTTGTGAATTCAGTCCTTGAGGGGGCTATTTGGGGACTGGTCCTGCTTTCAGCAGGGGGTTGGACTAGATGATCTCCCAAGGTCCCTTCCAACCCTGATATTCCATGATTCTCACTTATGATAAACTTTTTTCCTTATTCATCCAGCACATTTAAGTAGTTTTGTTTTAAAAAAAAATTGAATGCTTTTTTTGTGCATTTTTTATTAAATTTCTATCCAAATAGAGCTTGATATACATCACAAATTAATGAATTGCCACCTAGTAAATAAATGCATCAGTCACCATTTTCTACCACAATAAAAATGTAAAAATTAAGAATCTGAATAAATGTAAGTTAAGCTATACAGTTGCTCAAATAAATATGTATAGATAGAGCGTATCCTCAGGTTAGCAAAAAGAAGCACCAAATTTAGTGTAAATACTATATTTAGTTGTAAATCAACATTTTTAATGGTTACTAGTCACTGAGAATCATCTTTCTATATGAAAATAACTAAGAAGTACAAATGCAAAACAAGATTAAAATTGATTATTTAAATCAAGGTTTCCTGCTTGCTGTGTTAAATGATGATGAAAATACTGGGATTTAAGCCAATCTACCCTGCCCCCCATTTCCTGCCACCACCACCCTTCTGCTCCTTCCCACCCACCAAGCTCCTGTCCCCTCCTCCTCTGTTCCTATCCAAACCCACACCCCATCTTCCCAGCTCCTGGCCCTCTCCCTGTTCCCCTATCCATTTGCCAGCCCTCTGACTACTGCTCCTTCCCTTTCTGCTCCTATCTTCCCCCATTCCCCCAACTATGGGATCCCTCTCTGTCGGGACCTATATACCCTTTTTTATCCTGCCTTCTAGCGCCTGCAACCCTTTCTTCCTCTCTGTTCCTATTCTCCCTCTGTTACCCACCTCCCCCTCAATTCCTCAGCTCCCTCCATCTGAATCAAGCTGATTTCTTCTCTTCTTCCATGCCTCCTGAATTCCTATAAGGGAAGATTTGAGAGAGAGAGAGTGTCTCCCTGCTTTCAGTCCCTGTGTTTGGCATCACCAGGAGGAGGAATTCTAGGGAAAGTTCTGCTCAGCCCTTGCAGCTTTGGGGTGGAACATGATCAGTGTAAGTTGAATCTTCAGAGAATTTAGTTGCCAGACTCTAACAAGTCTCTGCTGACCTTCTGCAAAGTGAATTTTTTCAGAGGCTTATAACTTGAGCAATTTTGGACAGATTTTCACAGGAATGGCAAACGGCCCAGCCCATCACTGGCACCAGAGCAGGCTCCCTGCCAAATGTCATGTACCTGCTCCAAAGCATGGAGACTCTAGAGCAGTGGTAGGTAACCTGTGGCCCACGGGCCACGCGCGGCCCATCAGGGTAATCCACTGGCAGGCCACGAGACAGTTTGTTTATGTTGACCATCCGCAGGCAACGATATTTTCCCAAATCTCATGTTTAAAAGTGGCTGGGCCATTTTAATTCAGACTTTCTAAAAAGTCAGCCTGAAGCAGAGACATAACATGGAAACATTTACCCCAAATAGTTAAAGTTTGGCAAAGGTGTACAGCTGAAAACAGGGTCTTATTATTCCAAATATTGATTTTATAGTTGTATTTGACTCACATAGTGAGAACCACACATGTATTTTTTCTTTTAATAGAAAAAACAGTACCAAAACAAAAGTCATCTTCTTAATGCATATAAATTCTCATGGGCAGTTAATATATATTGGGTATTATGAAAACAACAGAAAAGCAAATTAGCAAACGAAAAACAGAAAGAACAAAGAAACAGATATTTGTAGTCTTTGATCATCAGTTTTCACAATAATCCCTCTATTCACCTCGAAATGTAAAATATTTTTTATGGCCAGCAAAGTGCATTTTACTGTACTGTTGGGATAGTTTTGGAGAAGAAATTGTGTTCGTTCCTTGTAACCACTTGAAAGAGCATCCCTTACACACACCTCTCTTAAGAAATAACTTCTATTTATTCATTTTTTTCTCAGGAGGAGGAGCCCTTAGTTAGATGCACAATCTAGATTACATGAAATCCTAGAAATAAAGGGAAGTGTACGGTGTACTCATATCGCACATTTCCTCACACATTAGTCATGGACAGAGAGCACCATCTATACGAGATTTGTTCAAATACTTAAAATTCATTTAAAATCTCTGTCACTCCTCATTTTGCATTTGTTGAGCAAATTTGTGTTTGCATTTGTTGTCCACCTCACAGGGCATATATAATACAAGATTGGTTTTTTTATACAACAGTGATGTCTTTTTCTGTCACTCTTTTTATGGTAAACTAGTGTTTTATAGTTTTTAATGTACACTGCAGAAGAATATCACAGCGTTTTAATACTTTGAGTTACTCTGTAGTACGTGTTTATTGTCTGTATCCACAGCACTGAATTCAGATAGTGTTAGAGCATAAGTTATTTATCCTTCAGCTCCCGTACAAGTGGTAGTTCTTTCCACCAAAGGACATGATATTGCTTTTACTAGTTCTATTGATCCATTGATGATAACCATTTCAAGACTTAGGAATGGAAAAATACTGTACAAGTGATAGGTAATACAAATGATAAGGAGATCCCAGCAGATGGCTTGCAACTGCGTACAAGTTTAAGAATGGCAGTGTGAGTAGTTTAATTGGGAATTTTTTACCAATAAGTTACTAAACTAAGTATATTAATATTTTGAAATATGCATTCATTTTATATGCAAAGTGGAGGGATCTTTTTCCCACCAACTTAATGTTATACCTGTTGAGTGAGATTCTCTCTTTGAGAGAACAGTCTTCCTATCAAGAAAAAAGATTGGTGACATTTCAGTTTCTTTTAACTATTTTGAATTTGTCTCTGAAAAAAATTTCCTGTAGTTTGGATATTTCATGTAATGTATTTGTACATGTACATTGTGGACTTCTACTGCTATCTAGGATAGCTAGGCATCCGGTTTTCAACCGGAATGCCCAGTCGAAAAGGGACTCTAGTGGCTCCGGTCAGCACCACTGACTGGACTGCTAAGACTCTGGTTAGCGGAACAGCAGGGCTAAGGCAGGCTTTGTGCCTGTCCTTGCTCTGCATGGCTCCCAGAAGCAGCCAGCATTTCCCTCCGGCTCCTAAGGGCAGGGGCACCATGGGGATCCGCACACTGGCCGAGCACTGGCTCTACAGCTCCCATTGTCTGTGAACCACAGCCAGTGGGAGCTGTGGGGGTGGCTCCTGTGGGCAAGGGCAGCATGCAGAGCCCCACTGCCATCACTGTGCCTAGGAGCTGAAGTGAGGATATGCTGGCTGCTTCCAGGAGCCACCTGAGGTAAATACTGTCCAGAGCTCACACCTCTAACCCCCTCCCACAATCCGTACCTCTCATTTCTGGCCCCACCCCAGAGCCCGCACTCCTAGCCTGAACCCGCACCCTCTCCCACACCCAAACTCTCTGCCCCAGCCTGGAGTCCCCTCCCACACTCTGAAAGCCTCAGCCCCACCCTCCAACCCGGGACCCCTTCTTGAACCCCAAACCCCTCATCCCCAGTCCCACCCCAGAGCCTGCACCTCCCAGATGGAACCCTCACCCCTTCCTTCACTCCAAACTCCTTCCCCAGCCCAGTCAAAGTGGGAGAGTGAGCGATGGAGGGAGGGGGTAGAGTGAGCGGGGCAGGGGCAGGGCCTCGGGGAAGGAGTGGACAAGGGTGTTTGGTTTTCTGCAATCAGTTGACAACCCTACTGCTATAATCTTAATACCTGTTTTGTGCATTATATACAGTATTTATTACTTGGCTGTGCACTTGTGTTCCAAACTTACCTTGCTCACATTCCTTATCTAATTTTTCTTTAATAAACAGCAAAGTATTGTGGACAGCAGGCCTTTGCAGTGGTATCTTTATCTGAATGTTTCCAAAGCCCTGACCATCTCATTTTGCTACGCAAGAACTCACTTCACTTTTTAAGCTGCACAACTACTCTTATTGCAGATTTTCACTGCATTACCTAATTACAAAACCTATTGTTCTTTTTGCAGTTCAAAAAAAAATCCCACACTGAGAATTAAGCAAGATGACTAAGCAGATATTCATGTTTGCTGGAGTGAGATTTATGGCAAAAATAAAACCAAACAGATATTGAATCAGATTTTTTTTTAATTTTTTTTTTTATGATTATTTGTATCTGGCATCTATTATGGTAAATGTGCTGTTAAAATTAGCACCAAAAGAAAATTTCCATTATTGCTACTGAACAGTACTCTATACAATTTACATTGTAGGTAGCATGATTATTCTTTAAGATCCAGAAATTAAACAAGAGTAAAAATGGCTCTCTAGAATCATTCTTGTACTTGCCCATCTTTGAATAGTGTTGCTAGGTATCCATTCAATGTCTCAAAGGGTGGCATTTTTAAGAGTGCTCAGTATTGGCCTACCTCTACTCCCATTGAATTCTGTAGGAGTTTTGCTGTTGACTTTGACGGAAAAAGTTCAGCAGTGTTGAATATTTTTGAAAATCCCAGCCTAACTATCACAGACATTCTTTTTAAGGCAGTATAACAAAAGGAGGATTTGACAATAGAAGAACTCTTTGATCAAGGTACTATAATTGTAAATGCTCAGAATTTGAATATTTATTGGTAATGGGGAGTGTGTAGTAAGTAGAAGTGATACTGAGTAAGCCTGAGTGTCTGTAAATGAATTTAGCTGGTCTTAATGGAAGGAATTTTGATATCACAACAAAGTCATTAGATTGCACGTTCAACAAAATGTTTGTCTTACTGAAAGTGCCTGAAATTTAAATTACCAAAAGGTGCAAATTGCACTACTCCATAAGACCCCAATACCATAGAGGGCCTGGAAAAGAATAGTTTATATTTGTATTGGAGGTGGTTTTTCTCTCCTTTCGCAGGCTAACAGCAGTATATCACAAAGATGAATCTGAAGGTTGAACTAGAATGTATATATAATTGCATTCTGCGGATATGTGTGAAAAATGTGTGCATGATATGTAAACTTCATTGACACATTATGAAAATACATTAAACATATAGTTACCGGATTCAGAAAATGAAAATTAATGTATGAATTATTTGGCTAACATTGCACTTTGCCCCAGAATCTGGTGTTTATTATTGTGAGCTTTAGCAGGAAACAGAAGCAGTATCAATTGGGAAAACATTTCTTTATTGAACTGAGAACAGTATGGCTTTCTAGTTTCTAAGTGGGGAACTTGGTTCTTTGGTTTCTTTGTTCCTAGTTAGACTACTCCCAAGCTATTTTAGTTGAACATTTTACATACTAATGGAGTCTAGGGAAGTGCAGTTGGCAGCTGTTCATGGGATAATAATGAAACACACTGTTTAGTACTGCATACTGCTGCTGTAAAATGCGGGAAGTATTTTATAGATATCATGGTGAGCAGAGCTGTATCCACTTTAAGCAATGTAAGTACGTGAACTATGAGTGAGGAAGTTGTGTTTTTATATGCGAGTAACTGGCAATCATTTTGCTTTTGCAGGTAAAGAAAACGTGCACAGAATCAGATGTTTCAGAGGCTCAGAATTCCAGGTACAGTAACTAAAGTAAATACTTAATGAGAAGAACATGGTGATACGAAGCAATACTGAAGCTATATAGCACAAGGCATGAGAGATTAGTATTGCAAAGAGTTAATGAGTCTAGCTAGATTATTTTTAAATGTATTTCATCCCAGAGGTTTCTGCATTGTTTTCTGCAGTTACTGGTAAGAATTGAGATGGGGGATGGACAGGGGGTGGAGAGAGTTTTGCTAGTGTATTAATAGTGATTTATCACCTTCAGTTTAGAAGTGAATCAGATTCAAAACAATAAATATTGAAGTAAAGTCTCTAGATCAATTATTTATTTCTTTTCTCATCCCTTTCTGCACCTATGATTGTTGCCATTCATTTAGTATTGACATTTACTTTCCGTACCAGCAGATCAGTTTTTATTTGGGTAAAAATTCTTTTACCAATGTTTTTTCTTAAATGTTTACTTGTGCAAAATGCGCTAATGTTCATATGTTGGGGAAATCTCATACACACCTCAAAAAGTATGTATTAAAATGCATTGTTTCCTAATTTTATATGTAAGTAGAAAAGGAAATCAGTGTAACTTAAATGGGGTCACTATCCCTGTCTATATTTTGGACAAGTGATGAAATAATTACTGCAAATGTGCCATCTAGCATGTACATTATTGGTGGTTATTAAATTCTTAAGACATAGGGCTTTGTTTTGTCTAAGATTTGTGGAGTGAAACATTTTATAGGTTGTCGTGTCTTATTTCTGTTTACAAGAGCTATATTTCAATTTCACAGGGAAAAAGAAAGTTTAATCACAAAAAGAAAAACACAGAATAAACCTAAAGAAAAACAAAAAAGCTAAGAAATTAAAAATGACTGAAACTTTACTATGCTTATGTCTGGGTATTGCAGCTTTAATGTATGCAAGACCTCTGACTGGTTGGGACACAGTAATACTTATGGACAATAGAACAGTTGTGAATAGTCCTGTACAGTATATCAGAATTTCTTTGATTTGCTTTTCACATTATTCCGTTGCACATGCCCAGCTTTCATTGGGTTCAGTAGGAGTTGTACTCATAATTGAGCACAGACTATGAGGCCTGATCTTACTTCCATTGAAGTCCATGGGAATTTTGCTATGGACTTCAATAGGAGCTGGTTTGAACTTTTGATCCTTATTTAATAATAATCTAATATAAATGTTCTCCTCCCTTTACACCCTACCCCCTAGCCTGGTATTTTTGATTGAAAATTAAGTTTCAGTTTTAAAAACCTCACAGTTCTTTACAAGGACTTTCAGTAGCATTAGGGTCCTGATTCAGCAAAGCGCTTGAGCATGAGCATAACTTTAAGCATGTGACAAGTATCAGAGGGGTAGCCATGTTATTCTGAATCTGTAAAAGCAGCAGAGAATCCTGTGGCACCTTATAGACTAACAGACATTTTGGATCATGAGCTTTCGTGGGTGAATACCCACTTCGTCAGATGAATGTAGTGGAATAGCTTGCTTGCTAGCTAGCATATATATACCTGCCCCTGGAAATTTCCACTACATTCATCTGACGAAGTGGGTATTCACCCATGAAAGCTCATGATCCAAAACGTCTGTTAGTCTATAAGGTGCCACAGGATTCTCTGCTGCTTTTAAGCATGTGAGTCGTCCCCTGTGGGACTCTAAACATGTGAAAAGTTACACACAGGCTCAAGTGCTTTGCTGGATCAGGGCCTTGTATTGTAACAAGTCTAAGGGCACTTCATGACCCAGTATGCTTTCATCATACTTACTCCATTATGAACTTTCTGTTGAATGGTCGTTACGATGCTTGTTATACTAAATAAAATAAATCTATAGAATAATTTTTTTCTCCCAACTGCAAAAGTGACCCACACTGTGAATGATCAAACTGTAAATCTCATAAGATTTCATTTACTGGAAAAAGGAAAAATTTGAACAAAAAGTATATATTTTCTGTCCTCCCTTATTTAAGGAAATGTATTTTAAACCAGATCTAGTTTAAATAAAAGGAAATTCTCCTGGCCTGAGAGTTTATAATGCTGTGTATATAGCTAGAAGCAAGTTTTTTATGGCAGAGTTTGATATACGATGCAACTGTGGTCTTAGAATGGAATCACTGACACACCTTTGACAAGAGGGGCGCTAGAGGCACTGCTATAGCCCACCAAGTTTTAAAGCCTGGAGCAATGTAATTCTTCTCAAATAAGTCTTAAGTGAAAACATTGCTCATAAAATGAAACATCAGCATAAAAATGAATGCTGGAGACACACTGCCTTACCGAATGGCTGCTGGCTTGGGACTTAAGGCCAATATCATTCATTTATTTAGCTAGCTTTATAGTGTGTTGGTTTTGGATTTGAAACTATTACAATAAATGCAGATGGAAAGTGTTTTTACAGTAGGGAAGTAATTAAATTGGGTGTGGGAACTTTGTCAGGAGAATTCTTGGAGTGACGTGTGTATCAGCAAATTCTTTGTCTTACTTGGTGTTGGTTCCTCTTTTAGTAAGAAACTTTCAAGATACAGATGTGACTGGTAAATTTGGGCAGTGGGAATCTACTAGCTTATGCAATATATCAGGGCAAAGAATGCCTTACAGAAGTATCCTGCCATATGTGTGATAAAGCTCAATCATCAACAGCAGTCATTTCTCATTTATACAAAATGGTTATCAAGTTGACAGATGTTTAACAACACACATGCATAGGAAACTATAGTTAGAAGATTTGCAAGCATGATAGATGGAATGATTTTCTCTGAACACATAAATGTGCAAGAAAATGTGCATTAATCTTTAATAGCTCAGTCACACACAAATTTTGACCCATATATTTTCAAGCAGGACATGAGAATTTAGACATGCAAATTCTGTGAGAGTTTCCTGGAGTGAGTGGCTAAATCTCCTATGTACTGTTTTGAAAGTGCTTTCCTATATCTCTCTCACTAGATATTTATGTTGCATGCATTGCTGTGGAATCTGGGAATATACATATTATGAAATTCTTTCCTTTTGTTTTAAAAATTAAATTATCTGTTAGAAGGTTTAAGAGCTTGCCAACATAATAAATTCCTATCATTTAATTTTGAATCCACTGTTGTTAAATTGAGAGAGAGGGTATGACTTGACAAGAGTCATACTGCCAATCAGCGGCAGAGTCAGAAATAGTACATATTAGCACTGATTCCCAGGCCACTGTTTTAAACTCCAGATAATGTGAACACATAATCAAATTAATCAGTCAGTAACTTTGAAGATGTAGTTCATGGGTGCAGTGTATGTAATATGCATCTGCACAATGTACATTGCACTGCGTTTTCTCATGTTCTCCGTTTAATTTACTAATGGTGTGATCAGGGCCGGTGCAACCCATTAAGTGACCTAGGCAGTCGCCTAGGGCGCTAGCATTTGGGGAGTGGTATTTCGGGTCCTTCGGCAGCGACCGCAGTGGCGGGATCTTCGGCTGCCCCAGTCGTCGTTGGCATTTAGGCGGAGGGACCTGGGGCAGGGCGGCGTGGGGAAGGCCGCCTCCAGCAAGTAAGGGGGGGGGCAGCACGCAGGGGAACTCCCTGCCCCAGCTCACCTCTGCTCCACCTCCTCCCCTGAGCACGCTGCCCCGCTCTGCTTCTTTCCCTCCCAGGCTTGTGGCGCCAAACTGCTGATTGGCGCTGCAAGCCTGGAAGGCGGGAGAAGTGGAGTGGTGATGGTGTGCTCAGGGGAGGAGGTGAGCTGGGACGGGGAGCTGCCGCACAGCTCCCAGGGCCAGGGGGAGCTGCCGTGGGGGGGTGCCTCAGAATGGAGGGGGGAAGCAGAGAGTTGCCACAGGGCTGGGGGGGGGAGGGCGCAAGGTGGAAGTTTTGCCTAGGGCGTGAAACATCCTTGCACCCGCCCCTGGGTGTGATATTGAGAGGTGCTGACTACCTTTGCCCCATGTTGAATTTAATATAAGTAAATGCTGAGTTACTGTGCTATGCATGAGATGCTTAACTTAATTGTTACCAATGAGAATTTGTAGAAAAAGCTTGAGCCACATTTTGTTGATACTGTATATCAAAGCACAAATCTAATCTCCTTACATATAATTACGTAGCACTATGTGCTGCAGCACTTTTGTCTTCAGTGTTTTACAAACATGAGTTAATATTCATTATTTTCAAAGTTATGACATGTTGTTTTTAACCAAATTGGATGCCTGCTAGATCTAGTTATTCACTCCCTCATCCAAAACCAAACCTCGCAGGCAGAAACTTAGTTACTGGATGAACTATAAGAAATGAGTGAAATATTAGACTATTTCAGATTCTGAAAACTGGTAGATTGGTAAATATCAAAAATGTAGAGCCCCGTGCTCCCATCTGCATTTACACCTGTGCTTATGAAAGGCAGAATTTCATTCTTTCTGCCTAGCCCAGGCAAGCTCCTCAGCAAAGGCTTTTTAGTGTTCTAGCCCTAGTCAGCGTGGGCTTCTCTGAATTCTCCTTCCCCATCCTGCAGATGCCTTTCCTCCCCACCTGCTCTGCTCAGTTTAATGGGGTTCTAGAGAGAACTATAGTGGTGGAGGCCCTAGAACAAGGGTGGGCTAACTATGGCCTGTGGGCTGAATCCAGCCCACCAGCCATTTTAATCCAGCCCTTGAGCTCCCACTGGGGAGCAGGGTGTGGGATTGCCCCGCTCCGGCACTCCAGCCAGGGAGCAAGGTTTGGGGCCGCTCCACACAGCTCCCAGAAGCAGCAGCATGGCCCCCCTCCAGCTCCTACGTGTAGTGGCAGCTAGAGGGCTCTCCTCTGCATGCTGCTCCCACCCCAAATGCCTCCCCCACAGCTCCCATTGGTTGGGAGCCGCAGGGGCAGTGCCTGCGGATGGGGCATCGTGCAGAGCTGCCTGGCCATGCCTCTGCATAGGAGCCAGAGAAGGGACATGCCACTGCTTCCGGGAGCCACTTGAGGTAAGTGCTGCCTGGAACCTGCACCCTTGATCCTCTCCCCTGTGCTCCAACCCCTTGCCTGACCCCCTCTCACCCTCCAAACCCCTTGATCCCAGCCTGAAGCACCCTCCTACACTCTAAACTCATCATCCCAGTCCAGCCCAGTCCCTTCCCGCACCCTGAACTCCTCATTTCTGGCCCCACCCTGGAGCTTGCACCCCCAGCCGGAGCCCTCAGCCCCTCCCACACCCCAACCCCAATTTTGTGAGTATTCATGGCCCGCCATACAATTTCTATTCCCAAATATGGCCCTTGGGCCAAAAAGTTTGTCTACCCTTGCCCTAGAAGCATGACTTCTGCAGGAGCTGACCTGTGTCATCTGGACTTGTGCCACTAGCTGAGCCCTTGTAATCCACGGGTCAAGGGAACAGAACTCCTGTTTTTTTCCCCCTCTGGTGGAGAGGGGTGACAAATCATAGCCCATTAATGGGAAAATGAGTAGAATATTCAGTGAGCTGAGTGTCAGAGAGTTTCTTCTGCCCTGCAGGAGGTAACACCACTCCAGGGAAGAATGAAGGCAGAGAGAAAACATGTAGTGTGTCAGGATGGTATCTATGAATAAAAAGAACACTTGAAGATTTTGGGAAATCATTTTGTGGCCTGTTGAAGGAGGTTAACTGACCTTAAATTGCTTCTAAAAATACATAGAGGTGGTAAAAAAAAAATGTGGCTTCTATTACTCACAGAAGCATACATCTTTGTGTTGGCAAGGTGCAAGGAGGCACTTTGCTTCACAAAATAAAATAAATATTTTATGCATGTCTTTAATATCAATCTGACAGATCAATTGTCTAATGATATACACTTTCTCCCTATTTATCCTTTTCCAATTTTTTTAATTCAAAACATGAAAGAACAGGAAAGAGAAATTGCTCATAAGAAAATTCCAGTGAAAACTTCTACCAGACACTATAGTGCAACACAGTCACAGGCACACTAGCAATTACATTACATACTCTCACAGTTAGACAAAGCTCATCCCTGAGCATGTGGTTACTTCAAGAATACATGTCCAACAAAAACAGCTGCAAGTCTCCAGGGAAACAATGTGATGAAGAAACACATTTGCCAGCTAAACCACTTTGTGATGTTCTGAATAGAATTGAGGGTTTTTTTATATCACAAACATAGGTCTCCAATGTTTCACCAAAATGAGAGCCTCCATTAGCTGTCACAGCAGTAGTTTCAGTGTGTAGGCTGCACCATCCGTTACAGTGTGTGTGTGTGTGTCTCTCTCTCTCACTCACTCACTCACACACACACACACCTGTTATTACAAAAGGTTTGTTTGAAAATCTAAATTACTTCTAATTCCTTGCCCATAAAGTTTGAGTGTCTGCCATGAGAGAAATATACATCTGTTTATTTTGTTATTTGTCTCAATTTCCTGCCAACTGTTATTACTCTGTGGATGCAGTAGGCAAAGTTTTCTCCAAAGCCAGTATTAACACTGCTTTGTTAATTAGCTAATTGGTTTGGTTGTGGTGTTGAATAGTAGTAAGAGCTGCACCTTTTAGGATCCTTCCTTTAGACCTAAGCACATTGCACCTATACCTTGGAGCTAGTGTTATCAATATAAATTAACCTATGTTTATGATTTTATGAGATGTATTGATACAGTGTGAGCCTATTATCAATCAGTGTTTGTATCTGCATAAAAACAGCTGCAGCTCCTTTTGAGACCAGTGAAAGAGCACAATGGATGCTTTGAGCACTTTTGAAAATCTGGTCACTAAATGGGAGCTTTAAGACACCAAGATCTTTGGGAAATCTGGCCCTAAATGTCCAAAGCAAAGAAGCATAGGGTTATTATAGGGGAAAGTATTGTGACTAACCATAGAATCAGGGCCGGTGCAAGGATGTTCACGCCCGAGGCGAAACTTCCATCTTGCAACCCCCCCGCGCCCCTGCCCTTAAACCCCCCCCCTGGCAGCTCCCCTCCTCCACCCTGAGGCGCCCCCCTTGCGGCAGCTCCCCACCCTCCACCCTGAGGCACTCCCCCGCTCCAGCTCATCCCAGCTCCGCGCATGAGCATGAGCACCTCAAGCACGCCGTCACTGCTTCACTTCTCCCGCCTCCCAGGCTTGCGGCGCCTAAGCTGATTAGCACCGCAAGCCTGGGAGGCAGGAGAAGTGAAGCAGCCATGGCATGCTCGGGGAGGAGGCGGGACAGGGGTGAGCTGGGGCAGGGAGTTCCGCTGTGTGCCGCCTCCACCCCTTACTTGCTGCAGGCGACTCTCCCCGCGCTCCCCTGCCCCAGCTCCCTCCACCTAAATGCTGGCGGCGACCAGGGCGGCCGAAGATCCGACCGCCGTGGTCACTGTCAAAAAAAATGGTGCCCCCCAAATCCCAGCGCCCCAGGCGATTGCCTAGGTCGCCTAAATGATTGCACCGGCCCTGCATAGAATTATCGTTTGATAGAATTATTATATATTAGACATCACCTTCAAATGGAGGATTTACTCTGACAGATAGGCACAACAGATCTGACTTAAATTTCCTGAAAACCCTTAACCAAGAATTGCAATGATCAATGAGAGTCTTTATCTTATTGTAATATTCTGTAGTGTAGTACACTGCACCTATTTACCAGACTGAGACCTCACCTTGCAATTTCTGAGTCTCCGTCCAAGCAGATCTCCTCTCCAATCCCTTTCCCTGCAGCTATTGACTTCCACCACTAAATACCAGAGTGCTGGGATCCAGTTGCTACCTCCAAGTTTTCTATTGTGATCTAATCTGCATTGCATTATGGGCACACCAAAACTCTGAGCATGCCAGTTTGCATGACCTTGGGGCTTACAGCAGCCCGTTCTCTGTTGCAATTGAACACAAAGCAGATAGCTCATGAGTCTATATTTACAAGATGAAGAGGAAGGTTCTGAGATTAACCACCAAGAAAGGGGTGGGGGGTTATTTGAGTGCCAATGGTAGTCTCCAGAAATACAGGTATTGGTGGTGATCCCGGCCTTTGGAAATAACAGCTGTAACAGATTACATAAACAATATTGGTTTGTAGTTAGTATGTGCATACTCATACTTTAAATTCCAGGTGTGATATCATATATAAATGAGTTAGTTCACTTTCTCTCTTTTCTATTTTAAAAGCTAGCACTAGTTAGAATGTATTTTTCTGTGTGCTATGTTTAGTCTTATTGAGGCTAGATTGGCTCATCTAGGGCTAGTCCACATGACAAAGGCTCTGGAGACTCAAAGCCCTCTAGTGGAGACTCAGCATATACCAGGAAAAGGAGTTTGACTGGTGTACTTAACAACATATGCTATACCAGCAAAAGGACTCCTTTGCTAATATAAGTAGTGTGGGGGTTTTTCACGCCTCTACCCTGGCACAGTTTTGTAGTGCAGACCTAGCCTCAGACACTGTCCTGGGTTGGGGATGGTGCAGAGTTGCACCGTCCACGGAGAACTTAGGGAATCTCATTGAGGCATAGTCTCTCCCTTCGTTTCCCAATGCACTACTCATGGCCCCACTTCCTATCAGGAATAAGGCACTGCAGTTGTGCCTGCCCAATCTCCTAACAGCCTAGATTGGCTGAGGAAACTCGCAGGTTTGTTCTTGAGCCCAGCAGCAGGAGCAGTTCCCCTGGCTGCTTAAAGCATTTTCCCACAGCTGCGAAAACTCCTTTGTCTGGTTGTTCTCAGCCTTGCTCTAGTCCCGCTCTTGCCTTGTTTGAACCCTGCTGCTGCCTGGGACTCAGCCTCACCTCACCTCCATTCTTCTAGGTATCCATGAAAAAGCCTGTTAACAGTATAACTGTTGTGGAGCTGATTTACTGCAAGGAGAATGAATATATATGCCAGCATAAGCGATGGCAGTGAAAGGGTTGATTTTATTTTTAGATTAGTGTCTCCTTTTTTCTCCAAAGCTATTTAATTCCAGGAGGGAATAAATGCACCGTAAAAATATTTAGTTGCCAGGAAAATAGTTTAGCAACAGTCAGTTGGTACATAATGTTTTCTTAAAGAAATATATAAGCAATGGATACACCAGCACAGATGTTTTGTATGAAAAGTTGGTAATATAATTAAGTAAGTTAAAACTGAAAGGTTGATATAAGTGGTTGTGAAAAGTATGAACTAATGTTTTCAGTCAGCAATAGGGCCTGATTCTGCAAATACTTCACAACATAGTGTTTACTTCAGTGGGAATACACACAGTTGAAAACACTACTCCCAGCAGTAAATATTGGCAGAACTGGGCCCAGATTTCTCAGTCAAGATAATGGCTCGCACAAAAGTATCACAATTTTCCAATTTTAAATTGTTATGTTATGGAATAAGGTTTCTATTAAATGAGTACATTGCGGAATTTGTACATTTTAACTGTAGTTGATTTCTATTGATTATTTACAGAAAGGTCAGTGTAAGTATTTAATCTATCATATTTATAAAGTGTGAGTCCATCAAAATAATTTAATTTGTGAGATGGTTATGCATATGTATGTAGTGCAGCAAAGCATAAAATTTGTGACAATTGTATTACAAAAAAAAGCCTAAAATTTTTGTTACTTTACCATGAAAATGTCAATATCTGACTGTATCTAAGAAATATATAGGGAACTAATTTTTGTGCTACCTATCTTACCCTTTAGCTATCCTCTGACATACTAAGAAGTTAACTTTAGAATTTTAGTTTTACTATTATTATAGAAGAGTCCTGCTCCAAAGCCCACTGCGGTCAGTTCGTGTCTTTCCACTGATTTAAAATGGCTTTGGATCAGGCCCCAAAAGAGCTCTATAAATATATATGGGATAATTACATAAATTACTATAATCTGTTTAGAGTAAAACAAACGGGTATGGATGAATCATGGAGAGAAGTTTGAGTGGCTTGTGTTCACAGATTCTTGAAATATGTGTGTCCTTATTCACAATTTTTTATGCAGCTGTACACATTTGAGGTTTGTAACAAAAATAAACATTATTTTTATTAAAATCATGCACAAAATCTCTGTCTCTGTACCTTTGTTAATAATTTGTGGGCGTGATTCCAAGGCTATTAAAGTCAGCCTGGTAAAAGTTTGTAAGAAACAAGAAAAACAGGGGACAACGTTTGAAAAGATGCTTTTTTAAACATAGAAAGTTCTCTTTCAAACAATTTGTTTAGATATTTATGTACAATGGGGTGGTAAAAAACATATCATATCAAAATACTTGCCTGAAGTTCAAGTGCATAAATACTGGATAATAACATATAATGTAAAAGCTGTGCGGGTTTTACACCGAAATTATATTAAATTAATTAGTATAATACAAAAGCAGCAGAGAATCCTGTGGCATCTTATAGACTAACAAAATATACAGAGTACATCAGTAAGATGGCCCCCAAAGATGAGCTGCTGAGAGAATGCCTGAGGCAGCAGCAGACATGGGAGGAAGACCAAGCAGAAGAAGTGCCATGGCAAGACAAGACCCTGCATGGGATGTACCATCGACAGATAGCTGAGGTGGCTGACATTGGGAAATCCTACCAGTGGCTGGAAAGGGCTGGACTAAAAGACAGCACTGAGGCACTGATCATAGCAGCACAGGAACAGGCACTGAGCACCAGATCCATTGAAGCAGGGGTCTACCACACTAGAGAGGACCCAAGGTGCAGACTGTGCAGAGAGGCCTCAGAGACAGTCCAACACATAGTGGCAGGATGTAAGATGCAGGCAGGAACAGCATACACTGAACGGCACAACCAAGTGGCTGGCATTGTGTACAGGAACATCTGCACAGCGTATGGGCTAGACCCTCCCAAGACCAGATGGGAGATTCCACAGAAGGTTGTGGAGAATAGCAGGGCTAAGATTCTGTGGGACTTCCAGATCCAGACGGACAGGCAGGGACTGGCCAATCAACCAGACATCGTGGTAATAGACAAGGACCAGAAGACAGCGGTGGTGATAGATATAGCAGTGCCAAGTGACAGCAACATCAGGAAGAAGGAATATGAGAAGCTGGAGAAGTACCAGGGCCTGAAAGAGGAACTAGAGAGGATGTGGAAAGTGAAGGCCAAAGTGGTCCCAGTGGTGGTAGGAGCCCTCGGGGCTGTGACTCCTAAGCTGGGTGAGTGGCTCCAACAGATCCCAGGAACAACATCAGAGCTCTCTGTCCAGAAGAGTGCAGTGCTAGGAACAGCTAAGATACTGCGCAGAACCCTCAAACTCCCAGGCCTCTGGTAGAGGACCCGAGGTTGAGGAAGACACATACCACCCATAGGGGTGAGAGGGGAATTTTTTTATATTTATATATATGCTATACAAGTTCTTAGTTTTTCTTTAGCTATTGGCAAGATTTTACCATTCTATTTGTGAACTGTGGTAGGTACCATAATATATTGCACACAGTGCATGCTGCAGTTTTAAAATATGAAGTATTTATTATGCTGCACAAAATATTTTCCCCTTACAATATGCAGTCAACCTTCCTCTCACCCATGTATGTGAAATCTGTTTGAATACATGGAATATTGGTTTGAATGATTGCTCTGATTTTTTTATACTGTACTGTTCCAAATGAAAGCACAAAAAGCAAACACAGTTATCATTTGCCACATAGGCACCTACTCCATGAGTGCTCCAGGGCTGGAGCACCCGCGGAAAAAAATTAGTGGGTGCTTAGCACTCACCGGCATCCAGCTCCCCCTCAGCACTTCCCACCCACCGCAATCAGCTGTTCTGCTGCATGCAGGAGGCACTGGCGGGCGGGGGAGGGAGAAGCAGGGATGGGGCATGCTCATAGGAGGGGGTGTAACTGGGTGAGAAGGGGTGGGGCAGCGGAGGAGCAGGGATGGGAAGAGGCAAGGTGGAGTGCTGTATTGGGAGAAGGAGTAAGAGTGGGCTCTGGGGCAGAGCAGGGGCAGGAAGAGGTGAGGTGGGGTGGGGGCTTGGGGAAAGGGGGCAGGCGGGGATGAGGCCAGGGGCAGAGGTTTGAGCACCCCCAGGGCCCAGACAAAGTCGGTGCCAGTGATTTGCCATTTCTTATTCACACACAAGTAAGTATTTCTCCTTAAATACAATGACATTGAAAAGCTATTTAATGGCTTATAAATAGGCTATTCTTTAGCTTGACAGGAGAATGCATCTCCTATCAGTTTTATAAAAGCCACAGTTAAACAACCTCTTAGCCCAAGAGCCCGAGTAAGCTGGCATGGGCCAAATGTGGATTTTTAATTGCACCTTTAAACATGCTCTTATTGCAGTAGTTCTCAACCAGTGGTCCAGGGCCCTCTGGCAGGCCGCAACCAGGTTTTAGGGGGGCTGCAAAGCAGGGCCAGCATTAGAGTCGCTGGGACCCAGGGCAGAAAACCGAAACCTCACCACATGGGGCTAAAGCCCAGGGCCCTGAGCCCCCTAATGCCAGCCCTGGCTTTTATGTGCAGAAAACCCTTTTTTGGGGGGGGAGAGCAGGGCAGTTGTCTGGTCTGGGAGGCCCTGCGAGTGGGCACTTGGAGGGAAGGGGGTTTGGATGTA
>NC_133771.1:106192543-106238082 GCF_003597395.2 Chelonoidis abingdonii
TTGCGGGGGGGGGGCATGAACTGGGGCTTGTTTTGCAGGTGCGAGAGGGGGTAGGATCCAGGCTCCCAGATGAGAGCCCTTTCTTGGGTGTGCAGGGAAGACGAAGTTCGGACAAGCACAAAGAGAATCGAATGAATTGTTCACATGCCTAGAGAGAGTATCATCTATTTAAATAAACAAGACTTTATAACTGCCTTGACCACCCTGGGGATGTTATATTTGATGGAGATTCCATTGGCGTCGTATATTGAGGTTCACGGAGAAACAAATAATTATCGATGACAGGTTTGCATAATAATACAAAAGTAAACTCAGTGTTATATACTCTAATATTGCCTGTGTTAACCATGTTTCAAGACTAACAGGTGAACATGTTATCACAAAATACACGTCTGATACTGCATCGGAGGATGGCACACTTTTTCGTTTTTTTTTTTTTCTTTTATTGTTTTTAGATTTTTTCCGCGGTCCTCTTTGTATGCTTCTGTCATGGCAGGTAAAACCTTGGGAAGTACCACTAGGTGGATCCTACCACCAAGATAGGTGATGCTACCCTTGACTATTTGCCTTTTACAAACTCAGTCCAGCCTAGATAACATTGGTACGATGCTGACGATTTGGAGAACAGGGGTGCTTGGGCCATCACCACATTAACAACTTGTGGTAAGCCACCTGGCTTGTCCATTTGTCTTGAAGGAAGAGCATCTCATTTCCTATTAAGCGATAGTTGGAGGGCTTGGCACCAAGGTCTTGGACAGGCCCCCTTCCCCCGCATTCAGTGCAATCGCCACCCTTAGATTCGCATGTGGTTAAGCTGCCTCAAGACAGGCATACAATTGCCAGCATCGAAGTCTCTGTCCCTCCCCCCTCGATACTATTCGTTCCTCCGGGAGTTCCTGGTCCCTGTGCAGAGGGGCAATAGGAGAGAGTGTCCCCTCCCGACTTCTCCTGTCCCTGCCCCCTGCTTACCCCGTTCGCCATAATAGAGCAGGGTGGGGACAGGACAGGGTCATGATACAGAGAGCTTCTGTGCAAGGCTGCAGCTTGCGTCTACAAACTTCTAGATCTACGTAATATAAGGCAGATGGAGCTAAAGAGTGATGTGCAATGTGAGAGTGAATTAAAAAACGGGTAAGTGATTCTCTCGCCCCTGAGCACCATTGGGTGTTCTGTCCTCAGTCCCCTCCCCCCTCTACTGGTGCTGCCTTTAGAGTGTGAGCTACATTTAACAGTAACGAGGGCTCGAACGAAATGCTAGATCATTTAGCAGTAACGGCATTCCGTGGAAAGTAAATATCCCACCCTCTGACCTTCACCACCTCAAACGCAAGTTCAAAATGCATCCACCTGTATCAGAATTAATGTTCTCTCTCTATCAAAGTTTTGTCGGTGAAAACAAAGAGCCCTCAGAAATTAATACTCCCCCTGCCCCACACATTTACCATTAAATTCTATGGAGAAATTGGATTGCTTAAAGTTATTTTCTGTATAACATTTGTCATAATTTAGATAGCTAAGGTTAATGGTTCCTTTACCTGCAGGGGCGGAACCCAACTGAGGAGGGTTTTATTTGGCGCTTTCTATGAGTCTCCCTGCTCTTTGTTTCCCTAACGGTTCGGTCAGAGTATGAACACAAGCTTGTCTCCCTATCTTCAATCTTCCTCACTACCATTTGTTGAGTACAAAGGTACAAAGCAACTACGTGCTGTTATACGGCTTCGTTTTTAGTATTTACATGTGTGCTTCGTCTGAGCTGCTTTAAATTGGCTATTTTTTTTCTTAATCAGAACTGTTATTCCTATTCTCTATAAGCAATATCACCTGTAGGTAGCTTTAAGGCTAGTGTTATCTATCCATACTGTATTTGTCTTCTTTCTTAATAATATAAAGTTCTCTTAAGACTTGGAGGTTTCTCTCTGGCTAATTACGCGAAACAAGTGAGTAGGGATTCTCTTGGTGATCCTCTCATAGGGAGGTTTTGGTCTCGGCAGCACCAGGGAGGATGGGGTAGGGGAAGAGATAAGGATCCATCTCTCCCTGTGCTTGAGCCCTTGCTCTCTTTGTGGTACTAAAGAGCTATACATGCTCTGGCTATTAGCGTGAGTGTAAAAGCACCTGGAGAGCATCCGAACACCTACTCAAGTTAGCGCCAGTGGAGCGACCACGTTGGATGAGGGGAGACGCCCGAGTGGATCAGGATGTTCCTCTAATGCCGGTATAAATGCGCGAGAGTCTGAAGTTTCTTGTCTCCCAAGGAAATCTGGGGGGCCCAAACAAAGCAAAGAGCAGGCGCTGTAATGTTCTCCCGATCTGCGTGGCAGCGAGATAACAGCCAAGCGGTAGTAAGCTTGGGGAGGTTCATGTAAAGCCACCACAGAGTTTTTGGACGCAAGGCGTCAAATTGAACAGAGCGACCAAAACATTGGGAAGTATGTTTAAATTCTGATCCTTCTTTTTCTGTCGGACCCGGCCAATGAAATTCAGATTTTGTCTTGTTTCTCCTTCATCCTCACGAGATACTGTCAAACAGAGAAAACGGAGGAGCCCAAAACAGACTAGTATGTGACTTCATATGAGAGATTGAAAACGAAAAAGTTAAGCTAGACGGGTACGGTTGGATGATCCCAATTACTCCAATTGATGTAGTACCAAACTCTTTCCAAAACGTATCGTGTATTTTCTTCCAGCAATCTCTTGAATCATGTCAAGAGTTTTACGACCATTTCTTCCTAATAACCTACGAAATCCAGAGACAAAAAGCAAGTCACCCATACGGTTACATACAGTAGCACAACTAAATCTTTTTTAAAAAGCTACTACAGAAGCAATATTCCAGACAGACAATCTGTTAAATATCTACCATCAGTCTCATGTCCACTCTTCCTAGTAGGCTCAATCTACCTTTTCATTTTCTCCCTTAAGACTAATACACTTTGAATTTGTGGCATAATAGTTCCCGTAATCCTGCTTCCCTTTCATCTTCAATTTCATTGATTTTAATCATATCAATTAAGGCTTGATGTCCGCTTTTAGCTTACCACCTAAAATTAGAACAAAAAGGCAGAAAGTCGAGGCGAACTATTGGCTAGTTAGGGATATGGTTGCCCCCATAAAACTTCTACAGCAATTAACTTTAACCAGGGAAGATAATTTAATCCACTCCTTGCCATTAGGTCGAGCGACTTGTTAAATTTGTCTAATAAAAAGACCTTACGCAGTCTAGGCTGCTGAGGGTTCCCACTGGGATATCATTACAGAAGGAAAGATCATCAGACGCTCAACCTAAATGGTGGGGACCGGGGAAGAGGTGAGAAATAAAAAAGGAATTTCTGAAAGTAGGAAAGCAACAGTTAACTAAGCACCAACTCAGTCAAAAACTTCAAGATTTACTTAACAACACCACTTGAAAAATTAAGATATTTAGGCATCATATCATGAAATCCATCAGTGATTGAACACTCTCCGGACATACCTTAACTGCAATGATTAATAAATAAGAGAATTAGAATGTTGAGGGATGTAGAAATAAGTTTATTCCTAGCTGTTGGTATACTTAGTTTTTTCAACTGTAATGTAAGCAAGTCTTTTAAGGATCCAATATCATAACGCAAATTAAGCCTTTCGAGTGGCAGCCTTTGAGGGGAATAAAGAACAAAGATAGATCTTGAAAAGTTACTAAAAGTCTCCTCAGCAAGTTGAAGTGAATATTAAGCCATAAGTCTATCATGTATACCATGATGGTATACAAGTCAACACGTTTAGTCAGAGCTCTGGAAGGCAAATCAAAAACATTGAAAGCATCTTGAGTGGAAAATGTGAAGGAACAGCTGGCTCAGTGAAATTCATGGGCAATACTAATATCAGAGGGTTACCACATTACCACTACTGTTAGTCCATGCCTTTATAAGAAACTTAAAATTTTAACTTACTCCATTACATTCACTAGATTTGATGAAAGGAGATTAACTATTACCATAAAATCTAGGGTTAAGACTCCAGTCTCTTATTTTATCGATTGCAGTTGTTCCATGTAAGATGAGGGCAATGTAAACCACCGAGAGTGCCTCACTTAATATTCTAAAAAGCTTGAGAGTCTGCACGCTGGCAGTTCCTAAACCAAAGTATTGATAATGTGTGAACCTAGATTTAATGGAACGCGTATATAAGTATAGACTCAGTTCTTTATTCAACTTTTTTATACACTACCGTTAAAAGAATAACCCTACTATTTACAGCGAACACAAGATTTCATTGCGGGCTTGTGTAATGGATGATTTGCAGGGATATCCGATTATAAGAGATGATCTGCATCTTGCCCAAGGAATAATCTGCTACTGTTGAAGCAGGAATCGAGAATTTCTGGATCTTTGGCCATAATCCCCCTCCACACTTTGATGGCACTCATCCAGAAGCTTCTCTTCCCGGCGTGCAAATAGGGTAGTTACGTGACACAACGACCCAAATGGGCATCCCACCCTCCACTCATACAATCTGCCAGCTGTGAAATCCCTACATCCCTTTGCTCCCATACTATCTACTAATGATTCCGCTTACCCGGGACAGCGTATGGAGCACGTCCACCCATACCTGGCATGGGCATCACTTCTCGGAGATGAAAGGGTTGGGTGGCGAAACCACCTGTACATGACGAACACAACAAACCCTTGCGTCCAAACCACGACTATCCTGGATCTGACTTCCCCATGCTCTATGACATCCTGCTGTCATTACTAACTATAAGCCCATAACAAACCATCACTCCATCCACTCACAATGGTGTATACCATATAAACGACAGTAGAAGCGTGATCTGAGAACTCAGACATGAGCCTAGCTTACAAGCAGCCTTAAGGACACATTGCTCACTAAGCCAGATAATTATAACCTACCTTATAATGCATCTGACTGTTTAGAAACCTGAAATAATTAGGATTGGACCCTCTTGGATCGTTGTACCCATGAGGATTCTAGCCCCTTTTTAAGACTATTCTTAAACACCTGTCAAGAATCATACAATAAAATTTGATGAGCCAAACGAAACCTAAGATTCCAAAAAACAGATTTCCTTGAATCAATCTTATTCCTAGCGAGTGTACATTTAACCTAACTTTGGGACAGGCAGGGGAAATGAAATTGCCAACAATTATTAATTTGAAAAATGGTCCATGACTTAATAGTATAGACTGACAATAGGAGTTACGAGAGACCTTGAAAATTTTGACTAGAACAAAGTAATCGCGTCTGGTGCAGCATTCCAAAAAGGGGAAGCACATACTGTCCGCAACTCACACCTCCCGAAACTCTCATTCTCCATCCAACATTACCTACCAATCTATATGGAGACAAAAGACCCTAATTACTGAAGAACCAACATGAGTGACATGCAGTTAGAATGTACTGGTTAAGTGTCACCCAAAGGTAGACGACATCTTGATTGAGAAAGATATATGCAGAGTACACACTGTATTGTAATAAACACGATTAGAAACGATCTAAGATAATAGTCAATCTTGTGTTTGCTATTGTATTGCATCCCTTCTTCGACTCTTAGATCGGTTCGCGGATGAGCGAAATTCGGCGATTAGTTTCATTCATAAGTCTCCCAATATCCTCCATGAGACAAAGTTTTGTCAACCTGTGAAATAAGAAAACAAGAAGTGAATTCGAATCATTGTCCCTCAATTCCTGAATTCCGCTATTCATTTGGACATGCGTTCCTGAAATGCATGTAGTTCGTGATGTATTACTCAATTCAACTACAATTACACGAAGAAGATCACTGCTTTCATTGTAGGCTCTAACTCTCAAAATAAATCGAAAATAAGAACATACAAGAGTCCCGTGGCACTCTTTGATAGCACAGTAACAGATCGTATTGGAGCCCTAGAGTGATTTCGTTCGGGTAAATCCCACTTAGTCGAACATCGATTGTCCAGACTCTCATGACCAACACAGCTACTCCTCTGGTACTCAAATTGAGAAAGTTTCCCTATGTATGTCAAACCTCTTTTCATTTCACCTGGCCTGTTTGTAGTGGGTATACTGTCATGCATGATGCATAATAACTACATCTTCAAAGGGAGACCTTATTCAAGGTGCTCATGGTGTGTTATTTAGGATCAAAAATAAGAGTTCGACACTTATATAGTTGGCTAGCTCGTTAAATCATTAGACCCAAGACTTCTTATATCTGCCCTCTAGAAGCTTTTTTACTTTGCCAATGTGAGTTGTGAAGAAGACCCATCTCATCGAACAGAATTACACGTTATAGGCGCCTAAGTTAGTACTAGGTACTCTCACTATTGGAGATTAAATCTTATTGGATGAGACAGTACGCGAGTTCACAAAAGTAAACCAGTATTCCTGACAAGAAAACATTTTTGCTGTTCTGGCAACTGTTTAGGAACAAAATATTTGTATTAGATTGTTTTACTGCCTGCTAACAGCAGATTCTACTAACACCATAGATGTAAACTATAGAAGCACTACTGTTGCAAAATATTTCATGCACAGCACTGGAAGATAAGGAACATGGAACTGTTAACCAAGTTGTCTCGTGCTTGAATCTATAACCCCCTCCCTCCGCCAAAAAAGAAAAGCGTACACACAACCTTACCTTTTTAGTTTTTGGCTTGGACTGGGCTCGGGTGGGGGGGGGGTCAGGTCCTCCAGCTGGGCTCTGGGGGCAGGGGAAGGGACAGACAAACAGGAACTGGATTGTCATGGGGGTTTCTTTAACTCTCTACTCCTGGGGGAATTTTTGTGTGTGTCTGTATTGTTACAGACATACTTGTTGACAGGTATTTTGAAATAAATTACCAAAATAACCTGTGATTATGTAGTGTTATTTTAGTACAGTAGTTCTCAAACTTTTGTACTGGTGACCCCTTTCAGACAGCAAGCCTCTGAGTGTGACCCCCCTTATAAATTAAAAACTCTTTTTTATATATTTAACACCGTTAAAATTCTGGATGCAAAGTGGAGTTTGGGGTGAAGGCTGACAAATTGTGACCCCCCCCATGTAATAACCTCGCAACCCCATGAGAGTCTCAACCCCCAGTTTGAGAACCCCTGGTCTAGTCGCCCCAAGTATGTACCCGTCTAAGACCACAGGTGTGTGCTCAGGGTGGCTAACCCCTCCCTTCACTGGCACTGCTGTGCTTATGCTTTATTTTTGGTATGCTAGCCTGATCATAGCAAGTTGCAAATATGTTTCCTCGAACAGAGAACTGCGCCCCCAGCTACAAGTAAATCCTTAGTTGTGACACAGAGGTGAAAGGCATATTAATCCATTACAGCTCCTTAAGTCATGTACTATATTCACATACTCCTCTTTAGGAGGAAGATCTGTCGGTAAAACGTTTTACTAAATAAAATGTAAAATCCCCTTCATTCAATTAAAATATAAAATATCTTATAAAGGGATCAGGTGCTTCAGCTTCTGCAGTCACAACTTTATCTTCCTTCCTTTCATTATCTTTCACCCTTCACTCTTGGGATTGCTTTTATAAACTATGCTCTCTTATTGGTTGGTCTGCTTGGCTCTCCTACAAAGGGAGCAAAAAAATCTTCTCTGTTGTGCCGGACAACACCACTGCCACATTTATAATTACAACTTTTCTTTTACTTAGTGAACTGTTCTGTCAGAAAATACAGTCTGCAACAGATGGCCCTCTTTGGTTTTCTGGTTTTGCTTTTTAAGTTTTCCGTGAAGAACAATTTAGGAACAGAAACAGAACAGTTTAATTCAGAGATTCTTATAATGTGGGTTAAATCTTAATAGAGAGATTGCCTTGTCGACGCCTCCTGTGCACAATGGCATAACATAACTTGGACAATTATAGCAACAGTTTGTGAACCAGTAAATTTTGTTGAAATTGACTTATGCTTAAAGAAAGCAAATGTCTCTGTGGTGATGGTGCCACTCTGGAGAGCTGTTTACTGACAATTAAAGGACGAGGATTTACGTTCTGATTGATCAGTCTTTATGTCTGTCCTCTTCCATACTTTTTAAAAAATCAAATCATACCAATGCTGTTGATTTGATTGTTCATAACTCTTTTCATTTCACCTGGCCTGTTTGAATTTCAAAATCTTAAAAGGGAAAGACACCTTATTTAGTGTTTAGTAAAGTACCATCCTTTTAATTAATAGTTTAGTGTTGTGAAGCTCTTGAAAATTTGTTAGGAAGAGAGTAGGTACTATCTTTTGAGCAGAGGAACAAATCCTAAAATTATGTTTTAAGTAATCATATTTATTCTTAGGGCAGTAAGAGTGTCAAGAATTTTTATCATAAAGTTAAACTGATTTTCAGCCAAGAAATGGCGATGTTGGTTCATGAAACCCAACAAATGTAATCACAGTGACAAGGAGTTCTCTCTCTTGCTTTTGTCCCGTCCCTCACAGTCTATTTTTTGCCCTTGTGGCATCACATTACAGCAAAGCATAGGAGAAGCAATTCAGACTCCATGCCAGCTTCTCTGACCTTCTTGGATAATCCAAATATACTTATGCCATAAACAACTTTAAATAATAAATGTGTTCAGTTTTAATTACTTTCTACTCCAAGTCCAATAAGTGGATTCTTACTGGAATTTGTATATTAAACAGAGGCTAGCCCTTTTATGTATATTTACATGAAAGTACATATTTGGATTTGGATCTTTCTTCAAAGTTTGGTTTGGATTTCCAGTTAAGAAAAACATTCTCTGCTGGTTCCCATTTTTCTGTGTGCAAGTTTCTGGATGATATTTCACATTATACTCAGACACATTTCAGCTACTATATTCGCCAATCTACTCTAGGTACTAAACTAACATTTAATATCTTAACATTTTTTCAAATCTCCTGTTTACCACCTTGCTATGTCCTGATCAGACATCATAAAATGGAGTCAATGTGCAACAGCTAATAAAAGAAAAGAGTAGAGTGATCCCAAAATGTCTTTGATCTAAAGAGAAACCATTCGGGAATATAGAAATCAGATGTAACAGTGTTTTCTTTTTATTATTTTAACATCTTTGTCTCCTAGCTTGTTTCATGAATATGCATTTTAAATAGATTTTTTTAATTTCTGGGTTCAATTTTCTTTATCTTTTTTTTATTTTTCTTAGGAAGTAGGCAGTGAATGATTGCATTAAGTCAAGGTAATGTATTGTATACTTGGGCTTTTTTTTACACACTACTTAATCAGATCACCATTCTTCATTGGCCTCCACTTCGGATGGCAGTCAGGGGATCCAGATGACAATCTGTGGAAGATGTTCTTCCCAAGGCAGCATCTGGCTCCTTGGCAGATTCCTCAAGCACTTCTACTAATGGGTTTGGATTTGCCCATGGATCTTTTATGTGGTTACATTGCAGATGGGCTATCTGCACAGCCTTGTCCTTTTGAATGCATTTTTAAAAAAAAACTCCCATCCCGTTCTTAGATATTTACACACTCATAGACTCATAGGTCAGAAGGGACCAATATGATCATCTAGTCTGACCTCCTGCACAAGGCAGGCCACAAAACCCTACCCATACACATTTATAACAACCCCTAACCCAGAAGAGAGTGAATTGTGGTGTTCTTGGTCTTGGGTCTTGTCTGGTCTGTGCTCTCTCAGCTATGAGAGGATCTATTTTCCAGTCCTTCTAATCTTCTGTTCCCAGTTGTAGTACCAAGGTAGCAAAATATTTGCATCTGTGTATCTGGCTGGTGGAGTCTTTATGTGTATTTGGCTATAAGTACTTTAAATTGTATGTTTTGGTAAGGCTGTTTATCCCTTTTCTATTGTTTATATCATTTTCTATAATTGAAAAACCTGTATCTTACCATCTAATTACAGAGAACTGTTATCTTATTCTTCTTTCTTTTTTTTTTATAAAAGTTTGCTTTTAAGACCTGTTGATTTTTTTTCTAGTTGACCCACCAGGAAATTGGTGAGAAAAGGAAAGACAGGGGGGAGGAACAACTGCTCTCTGTGTTTACCTCCTAGTGTCCCAGGGTGGAAGAAGCTAAGGGGGAAGAGAGATAGAATCTTTTCTGTTCTTGTATTTGGGTTTGCTCCTTTTGAAGAAGGAGACATGCTTCTTGGTATTGTGATGTAAAGAGGTTGCATCAGTAACTCTCAGGTTAGCCCAGAGAGGAAATTCTGGTGGGAGAGAGGTGGGAGGAATAGTTTATTTCCCTTGTTAGGAGACTCAGGGCATCTGAGTCTTGGGGTCCACAGAGAAGTTTGGGGAACCCAAGGTGACCATGGGGCGCACTGTGAGTGCATGACCTTGCACTTTTCACTATTATATTTCATCCTATTACTATTACTCCAGTTTACAAGGTGGTCCAGATCTTCCTGAATAGTATCCCGGTCCTTCTCCGTGTTAGCAATACCCCCCAGCTTCGTGTCATCCGCAAACTTTATTAGCACATTCCGCTCTTTGTGCCAAGGTCAGTAACAAAAGGTTAAATAAGATCGGTCCAAAACCGATCCTTGAGGGACTCCACTAGTAACCTCCTTCCAGCCTGACAGTTCACCCTTCAGTACGACCCGCTGGAGTCTCCCTTTAACCAGTTCCTTATCCACCTTACAACTTTCATATTCATCCCCATCTTTTCCAATTTAACTAACAGTTCCCCATGCGGAACCGTGTCAAACGCCTTACTGAAATCGAGGTAAATTAGATCTACCGCATTTCCTTTGTCTAAGTAATCCGTCACCTTCTCAAAGAAGGAGATCAGGTTGGTTTGGCACGATCTACCTTTAGTAAATCCATGTTGCAATTTTCGTCCCAATTACCATTGACCTCAATGTCCTTAACTACTTTCTCCCTTAAAATTTTTTCCCAAGACCTTACACATACTACAGACGTCAAGCTAACAGGCCTATAATTACCCGGATCACTTTTATTCCCTTTCTTAAAAATAGGAACTACGTTAGCAATTCCAGTCGTACGGTACAAACCCCGAGTTTACCGATGCTTAAAAAATTCTCGCTAACGGGCTCGCAATTTCACGCGCCAGTTCCTTTAATATCCTCGGATGGAGATTGTCCGGGCCCTCCGATTTTGTCCCATTAAGCTGTTCAAGTTTGGCCTCTACCTCAGATGCGGTAATATCCACCTCCATATCCACATTCCCGTTTATCATCCCTCCATCATCCCTAAACTCCTCACTAGTCTTATTAAAGACCGAGGCAAAGTACTTATTTAGATATTGGGCCATGCCTAGGTTATCCTTAACCTCCGTTCCATCCTCAGTGTATAGCGGCCCCACTTCTTCTTTCTTTGTTTTCTTCTTATTTATGTGGCTGTAGAACCTTTTACTATTGGTTTTGATTCCTTTGCAAGGTCCAGTTCTACGCGGCTTTTAGCCTTCCTCACTTTATCCCTACATGTTCTGACCTCACTAAGGTAGCTTCCCTTGCTAATCCCGCCTTTCTTCCACTCCCTGTAAGCTTTCTGCTTTTTCCTAATCCCCTCTCTGAGTTGCTTGCTCATCCAGCTTGGCCTACAACTCCTGCCCATGGTTTTTTTCCCCTTTCTTGGGATGCAGGCTTCCGACAGTTTCCGCAGCTGCGACTTAAAGTAATTCCAGGCCTCCTCCGCATTTAAATCCACAAGTTCCTCCGTCCAATCCACTTCCCTAACTAATTTCCTTAACTCTTTAAAATTAGCCCTCGAGAAGTCGAAAACCCTAATCCCAGATCTACGTTTGTTTATCCTTCCATCTAATTTGAATTGAATCAGCTCATGATCACTCGAACCAAGGTTGTCCCCTACCACCATTTCTTCTACGAGGTCCTCACTGCTCACCAAAACCAAATCTAAAATGGCATCCCTCTCTCGTAGGTACTTCAACTACTTGATGAAGAAATCCATCCGCTATCACATCCAGAAAAATCTGACCCCTATTATTCTTGCAAGCACTCGTCCTCCAGTCTATATCCGGGAAGTTGAAGTCTCCCATAATCACACATTTCCCCTTAGTGTTTACTTCATTAAAGACATTAAAGAGGTCTCTATCCATATCCAAATCAGATCCCGGCGGTCTGTAGCACACCCCAAGCACTATCTCAGGGGAAGCTCTAGTAGCTTTTTTACCCAGTGTGATTTTTACCCAGACAGACTCCGTCTTATCCATTCCATCACTTCTTATTTCATTACAGTTACCTCATCATTGATGTACAAGGCTACTCCACCACCTTTGCCTTTCTTCCTGTCTTTTCTAAACAGCACATAGCCTTCAATACCTGTACTCCAGTCATGAGTACTATTCCACCAGGTTTCTGTTATCCCTATAATATCCGGTTTCACTTCCTGCACCAGTAGCTCCAGTTCCTCCATCTTGTTACCTAGGCTCCTCGCATTAGTGTACAGACATTTTAATTTTTGGCGTTTGGCGTCAGTGACATTCTTTCCCCGTCGTCGTGCACAGACTTTACCACCAGCATCACCCGTTAGTCTAGTTTCAACTCCGCTTTTCCTCCTTGGGTCAATTCTTTGGTCCACAAGGGTATCCCCTCTCACTTTGTTTACTTCCCTCTCCAGGTTAAATTCCGGCGTGGAGATCTCCTGAACATCTCCCAACCATCTCCCCCAACTTCCTAGTTTAAAGCTCTCTTAATGAGGTCGGCGAGCCTCCATCCTAGAAGTCTATTTCCCTCCTTACTTAGATGAAGTCCATCCCGAGCGAACAGTCGTCTGTCCGTAAATGCTTCCCAATGACCGTACATCCCAAAGCCCTCCTTATAGCACCACTGCCTGAGCCATCTGTTAATCATCATAATCTTGTCGCTCCTTCGTCGCCCCGCTCTAGGAACCGGCAGAATCCCACTGAAGATCACCTGAGCCTCGATTTCCTTGAGCGTCTTCCCCAGTCTGACATAGTCCTCCTTGATACAGTCCAGCGAGTGACTAGCCGTATCATTCGTTCCCACATGAAGGACAATCAACGGATTCTTTCCCGCTCCCGCTAGGATCCTTTTCAGCCTCAGGTCCACATCCTGTACCTAGCCCCCGGCAGACAGCACACCCTTCTGTTCTCCCGATCAGGTCTAGTTACAGGCCTGTCTATTCTTCTCAGTAAAGAGTCTCCAATCACGTAGACTTGCCTTTTCCTGGCGACAGTGTGATTCTCCGGTCTATCCCCCGCACCAGCTGGCCGCAAGTCCTCTCGATTCGTATTCGCCCTCGCAATCCTCCTGGGCTCATACTTGGTGTCGCCTCCATTGACTCCTCCCCTCCTTCTGCAGGACTAGCTGCTCTCGCCTCTTTTTCCTTGCCCTCTCTCCTTCAGCGAGCACCTGCTGTGCTCCATCTTCATTTTCCAACCCAGCAAACCTGTTCCTGAGTTCTATTCTCCGTCGAGACGAGTATTGAAATCCTCAAATTATGATCCGAAGACCTCACTGCAGAGAATCCACCAGCAAGCGACCCATGCCCCACGCTGCAGAGGAAGCGAAAACCTCCAGGGCTCTGACAATCCGCCCTGGAAGGAAATTCCTTCCCGACCCCAGATATGGCAATCAGCTAAACCTGAGCATGGGCAAGACTCACCACCACACCAAGAAAGAATTCTCTGCAGTAACTCAGTTCCCACCACACAACATCCCCTCACAGACCATTGAGCAAACTATCTGCCGATAATCCAAGATCAATTGCCCAATTAAACTATCCATCATAACATCCCCTCCATATACTATCAAGCTTAGTCTTAAAGCCAGAATAAGTCTTTGCCGCCACTAATCCCTCGGAAGGCTGTTCCAGAACTCCACTCCCCTAATGTTAGAAACTTCGTCTAATTTCAAGTCTAAACTTCCTAATATCAGTTTGTACCCATTCGCCTTGTGCCTACATTAATAACTAAACTTAAAATTCCTCTCCCTCCCTAACCGTGAATCCCCTGATATATTTATATAGAGCAAGCATACCCCCGGAGCCTTTTTGGCAGGCTAAACAAGCCAAGCTTTTTGAGTCTCCTTTCATTAAGCGCAGGTTTCCATTCCTCGATCACATCCTATTAGCCCGTCTCTGAACCTGTTCCAGTTTGATTCACTTCTTAAACATGGGACACCAGAACTGCACACAATATTCCAGGTGGGGTCCACCAGCGCCGTATATAAACGGCACTAACACCTCCTTCTCCTTGCTGGAATACCTCGCCTGATGCATCCTAAAACCAGCATTTGCTTTTTAACAGCCATATCACATTGGCGGCTCATAGTCATCCTGCTATCAACCAATACCCCAAGGTCCTTCTCCTCCTCCGTCGCTTTCCAACTGATGCTCCCCAACGTATATTCTAAATTCTTATTATTAATCCCTAAGTGCATGGACCTTGCACTTTTCACTATTATATTCTCCTATTACTATTACTCGCCAGTTTACAAGGTAGTCCAGATCTTCCTGAATAGAATCCCGGTCCTTCTCCGTGTTAGCAATACCCCCCAGCTTCGTGTCACTGCAAACTTTAAGCACATCCGCTCTTTGGGCACAGGTCAGTAACAAAAAGGTTAAATAGAATTCCTGGTTGGTAGCAGGCTATCAGATCTAAGCTGGTAATTAAGCTTAGAGGGGTTCATGCTAGCTTCTCAGTTTATGAACGCTAAGGTTCAAATCTGAGTAGGAAAGCTACGACACCTACACTATCAGTTTTAGAGCAGAATAACTTTACCTCCCCTTGAAGCATGAAACATACTTACCTTCCATTAGCCTTCCCCCTTTGAAAGCCTATGTTCAAATGAGTGAAAATGAATATGATGGGCTCAACCTACCCCTTAGGGAATCCTTGTCTGCTGCTTAGCAGAGTCCTGGACTAGGGTAGAAAGTTGTTACAAGTCATGACTTCCTCCGGGGATCAAAGTGGCATTAGGTGTATCTGTGTCTGTCACCTTATCATCATGACTGTCTCATTATCTTTGCTCCTGGGCTCACAATCCAGTAGGAAAAATTCAAATAGATGGAAATAAAATGCCAAATAAGCATCCCTCCACTATCCTTCAACATTTATGTAGCAGTTCCTGCAAATGACTCAGCAGATATTTTCTGGATTGATATAAACAAATTGCCAGACTGATGGTGACCTCACAACAGCAATTACTGCTTGGAGTGAGTGATGTTACCCTTCAAAAGCCCACCCTCGAAGACTGATACTGGATCTTTAAAATCTTTTACTCTTTTTCTGCCTCAGTTCCTCCAAGATTCTCTATTCTTCCCAACAGTGGTGCATTTGGTGGCTGAAATGGAAAAAAAAAAAATCTGAGGGAAAAAATTTGTTTCAGGTTGAATGAGTGAAACCTTTTTTTTTTTACCTAAAATATTTTTCTTTGTTTTTGTTGTTGTTGTTGTTGTTGTTGCATTTTGGGTGTGTTTTACCCTTTAAAACAAAATTTAAAACAAACCTAGCTAAATATCTAAACAATATATTTTGAAATGAAAAGTCAAAATATTTTGTTTAGAAAATATCTCAGCAACTATTTTGACTTCTTTTAGAACATTTTATGTTTGTCTGAAACTATTAGACAAATCCATGGATAGCTGCAGTCTCCCTGAACTGCATTTTTGGGTGAATAAACTGTTTAATGGAAAAAATTCTCCCAGCTCTACTGATATACTTTTTGACAGTTTAGATAATTTAGCCTCTGTAGTGCTCGGTGTTCCCATGTGTAATTGTTATTATTATTTTTATTTGTATTACCATAGCATGACTATAAATTCTTTAGTGCTTCTTACTGCAAACCAGGTGCTAGTCCTGGCACAGTTTAAGAGATAATATCTGAAGGAGAATGAAGAGTTGGGCCCTTGTTAGCTTTCAGTATTGCTTGTTTTTTGCTCTCAGGCGGACAGCCAGAACTGACACGCTGCTGTCAGTGGGTGTGCTTTTGGTGTATAGTGCCAGGGTACAGTAAACAGAACAGCGGTGGAATTGGTATTATGCCCTTCTGTTTTGATCTGAGAAATAATGAAGGAGAAGAAACTGTGCTGAGCCTGCAAGAGAAAAGTCATATCAATGGAGAAAACTTAGTGTTATCAGTTTTACTGTTCCTTCACTGGATTTTGCAGTTGCTTGAGGCTTGATTGGTTAAAGACTTAAACTGAAGTTGTATCAGTATCTTTAGGACTTGCTGGTCATAACAGTGTACTAAAACAAAAGAGACATCCATTTCCTGAATAGAGTTATTCATAGGTTGTTCTAACTGGTATATTCTGTACCAAGTCACCCTTGTAAAAAATCACAGAGACAGCCACCCAGGAAAGAAAAGCATCTGAAAAAGCAAATGTTCCTGTTATTCTAGCAATAATATAATGACTAGGAATGTAATACATTAAAGTATCACTTTTAGGCCACATCGTCATAACTTACTCTACTTTTGGCAACCTATGATACAATAAATATATATTTTTCCCACACAAAAATCTTTTTATTTTTGAGTAAAGGCTGCTAAATAGCACATCCTACCAGCATAAACAATAAAAGCAATGAAATAAATGTTAATTCCCACAATACCCCATCTGCACTCAGTGGGTCAGTTTTCCTTTATTAGCTTCAACTTTCTCCCTTCCACCCCCCAGAGTCCACATATATCCACCCTCCCTCACTTAGACCTTGTTTATTGCCTGGAATGTTCATATGCTTTGATTCATAAAGTGTTGATGTGTCTTTCATAAATTACATTGTACATAGGCTGTATGCAAATATGTCAGTGAGGTTTGGTGTGAGATAAATTTTTCCGTAACATTTAGATAAAGTTATATGAATGGGTCATCTGTATCATTAATGATTGTTAGACTTTTAGGTAGAAGTTACAAAACTGAAATCTCTGTGTGTGTGCATATTGATATTTTTTTTTCAGAGTGCAGGCTGTGTGTTGGTTGTTCAGAATAAAGATTAAGAGATATAAGTTGTTGTCTTTGCTCACCAGGAGCATACTCAGAAAACAGCTGGAAAATTTTGACAAAAAAATGAAAGTTTGATGAAAAACAGAAACAAAAAAAATTTGTTTCTGTTTTTGATCTAAATTGAGCCTCTGGTTAGAGAGCTGGGCTGGCAGCATTAGGATACGGAAGTAGTTGACATATCTGAGCAGTTTTATCAGCTAGCCTTCGTGTAGCTCTAAATGATAATTTTAAATAAAGAGAAACTCTTTGTTTAATTTTAGAAGTTCAAAAGCAAACTATATCTGAAATGTTATAAGATTTTGTTTTTGTGGGAGAGAAGTTTGGAATTTAAGGGAACTCTGGTTGTAGTTGAAGGAATATAAGAAACATCATAACAACTTTAAAAATTGAGCATTTTAAAATGCTTCTTTAGCAAAAGTTAGTAAAGATTTTTATTAAAAAATATGTAGAGAATTCAGTTGTCTTCTAAGGAGTTATTGTGACAAATTTAGAGAATACAGTAATTTATTTAAGTGTGAAACAGAGTCCTTCTTTAAGTTCACTTAACTTTGGAATTGCTACCAGTGTTACCTGGTGTAGAGTTCATGCTTGGAGAGCATTTTATTTGGAGAAAGTTTTTGTTTAAAATACTTTAAAATTAAAGCTAAATATTTAGGAAATAATGTGGTTTGTTTTCTGTTTTCCTGTATAGTTTCATGGTTGATCTGTGTGTGCGTCAGAACTTGCTGATAGAAAGTAGGTTTACGTACAGTAAAAATTTATTATATTTCAAAACAGGTATGTTTAAAAAAGTTGTAGCCATTTAAATGATCAAGTTAAAGACGATACCATTAGGGTTAATGTGGTGTTCTCTAGAAGTGATGAACACCACTTGAGTGTTCTGAGTTGGAGAAAGGCCCAAAGCTTGCTCTAGTTCTCCCCTATTTAACTTGTCAGTTTACATAGGTAACACTTTTCTAAAATGGCTGATATATGTATTCCTTCTGTCTGAATTATTCTATTTTAGCTCATTGAAAAATTTGCAAATGGATGTTTGCTTTTGCTGTAGAAAAAAGTGGCAAGAGTGAACTTATAGTTGTACTGAAAGAAAAAAATGGGAATTTTAACAAAAGGATATGCCAACGAAGGTTTGAACTTACTGTTTATAATATATTAAATGCAGAAAACCCGTGTATTTAAATAAATTCTACCATTGCAAAGTCAAGCATTCAGAAGTTAAGAAATGCCACAGGTAAGGGTTCCCATACAGTATTGTTTGGGCCTCCTCGTGGATATATGTTGTGATAGTTTTGCTTAAAATCATATAGAAGATCTGTGGCAGAGTCAGGAATACAACCCTGCACCACTGCTTTAAAACCATAAGAGAATAGCCTATGCACTGAATGAGGCATGGGTCCTATAGAATAAATAGTGTTTGGTCACATAATTAAACCTGTGCCATACTGTACGTGCACAAGAGGACCAAATTAAAATTTCACGGTCATCCTTAATGCTGGCATTTCCTAACTTTTGGATCTTCAATTTTGCAACATTCTCATCCTTTAAATTTAATTGCCTTGGTTTTTAAAAAAGCAAACTGTAGTAACAGAAATTTCAAATGCTGGCTTCAGAAGGGAGTGTGGTCTAGTGGGTACAGACAACATAGCCACAGACATAGTTTTGTCACATTCATTTGTTTTGCAAAGGCTACCATCTCTGGATGAGTCTTGGGCCTGCCATACTAATGACAGAGTTCTTTTCCCAGCTCTGCCTGAAGTGACCTTGTGCAACTTCTCAGTTACCCTAAGTGTAAAATGGGAGGAATGATAATTGCATCTTAAGTTAGGAGCATGAGTCCTTGCTCATTGTAAGGGTTGTGAAGTGTACAGAATGGTGGAAGAGCTAAGATTAGGAATCATCATTCTTTCTAAAGGCTGCTGCTGCTGGGTGCCATCTAGAGCTCAAGCTCACTGTGGACTGGGAGCATGCTCAGTGTTTAGAGACTTTAGCAGCAAGCCTCTAAAAACCTCTGCTAGCATATACAAATGCCAATTTTCATAGGCGTATAGCTAGCCAAACCTGGGTTTTTTACGGGGCAGTAAAAGATGCCTCTAACCCCTTCCTATATTTCAAGTTTCTGGTCCAAACTATGAAGGTGCTAATACTCTTCAAAAAAAAAAAAAAGAGGGGGTGGGGGAGGGGAAAAGTTATAATAGTAAAACTATCCATTCATTCCTCACACTTATTCTCTGAAAACAGCTAATCCATTTTTGCTGGGCTGGTACACAAAAAAATTCAGGCAGAGTCCAAGCATGGAAAATGTCACCTCCAATGGTTAAAACTGTGGCAAAATTATAAGCAATTGAAAATAAGTGTTTATAATGAAAAATGTTAGGTATCTTTAACAATAGACATCACTCTGCCTATAATGAAAGAACACTTTATCCACTAGAAAGCAGCCTGTAGTAAACAACCCTGTATGTTTAGAAACACTAATTTGTACTTCAGACTTCACTCATCTTTTTCTGTTAGTGCAAGAAAAACATATTGAGCCCAGCCCTGCTCCTGCTGAAGTCAATGCAGAAATCTGCAAAGCATTTAGTTTGAAAAAAAAATTAATCAAGATGTTGGAATAATTTCATCTTTTTTAGAAAATTTGTTTAGAACCACTTACCTGTTTTTGTTACCTAATATGCAGTAGGTTTCTTGTACCTTAGGTGAGATTTTTTTAGGTTAACGGTGAGCAGGATGTCTTGAGAAAGGTGAATTAAAATCTATCACACACGAGTAAAATCTAAATTTAAGGTACCATACCGGGAAAGTATTTAAAGGTGCTGCTTGCTTGTTCATTAACTCCACCAGAGAGGTCCTTTGGGGCCAGCTGCCTGTCCCAAGTCAGGATAAAGGAGGAGGGTTGGGCGTGGGGCTAGCAACTCCACCCCGTAAAAAATCAACCTGCTACAGAAACGCCAACAACAGAGACAACAGAGACTTTTACCCTGGAAAAAGAAGGGTCTTCAACTCGAAGATGCATGACGCTGGGTGGTGAAAGCCGTGAGGAAGCCACTAAGCTGATTACCCTTCTTGCAACCAGGAGGATTACCATAGGCACATGGAACGTGAGGACCATGTACGAGTCAGGAAAGACGGCGCAGGTTGCAGCAGAGATGAGGAGCAACAACCTGACCCTATTAGGCATTAGCGAAACAAGATGGACGCAAGCTGGACAGAGACGACTGTTGACAGGAGAGCTGTTGCTGTATTCAGGACATGAAGAGAGCGACGCACCCCACACACAGGGAGTAGGCTTCATGTTGTCCAAGCAGGCACAGAGAGCACTGATTGGTTGGGAGGCACATGGTCCCAGGATCATCACAGCATCCTTCAGAACTAAAATGAAGAGGATTAAGATGAATGTTGTTCAGTGCTACGCTCCAACTAATGACAGCGAAGAGGAGGACAAAGATTATTTTTACAACAGACTCCAGAAAATATTAGAGATTCTCCCAGACAAAGACATCATCATCCTTATGGGAGACTTTAATGCCAAAATTGGACCTGACAACACAGGATACGAACAAGTCATGGGGACCCACGCTCTGGGAGAGATGAGTGAGAATGGAGAGAGATTTGTGGATCTGTGTGCACTTAACAACCTGGTCATAGGAGGTAGCATCTTTCCTCACAAGCGGATCCACAAGAGTACCTGGGTATCACCAGCAGGCACGACAGAAAATCAGATTGACCATGTCTGCATTAGCAAGAAGTTCAGAAGATCCTTGCAGGACGTTAGAGTTAGAAGAGGAGCAGACGCGGCGTCCGACCATCACTTAGTGGTGGTTAGATTGAAGCTGAAGCTGAAGCAGAACTGGATAGATACGTCAGACAGAAGAGTGAAGTACAACGTCAGCCTTCTGAAGGACCATAAGACCAAGGAAGATTTTGGACTGATGCTGAAGAATAAGTTTTCAGTATTACAGGATCGGTCTGAGGAAGAGGAAGACAGTGTACTAAACAGATGGCAGAAAGTGAGAGAGACACTTAGGTTAGTATGCCAGGAAGTGCTTGGAATTAAGAAACACCAGCAGAAAGAGTGGATCACAGCAGAGACCTTGACCAAGATAGAAGACAGAAAGAAGAAGAAGGCAGCAGTCAACAACAGCAGGACTAGAGCTGCAAAGGCCAAAGCTCAAAAAGAGTATGCTGAAGCCCACAGAGCAGTGAAGAGGAATATTAGGAAGGACAAGAGAGAGTATGTGGATGAACTGGCAGCAGAAGCGGAGCAGGCAGCATACAGCGGTAACATGAAACAGCTGTATGATACTACCAAGCGACTGTCTGGAAAGTTCAGCAAGCCAGAACGTCCCGTTAAAGACAAGCAGGGAAAGTCTATAACAGGAATAGAACAACAGATGAACAGATGGGCGGAGCACTTTGAGGAACTCCTGAACAGACCAGCACCACCAAATCCGGCAGACATTAACCCAGCCAACGAGGACCTCCCAATTAATTGCGATAAACCAACCAGAGATGAGATCAGAAAAGCCATCACCATGATGAAGAACAGGAAGGCGGCTGGACCTGATGACATCCCAGCAGAGGCCCTGAAAGCAGACCTGGATGCTTCAGTGGAAATGCTGTACCCCCTCTTTGAGAAGATATGGGAAGAAGAAGTGATTCCGGCAGACTGGAAAGAGGGATATCTCATCAAAATCCCCAAGAAAGGAGACCTTAGCAACTGTGCCAATTATAGAGGAATCACACTCCTGTCGGTGCCAGGGAAGGTCTTCAACCGAGTTCTCTTAGAGAGAATGAAGGATGCCGTCGATCCACAGCTACGAGATGAACAGGCAGGTTTCCGGCTGAACAGATCATGCACGGACCAGATAGCAACGCTTCGCATCATAGTCGAGCAGTCTGTGGAGTGGAACTCCTCGTTGTACATCAACTTTGTTGACTATGAGAAAGCGTTCGATAGCGTGGATCGAGAGACCCTCTGGAAGCTCCTTCGGCACTACGGCATTCCAGCAAAGGTGGTCAACCTGATCAAGAACTCATATGATGGTATACACTGTAGAGTGATCCATGGAGGGCAGCTCACTAACAGCTTCCAGGTGCGAACTGGAGTCAGACAAGGATGCTTGTTGTCACCACTTCTCTTTCTCCTCGTCATCGATTGGATTATGAAGACATCCACTTACGAGCATAGGAATGGAATCCAGTGGACGTTGTGGACCCAGCTTGATGACCTGGACTTTGCTGACGATCTTGCACTCCTTTCGCACAGTAAAGAGCAGATGCAAGAGAAGACCAACACTGTGGCAGCCACGTCATCACAGGTTGGCCTCAACATTCACAAGGACAAGACCAAGATCCTTAGGATTAATTCCATCAGCAACGACCCAGTCACACTGAATGGAAGCCCCTTGGAAGAAGTGCAGTCCTTCACCTACCTAGGTAGCATCATTGACCAGCAGGGTGGCACAGACGCAGACATCAAAGTAAGGATTGGTAAGGCAAGAGCAGCCTTCTTACAGCTCAAGAACATCTGGAGCTCCAGAGAGCTGTCTTTGGCAATAAAAATTCGACTGTTCAACTCCAATGTGAAATCAGTCCTACTGTATGGAGCTGAAACCTGGAGGACAACCAAAACAACCACCAGGAAGATCCAGACCTTCATTAATAGCTGCCTCAGAAGGATTCTCCAGATCCGCTGGCCAGACACCATCAGTAACATCCACCTCTTGGAGAGGACCCGTCAACTCCCAGCAGAGGAAGAAATCAGAAGGAGAAGGTGGGGTTGGATAGGACATACACTACGCAAGCAGCCAACTAACATCACCAGACAGGCACTGCGGTGGAACCCCCAAGGCAAGCGGAAAAGAGGCCGTCCAAGAAACACCTGGTGACGCGACCTTCAGGCTGATAGCAAAAAATGGGCTATACCTGGAACCAACTAGAGCGAATGGCCCAGGATAGAGGACTCTGGAGATCTGTGGTTGGCGGCCCATACCCCGATTGGGGTGACGGGCATGAGTGAGTGAGTGAGTTGCTTCTTCATTGGGGGCAAAGCCATTGTGGATAAATACAAATATATGTAAATTGTTTTATGAAATAATTTTAAACCTTATTGGGACTCCACAAGCACAGTGGCACCAACCTACAGTACATCTTTTTTTCATCCAAACAGAATTCCTATTCATGCATTGATCTTTTTAACACACTACTTTTAAAGCATATTAATAAAATATGGAATAATATACTCTTCTGTACAATGTATGACATAAATATGTGGAACCACATATAGAATGAGGGATGATCTGTTTATATTCTCTGGTAAACAAAAAAGCTGATAGGATAATTGTTTTCTGTTTTAAATAACCCTGATTCATATCAGAAGTAAAAGATGTTTGGAACCTTTAAACTCTGATATTTGGGGAAGTTTATTATTTTGCGTTCTGGAATATTACTGAAGTGTATCCTTGTGTGGACATTGTGTGTGAATGTGGAAGAGAAAAGAGTAGAGTTTTTACCCTGACTAGAAAGAGGGAACAACTACTATTTGTTTCTAAACTGGAAGCATCCATCAGGTATCTCCAAGCTGGTCATTTTTGAGTAGGAAATCATGACATTTCTTTAGTGAACACATGGGGAGAATTAAACTGTATATGCAGTGAAATACCGGTTGTTTATCTTGGGTACCCTCTTGCTTTCTTAAACACATACAAGATGGAAACACAGATTTTCTTTAACCTTTAGCTGCATAGCTTCACTGTACAGAAAACTGCTAAACAAAACCTGACAGAACAGTAAATCATTTATGTTCATTTTATTTCATCACTGATCACATTTTCCGTAGACAATAAATGTAATGCTCTGTTGACAGATGTATGGAAATGGATATGCAGTTGGATGATCAAATCTGGGTCAAGACCATTTAAATCTCAGTTTATGCCTTTGCATTATTGAATATTAGTACAAAATTTGTACATGCTGGTGCGTGACGACCTCCCTACACTTATAAGATTCCCACCACTCATCCAGACTATTGCTGGGGAGAGTGTCCTGCCGAAAGAATTCTGGTGCATAGAGGACCCATCTCAAATGCTCATTGAAGTCAATGAGATTCTTTGTATTGGCTTTAAGGGGCTTCGGAGAAGGACCTTAAAACATTGTCTCAGTTGTGATGGGAAAATAAAGGGCTTTCGGGTCTTGTATATAACCATATGACTTGGTACAAATGTATCTGAAGTAATTACAATGTTCATCAAGTTATTTCTACTATTAGGAGCACAAAATGATGCTTCCCTTTGAGAGACAAGACAGGTTAAAACAGCAGGAGGTAGAAATTATGTAGGTATTTTTACTCAGAGCATGCAGGAGATTATAGACTCATAGACTCATAGACTTTAAGGTCAGAAGGGACCAATATGATCATCTAGTCTGACCTCCTGCACAAAGCAGGCCACAGAATCCTACCCATCCACTTCTATAACAAACTCCTAACCTATGTCTGATTACTGAATCTTCCAATTGTGGTTTGAAGACCTCAAGCTGCGGAGAATCCACAGCAAGTGACCATGCCAGCTGCAGAGGAGGCAAAAAACTCCAGGGTCTCTGCCAATCTGCCCTGGAGGAAAATTCTTTTCTGACCCAAATATGGCGATCAGCTAAACCCTGAGCATGTGGGCAAGACTCACAGCCAGCTCAGGAAAGAATTCTCTGCAGTAACTCAGATCCATCCCATCTAACATCCATCACAGACCACTGGGCATACTTTCCTGCTGATAATCAAAGATCAGTGCCAAAATCAAGCTATCCCTCATACCATCCCTTCCATACAACTTATCAAGCTTAGTCTTAAGCCAGAATGTCTTTTGCCCCACTGCCCCTTGGAAGGCTTTCCAGAACTTCACTCTCTCAATGGTTAGAAACCTTCGTCTAATTTCAAGTCTAAACTTCTCTAGTGTCCAGTTTATACCCATTTGTTCTTCTGTCTACATTGGTACTAAGCTTAATAATCCTCTCTCCCTAATATTAATCTCTGATCATTATAAGAGCAAGCATATTCCCCCTCAACCTTCTTTTGGTTGGCTAACAAGCCAAGCTCTTTGAGTCTCCTTCATAGCAGTTTTCCATTTCTCGAATCATCTAGTAGCCCGTCTTGAACTGTTCCAGTTTGATTCATCTTCTTAAAATGGACCGAACTGCACACAGTATCAGGTGAGGTCTCACCAGTGCCTTATACAACGGTACTAAACACCTCCTTATCTTTGCTGGAAATACCTCGCCTGATGCATCTAAAACCGCATTTGCTTTTTTAACGGCCATATCGCATTGGGCTCATAGTCATCCTTCGATCAACTAGTACTCTAAGTCCTTCTCCTATCTGTTGTTTCAACTGATGTGTCCCTATGTATATCTAAAATTCTTATTATTAATCCCTAGTGCGTGACTTTGCACTTTTCACTATTAAATTTCATTTATTACTATTACTCCAGTTTACAAGGTCATCCAGATCTTCCTGTATGATATCCGGTCCTTCTCTGTTTAGCAATACCTCCAGCTTTGTTCATCGCAAACTTTATTAGCACATTCCGCTTTTTTGCCAAAGTCAGTAATAAAAGGTTAAAAGATTGCTCCAAATTGATCCTAGGAGACTCCACTAGTAACTCCTCCAGCTGAACAGTTCACCTTTCATATGACCTGTTTGTAGTCTCCCTTAACAGTTCTTATCCAACCTTTCAATCATATTGTCCCATCTTTTCCAATTAACTATAATTCCCATGTGAACCATGTCAAATGCCTTACTGAAATCGGGTAATTAGATCTACTGCATTTCCTTTGTCTAAATATCTGTCACCTTCTCAAAGAGGAGATCAGGTTGGTTTGGCACGATCTACCTTTTGTAATGTTGTATTGTCCATTACCATTAACCTCATGTCCTTAATACTTTCTCTTCAATTTTTTTCCAAGACTTACATACTACAGATGTCAAACTACAGCTATAGTACTCGATCACTTTTTTTCCCTTTCTTAAGATAGGAACTATGTTAGCATTCTCCGTCGTACGGTACCACCCTGGTTTATGATTCATTACAAATTCTTGCTCATGGTTTGCAATTTCATGTGCAGTTCCTTTAATATTCTTGGATGAAGATATCTGGGCCCTCCGATTTTGTCCCTTAAGTGTTCAAGTTTGGCTTCTACTCAAATGTGGTATATCTACTCCATATCCTCATTCCATTTGTCATCCTTCCACTATCCCTAAGCTCCTCATTAGCCTATTAAGATGAGACAAAGTATTTATTTAGATATTGGGCCATGCCTAGGTTATCTTAACCTCCATTCCATCCTCAATGTTTAGCGGTCCCACTTCTTCTTCTTTGTTTTTCTTCTCTATTTTATATGGCTATAGAATTTTACTCTGGTTTAATTCCTTTGCAAGGTCCAACTCTACATGGCTTTTAGCCTTTCTCACTTTATCCTAATTCTGACTCAAGGTTAGCTTTCCTTGCTATCCCACCATCTTCCATCCTTGTAGGCTTTCTGCTTTTCTTAATCGCCTCTCTGAGATGCTTGCTCATCCAGCTTGTATACAACCTCGTATGGTTTTTTCCCCTTCTTGGGATGCAGCTTCTGTATGTTTCTGCAGCTTCGACTTAAAGTAATTCAGGCCTCCTCCGCATTTAGATCCACAGTCTTCAGTCAATCCACTTCCCTTAACTTTCCTTAATTCTTTAAAGTTAGCCTTTGAAGTCAAAAACCTAGTCCAGATCTATTTTTGTTTTCCTTCCATCTAGTCGATCTGATTAAGCTCATGATCATCGAACCAAGGTTGTCCCTACAACATTTCTTCTATGAGGTCTCACTCTCACCAAAACTAAATCTAAATGGACCCTCTTGTCGGTACTTCAACTACTTGGTGAAGAATCCATCCGCTATCAATCCAGAAAATCTAGCCTTTATTCTTACTAGTACTGTCCCTCCAGCTATACCTGGAAGTTAATCTTCATGATCACACATCCGTAGTTGTTACTTCATTAAAACATTAAAGAGGTCTCTATCCATATCCAATGATCCGCAGCTCTGTAGCACCCAAGCAATTTCAGGGGAGCTAGTAGCTTCTTTCCAGTGTGATTTTTGCCAAACAGACTCTGTCATTATCCATCCATCTTCTTATTCTTTCAGTAACTCATCATTGATATACAATGTACTCCACCACCTTGCTTATTTCTGTCTTCCTAACAGGCACATACTCTTCATATTGTGCTCCATCATGATACTATTCCACCATGTTTTGTTATCCTCTAATATCGTTTCACTTCCTGCACCAGTAGCTCTAGTTCCTCCATTTTGTCCTGGCTCCTCGCTTAGTGTCAGACATCTTATTTTTGTCGTTTGCTCACTGACATTCTTTACCCGGTTAGGCACGACCTTCTATCACAGCATCACGTGTTGATGGATCTACACTACCCTTCTCTTATGTCATTCTTCGGTCCCGGCTGTAATCCCCTTACTTTGTTTTCTTCCTCTTCAGGTTAAATTCTGGCGTGGAGTACCTGACTCTTCCAGCCATCTCCCCCAATTCCAGTTTAAAGCTCTTTAATCAGTTGGGCGAGCTTCCATCCTAGAAGTCCTATTTCCCTTCCTTACTGCCACGTGAAGTCCATCCCGAGAGAACAGTCTTCTGTCCATAAATGCTTCCCAGTGGCCATACATCCCAAAGCCTTCCTTATAGCACCACTACCTGAGCTATCTGTTGATCGCCATAATCTTGTCACACCTTTGTTGCCCTTCTCTAGGAACCGGCAGAATCCCGCTGAAGATCACATGGAGGACAGAAAGCTACAAAGGGAAATTTTCAATGATTACATTAGGGACTAGACAAAAAGTGCCCACAGTATTGCACTTGCTCCTCCTGTCTCTTGCTCCTCCTGCCCTAAATAACAATTTAAATAGGAACAGGAGTTAAATTGCCCCTTGTACTCCCTCACAGCCATCCTTACTCCTTTCAGAACAGGAAAATTGGAATCCCAATGAGATGTAAAATAGTCTCTCTGTTGGCCTTGGTAGAATACACATGGTAAATTATTTTTCTCTTGTAGTTGGCCTTGCAAGTTTGTGTACAGTAAAGATGTTTTGGGGGTAGGGGGGAAGATCTATGTAATTAATTTGCAAATTGAGCAAGGAAAAGCAGTGCACACACTGCAAAGTGGATTGCAGTTGCCAGTCTAGCAAGGACTCTCTCCCTGCACATCTGGAGGCATACTGTTTGTATTGTGAGTGAGGCAACATATCTCTTAGACCTATCACTGATGGAGAACTGTGTTGTCCCCTTGACATGGCTGTGACATTGAAAGTCGTGGTGGGGCTCTAAATTTGAATGAAAATCTAAATCAGTGATACCATGTTTTGGAAGTCATGACTTTCTAGGCTATATGGAAATAACACATTTATGAAAAAATTACATAAAACTTAACCAAACAAAATGCATAAAATAATTGGATTAAATAAGCTTCCTATAGTACATAACAAATTCATTCGTTCTGTCGTCATTCTGTTCTCATTTATTAGGCACACAGTTATGACTAGTGGTTAGAATATAGAATGAGGAGTTGGGAGCTTTGGAGATTATTTTCTTAGCTCTTCCATGATGTGTTGTGTGACTATGGCCTATTCCTTTAACTTCTCCATGTTTCAGTTTCTCCCTTTTCAAAAGAAGGATGCCAATATATCTACCTAACTTATAGATGTATTATGAGTCTTCATAAGTGTGCGTTAATTACATTGTGATACTTGTTTGTAAAGTAGAGAATATATTATTGTCTACATCTAATTATAAATAACTTATTCTTAAGCGTGGCATAAAAATGATGCCAAAGACTTCAAAGAAACATACCTAGGTTATTAATCTAAGTATATCTAATTGACTTCTAAAATGGAGTTATAGTTATGTTATCAAATTGTTTTTAAAAATTCCTGAACTTTGTGTGCTGCAATACATTTTTTGAGTATAGCTTTCAAGTAAGAGTGGCTGATGTTTCATAAAAGTAATAATTTAAAAGTAAAAAAATATGTTTTCTATGGGTATTTAACATTGAATAAGTAATTGTTGTGGAAACTACAAACTTTGGTAACAGTAGTTTTGCTTATAAAGAATAGCTACAGGTTTGTTTTCCAATAAAATAATATTATTGTCCTTTAAATATTGCAAATGCTGATATTTAGATTGCAAACTCTTTAGGGAAGGAATCATATTTGGTTCGAGGCGGGGGTTCAGTGCTTTACACAGTGAGAGCTCAAACCTTGATTGGCACTTCTAGGTATTATTGCAATACAAATATTTAAATATTGTTGTTTTATTTTATTTTATTATGTCCCTGTGTTGCTTCCTTTTCTAACAGGTCTATGGAAATGCAGGATCTAACAAGTCCTCATAATCTTGTTGGAAGCAGTGATAATCCGAGTAGCTCCAAACTGGATAAATCTAATCTCAGCAGCACGTCCATCACAACAAATGGAACAGGAGGTAGGTGTAAGACATCATCAATGCACAGAAAGTTGTTATATGTCCTTTTTCTATTTTTAATAAACTTTTTAAGTTTACCATTTCAATTTCGTGATGAGCATAAGGCTGATAGATAGATACTGATATCAGCCCTCAGCAAAAAAAAGATGAACTATAGAACATTTTAAATTTGTACAGCTGTTTCCATTTAATTCTGTTCAACAACTTGAAACTGAATGAGGAAAACATTAGGTCCGGAGACTCAGATGTCAGCAAGTATTGAAAGTATAGCATACATAATGGTTGTAACATACTAGTCTTTTTCAAATCTTCATTGTATATTGCCCAAACCATAGAAATCCTAGAAAGGAAACTTGTCAGATCATCTAGTCCAGCCCCATGCACTGAAGCAGGACCAAGTATACGAAGACCATCTCTGACAGGTGTTTGTCTAACCTGTTCTTTAATGATTACTACTCATGACTTAAGTTATTACTTAAATGATTACTGCCCCGTGTACGTCTATAAAGACATTGCCAAAGTTTAGGTCAATAGAGTTGTTATGTTTTCTAAGCTAATAATGGGTTTTGCTGCCCTTGGTCTGGTGAGTAGTCTGAATGCGACGCTGCACAATGTGAGCAAGGGTATCAGAATATGAGGTGAAATCCTGGGCCCTGTTGTGTCAATGGTGTTGTGCCATTGAGTTCAATGGAGCCAGGATTTCACCCCTGGTTCTTAGGTTTTGTACATTAGTGTGCACAAGACTTGTATTTTAGCATTTTACACCTAAATCTTGGTCATTCAGTTCTTTCTTCCCACGATATAAAGTTTTATTCACTCCTCTGTATGCAAAAATTCCATTAATGTCTGTGAAAATTTACATGTGAGTATGGAGGGAATTAGACCCTTCTAGTGATATCTTTAAGATTCAGTCTATTCACATTGAAAAATCAAATACCAATATTTCAGAATAAGGAGGGGCTGAAACTAGACCTTTAAGAGCATTAATAATTATATGTGTATATTTTATTTAAATAAACCAGCTAGAATAATATTCACAAAAGCAATACCATGCAGCTAAAGACTAGGCTCAAAGGGCAAAAACACCTACTGGCATTAAAGAATATTCATGTATACTGAGCAGACATTCAGACAATGAACCATTATACCATTCCCATTCTCAGGAGACAACATGACTGTTTTAAATACTGCAGACTGGTTGCTGAGTTGCAGCACTCCCTCTTCTGCAACAAGTATGAGAGATCATGGTACAGTGCATGTGTGTGACTTTGTGGCTCCATGACTGCTGTGATACATTTCTCCTGCTTTGTTTCGTTCTTTTGTTCTGTGGTTTAGAACATTTGTATGTGATTTCCTACTTCTCAGAGTCTTTTGCAGAGCTGGAAAACCAGAAAGACGCAGTAACAAACATTTATTTTACCATACTTGTTAAGCCATTTCACTAGTAACAAGAATTTTAATTGTCCTAGAATGAGGTTAATTGTATACATCCTCATAATCTGATGGCATTGTTTTCAGAGAGGCTAAGCACCCACAGCTCTGATTGAAATCATGGGGAGCTAGAAAGCCAGATTAATGTTTTTTTCTACTGAACGTCCATTTATCTTTTCTTATTTTTAGGTACTGTATTACATGCTTACCTGAGCACAAATCAAGGTTGTAAAATATAGCATAATTACAATTTAAAACATATAGTTTATAGTGTCATAAATGTATTGGGCACTTTACAAACATATTTTATCATCCTACAACCAGTTACTACCACTCATTCCTTTCCTCCCATATGTATTATTATTATTTTATTTGTATTTTGGTAACATCTAGGGGCCCAATCATAGAACATGGCCCTACTGTGATAGGCATTATACAAATACATAAAAAAATGATGGTCTCTGCCTCAAAGAGGTTACAATCTAAATTTAGTTTAAATGTGGATATGCATGGTAGTAAATGTTTACAGGATTGGGTTGAGAGACACATACATGTTTTCAAAGGGGCATCAACCTAGACTCTTAAATTTGCAATTGCAATTTTGTGCACACAAAACTGTGCAACTAGATTTATACACAAATTAGTCATACTTCTGCTCAGACAAAAATGCAGGCTTTTACACTTGCAGTTACATGTGGAAATACAGAGTATGTCATCATCACAGAGTTAACTCAGGCTCTTATTTATGTCTGTTACCTCAACACCCCCGCTTGACCACACACACTGCTATCTTTCAACCCAATGCTTTCATCCCGGGCTAACTGGCTTGTCTGTGGTATTGGCTAAATCATGGGTTGGTAATCTATCCACTTTGCTGTGAGGACTCTATAAATCACTTGAGTGCTGGTAGTTCTCCAGTGCCTTCCTACATTTCCTGCCATGTGCACAGAAGGACAGATGAGTTCTCTCATAATTCACTGTGAAAGAATCATAGAGTGGCTCATCTTACAGCAGGACAAATCACCATGGGATATGCCCCCAGAAGTCCTCCTCATACCTGAATGAATGCAGCACCAGCGAGGACACAGGAACATGGGTTGGACTTTGCAGTGTGTCTGCTCACACCCAAGTAAGGCTAATGCAGGTGCTCAGACTCAGGTGCCAATCACCTAGGTGGCCACTCTCACATTCCTGGAATATTGGACTCTGCCTCAACTGTGACTCTGCCTAAACTGTGTTAATCTGTATCAGCGAAAACAACTAGGAGTCCTTGTAGCACCTTAGAGACTAACAAATTTATCTGGGCATCAGCTTTCATGGGCTATAACCCACTTCATCAGATGCATGGAGTGAAAAATACAGTAGGCAGGTATAAATATACAGCACACAAAAAGATGGGAGTTGTCTTACCAAGTGGGGGTTCAGTGCTAACGAGGCCAATTCAATCAGAGTGGATGTGGCCCATTCCCAACAATTAACAAGAAAGGATGAGGATCAACAGAGAGAAAATTAGTTTTTGTAGTGACCCAGCCATTCCCAGGTTTTATTCAGGCCTAATTTGATGGTGTCAAGTTGGCAAATTAATTCCAGCTCTGCAGTTTCTTGCTGAAGTCTGTTTTTAAAGGTTTTTTTTGCTGAAGAATTGCCACTTTTGAGTCTGTTATTGAGTGTCCAGGGAGATTGAAGGGCTCTCCTACTGGTTTTTGAATATTACAATTCTTGATATCTGATTTGTGTCCATTTATTCTTTTGCACAGAGACTGTCCGGTTTGGCCAATGTACATGGCAGGGGGGCATTGCTGGCACATGATGGCATATATCACATTGGTAAATGTGCAGATGAACAAGCCCCTGATGGTGTGGCTGATGTGGTTAGGTTGTTTGATGGTGTCCCTTGAATAGATATGCGGACAGAGTTGGTAACGGGCTTTGTTGCACAGATTGGTTCCTAGATTAGTGTTTCTGTTGTGTGGTGTGTTGTTGCTGGTGAGTATTTGCTTCAGGTTCCAGGGGCTGTCTGTAAGCAAGGACTGGCCTGTCTCCCAAGATCTGTGAGAGTGAGGGATTGTCTTCCAGGATAGGTTGTAGATCCTTGATGATGTGCTGGAGAAGTTTTAGTTGGAGCTGTAGGTGATGGCTAGTGGCATTCTGTTACTTTCTTTGTTGGGCCTGTCCTGGAGTAGGTGACTTCTGGGTGCCCTCCTGGCTCTATTAATCTGTTTCTTCACTTCCCCAGGTGTGTATTATAGTTTTAAGAATGCTTGATAGAGATCCTGTAGGTGTTTATCTCTGTCTGAGGGATTGGAGCAAATGCAGTTGTATCTTAGAGCTTGGCTGTAGACAATGGATCATGTGATGTGGTCTAGATGAAAACTGGTGGCATGTAGGTAAGAATAATGTTCAGTAGGTTTCCAGTATAAGCTGGTGTTTATGGGGTCCTCGCTTATTTGCACTGTAGTGTCCAGGAAGGAATCTCTTGTGTGGACTGGTCCAGGCTGAGGTTGATGGTGGGGTGGAAATTGTTTAAATCCTGGTAGAATTCCTCAAGGGCCTCCTTCCCATGGGTCCAGATGATGAAGATGTCATCAATGTAGAATAAGTAGATATGGGGCACTAGGGGACGAGAGCTGAGGAAGCGTTGTTCTAAGTCAGCCATAAAAATGTTGGCATACTGTGGGGCCATGCAGGTACCCATAGCAGTGCTGCTGACTTGAAGGTATAAATCATCCCCAAATCTGAAATGGTTGTCAGTGAGGACAAAGTCACAAAGCTCAGCCACCAGGTCTGCTGTAACATTATTGGGGATGCTGTTCCTGATGGCTTGTAGTCCATCTTTGTGTCAAATGTTGGTGTAGAGAGCTTCTACATCCATAGTGGCTAGGATGGTGTTTTCTGGATGATCACCAATGGATTGTAGTTTCCTCAGGAAGTCAGTGGTGTCTTGAAGGTAGCTGGGAGTGCTGGTAGCATATAGCCTTAGTCCACATAGCCAGACAATCCTGCTGTCAGGGTGCCAATGCCTGAGATGATGTGTCCAGGATTCCCAGGTTTATGGATCTTGGGTAGCAGATAGAATACCCCTGGTCGGGGCTCTATGGGTGTATCTGTGTAGATTTGTTCCTGTGCTTCTTCAGGGAGTTTCTTGAGCAGACGGTGCAGTTTCTTTTGGTACCCCTCAGTGGGATCAGATGACCCAACCAGGGTGATCTTGTATGCATGGTGCACTCCGTTTTCAAGAGCACCCACCCCATACCAGCTACACGTGCAGTCATGCCAGCAGGGGCGGAGCAACATGCTGTTCAAAATGGTAACTCCTGTCCAATAATGCAGAAAACCACTTCTGTTTTTGTCCCACTACCAGACAGGGGACAAATCTCTCAAAAACAGGACTATCCTGTATAAAACCGGACAAGTGGCGTCCCTGTGATCACCTGATTTAACTCTGTAATGAAGACATACCCTTAGAGGCTGATTTTGGAAGTTTGGCTGACCCAAATTGTCAAACCCTTTTATGAAGTTGGATTTCCATGTGTTGGTCACTCGGAGTTCTTTGCAGATACAGGGTTTGGAAATGCAAAATCCTGCATGTACAGTTTTGGAGGTCAGTGTTGATGCCCACTGAAAATACGGTCCCATATGGTATCCACTTTAAGTAATGAAACCCATTTTTGTATTGTATAATTTAAATATTTCAAGATAATGTGTAGAATTGTTCTTAGTACACACACAAATTCCAACCATAATCTATTATTCTGAAAAGCTCCATCTTGCAGAATATGACACACATGCTTAACTTTGCAGTTTGGGACCAAAGTTAATAAGGTTACAGAAAGCTGACTTTTAAAAAAAAAGGAGTATGAAATGAAGTTGTATATGCAAGTCAGCCACTTTAAGGTATTACAAAAATATCTTATATGCGTTCCACAGAGGAAGTGCTGTGCCAGAATAAATGGCTTACTATGGGGGCTAGACAGCTATGTGCAACAGTAATATGTTAGTCCAATTATGGAATATCTCCTCTATTCTAATCTGTTATTTTAGTAGGTACAGGTGAAGGAAAAAGTACTTTGCCACATACAGCTTAATTCCTAACTAAGCAGCAAGGGGGAAATCCAGTGGGCAAGTACATGCTATCCTGAGAGGTGCTCATCCTAGTACATAGGGTTCTCCTTTGAATCCCACTCTCTTAGAGGGCAGTTGGATCACTAGTCCTATGCCTTTTAGATCTTTGTGTCTTGGTGGGGCCTCTCTTTGTGGTGTTCCCACTGGCTCGCTGCATCTGTGGTTGCATAGTATTTGCTTGGCAAACTGTGTGTGATAGAGTATATGCCACATCTATTGAGTTATGACATCGGATGTGCATGGCTGCTCTTGGTCTGTTTCCTTCATGTGTTTTCCTCACTCCCATCAACCTCAGATGTTCTGTAACTGTCTTTGTCTGCCAGCCCAGTTAGCACTCGATCAGGTCCCAGCTAATGATAACCCAGCCCAGCATGTACGCTTCCTTGGTTGCTACTGGACTCTGTAGTGAGATGTCTTGCACTGGAGTCACAGGCTGCTTCTCCCATTGCAGTCAGTGTTTAGCATCCCACCCTAACTCCCACAGCTGGAAAGGCTGCTTGGCTATCCTGACTTTTTTCCAACCTCCTACTACTGGTTTCAGGAGATACTTTGTGTAGTCTGTCATCTTCCATTGGTCTTTGAGTGACATCCTCACTGCCTGTCAGCTACTTCTCTCCATTATCACTGGGATCCCCCACAGCAATTTAAGGTTTTCTAGAAAAGTCCTAGGGCTTCGATATTAAATGAAAGGAGAGCATCAGATATCTGATTAACTGTCTTGGACATCTCTCTGAACTGACCCTTTAAAGGATCCATACTCACCTGTTCTTGTTGGCCCCTCCTCTCCCTGATCTGTGGTTGCTTTCAAGTGCAGTAGAACCTCAGAATTACAAACACCTCGAGAATGGAGGTTGTTCATAACTCTGAACAAAATGTATGATTGTTCTTTCAAAAGTTTACAACTGAACATTGACTTAATACAGCTTTACTCTATGCAGAAGAAAAATGCTGCCTTTTAACCATCTTAATTTAAATGAAACAAGCACAGAAACAGTTTCCTTACATTGACATCTTTTTTTAAACTTTCCCTTTATTTTTTTTAGTCGTTTACGTTCACACAGTACTGTACTATGGAGTAATTTCTTTTTTTCCCCTCTCTGCTCCCTACTTACATACTTCCAGTTCCAAATGAAATGGGTGGTTGACCAGTCAATTCGTAACTCTGAAGTTCTACTGTATAGGAGAGGAGAAAGTAGTAGAATCTGCTGCCCATCTGATTATACCATTGTGCTTTCTCAGTCCTTAAAATATAGCTTAGTTGTTAAAAAATGAAACTTTGCAGGTCATTAGTTCTTCTTGGAGTGCTTGCTCATGTCAATTCCATTTTAGGTGTGTGCGTACTGTGGCAAATTGCCGGTACTGTTCTGCTGGGTCTCGCGCTTTCTCTTCTCTGGGGTAGGTTCAGGGCGCTATTGCTTGCCTCTGAACCAGTTCTTAATCACTCCCCTAGTGTCCTTGGAGGAGGGGAGTGGAGAGTGAGGGACCTGGGCCCGCCCTCTACTCCAGGTCCCAACCCACGGGCCCTGGGGTTGTGGTGAACCACTTGACTAGCAGTTTCTTCCCCTGGGTTACTTCCCTCTCATACCCGTCAGCTTGTGAAGGGCTTCTCGCCTCTCTTCTATACAAGCCTGGTGCCCCTTACCTAGGGTTTCTGTTGGGCTTCCCAATCCACCGCAGCACTCCTCCAAACCTTCTATTTCTCTCTGGACAAACTCTTCTCTTCTGCAATCTGCACTCTGCTCTAATCCAACCTTTCTCCTTCAACTACCACACCCTGTCTGACTGAAGCAGGGGTTTATATCCCATGACTGGAGTCAGGTGCTCTAACTGGAGTCAGGTGCTCTAACTGGCCACAGCTGTTCTAGTTAATCTAAAGCAAACCTTCCTCCCTTGGTATGGAATAAGGCCCCCTGCTAACACTCTTATGCTGCCCTCTGGCCATGCTGTATCACAGTACCCATGTGAAGAGTTATTGGAGACTTTTGCCTTAGTGGTATCCGTAGGGTCAGCTGTGTCACCCCCTTGAGTGCTGCTCTCATGCATCGGTATTTCAGGCGCCAATGACGCTGCACCCTCCAAGTTTCTTCTTACCACCTGTGACGGTTGGTCAGAGCGCCTTGTCTTGAGTTGCAAGAGCATTAGAGGTTCTTTAGCCAATTGTTCTGTCTCCTTTATAGTTAGTTCTTAGGTATTTAGTTTGATCATTAAGTTAAGTATTAGATAATAATTTTAGTAGTTAGAGTCCCAGCTGGGACTTTGCCACAGAGTGGGACATGCCCTGTCCCCCAGGCTCCAAACCATGTTCATTGTGTACCCAGCCGATGCCCATTATTGACCCCCATGATAGCTGTTTGATGTGTTTGCGGGAATCACACAGAAAAGACAAGTGCAGGATCTGCAAAAACTTTCGCCCTTGAACTCAAAAGGAGTGGGATATCTGCTTGAGGGCCATCCTCATGGAGTCTGTGCTTCCTCCTGCATTGGAGCCCTTCCGGTCGGACTCCATGCCTAGCACTTTGGTGTTGATGCGCAGTGCAATGCTGGCACTGGAACCTGCCTGGCACCGTTCCCCTTTGGCGGGGCCTAAGAAGTGGCTGAAGCCCAAGGACCTGTCAGCACTGCAGGACAGAGGGGAGTCGGACAAAGTACCTGTGTTAAGCTACATGCCTACCCTTAGGGTGACCAGACAGCAAATGTGAAAAATGTGGACAGGGAGTGGGGTGTAATAGGACCCTATATAAGAAAAAGATCCCAAAATCAGAACTGTTCCTATAAAATCAGGACATCTGGTCACCCTACCTGCCCTGGAGCTACACAGGGGTACCCAGCCAGGTATCTGACTCCCGGGAGCGGCAAGGGATCCTGTCCCCTAGTAGGGCCTCCTGTGCCTCAGGTGGCCCTGGCAGCCAAGGACCAAGTAGGCCAGCCAGCACCACAGATGTCAAACCAGTTGATGGACCAAGTTAAGGCCCAGACCTCTAAGGGCAAGCCAGTTCTGGGACCTCTCGCTAGAGCAATGGAGCGTCCCCGAACCACAAGCATCGATCCCCATCACCACGGCTTAGGATCCTGGTGCCTCAGTCTCAGTCTGCGGATAGAAGACTTAGGTCTCTAATACCAAGGTCACCACCTATGAGGCACGGGACGCCAGCATCATGACGTTGATCCCTGTAACTGCAATACCGCTGGGCCTCCCACCAGAGATCACCACAGTACAGATCCCCATTGCCTAGGCAGTCCCTCCCACAACAGCATCGATCCTCCTCGGTGCGGGATTGTTCCTGGTTGTGGCACCAGTCTCTGACTCCCCGGTACTGCTCTTTGGGCAGGCACCGTTCCTCGCCCTTTTCTTACTGTTTGCTGACAAGGGTCAGACAACAGACTCTGGCATCTACAGTGGTCTGAGCTGGAGGGAGAGTTCAGTCCCTCACCTAGGAGAGCCAAATCGCCTACAACCTGTGAAACGGCCCTGCCAGCATGGCAGCAGGGGCAGTGGCCCACCCAGTAGCAGTACTGGAGCCCATGGGGCATACCCATCATGCCTGTCCTGTACTCCCACCATTCCTCTCAGGTCGTATTGGACAAACTGCCTCCAGCCCAGCCAGCACCAGCATTGGAGCACACTGCTGAGTCCGACACAGGAGCGTTGCAATGGGCCCTGACACACAAAGAGCCAGACCCAGACAGACAAAGGGAAGCTGCCCCGCACCTTGCGGTACAGTCATCTTCATCATTCCCAGACGAGGTGGCGGCAGGTCCCTCACAAGCGAGCAGTCCCCTCAATGATTTCAAGGAGCATCAGGCACTGCTCTAAAGGGTGGCTGCTAACCTGAACTTGGAGATCGAGGAACTAGGGGAGTAGTCCGATGACCTCTTCAATGTCATACTCTCGTCCACCCCAGCCTGGGTTGCATTGTCTGTCCACCCAGGGGTCCTGAAAATTGCCGAGTCTGTGTGTCAGACCTTCTCCTCCATTCCACCTGCCTCCAAGAAAGCAGAAAAGAAATATTATGTCCTGCAAAGGGATCTGAATATCTGTACACCACCTTCCTGCAGGGTGTCTGGTAGTGTCTGTCATCAACGAAAGGGACAGGCAAGGCCAGACCAGGGGCAAACCCAAAATTAAAGACACCAAGAGACTGGACTTATATGGCAGAAAAATTTATTCAACAGCCAGAAGCAGTTTTGGGTGTCTAACCATCAGGCCATGCTAAGCAGGTACAACTTCAACTTGTGGGACTCCATCAGCAGGCTCAAGCAGGGCCTTCCACAGGATCAAGCCCAGGAGTTTGCCATCTTAGTGGATGAGGGCAAAGCGGTGGCAAGAGGTGCCCTCCAGATCACCTGAGACGTTACAGACTCAGCAGCCAGGGTGGTCTCCTCTGTGGTGGTCATGAGGCACAGCTCCTCATTACAGTCCTCTGGGCTGACTCAAGAGATGCAGACTGCCCTGCAAGATCTCCCGTTTGAGGGAGCAGGGCTCTTCTCAGAGCTGAACAATGCACGGCTTCATGGTATCAATGTCTCCCATGCCACTCTCCAGTCCTTGGGCCTGCATACCCTTCAACAGGCTAGAAAGCCATTGCGGCCTCCGCATTCTATGCCTCCGTCAAGATCAGAGAGAAGGAGAAAGACAAGGGGTTTAAGCGATGCCACCCTTCATCTGCTCTCTCCTCGGCCCAGACTGGCCCCTCCAGAGACCAGGGCAGCCAGAAATGGGGATTTTGAGGATGTGCTCAAGGATGGCGCCCCAGCCACTGCCCGGGATCCACCCCCATGCTTTTTTCCACGACCATCTACGTCCCAACTGGTTGCAGTTGACCTCGGACCATTTGGTGCTCAATACAATTTCTTTGGGCTACACACTGTAATTCAAATTTTTAAGTCACCCTGCTCCCCTTACTAGGATAGATATTGTAGCAGTGTCAGAACATTACATGATGCCACACACTGTTATATGTGCTACAAAATCTAAGCAAAACAGTGTATGCTTAAACGGTGTGAGCTTATATTTTGATCTCAACTTTAAATTCTATTGCTTTTTTTTTCTTTTAAAGTTAAACTGGTTTTTGGTTAGTTTAATGCTGTTTTTCATGGTTTAATTATGTGCCACATGAAAAATAAGGGCAGTATTCCAAAAATCTAGCCATGCAAAGAAAAGGTCTTGATGACTTCCTTACTCTGATTAAATCTGAATGTAATAGACTAGAGCTGTTTAAAATCAAGGCTTTCTCAAAATATATTTTCTGTGTGTATTGTTGACAAAATGTAATTCTACCTTGGTGTTTTCTACCAAATCAAATTAATTTGAGAGTTGGGGGAGAGTGATTGTTTGACTAGGAGAGGAAATCTTGGTGAATATTTGTGCCCAGGAAAGTGTGCTGCACATCACAATGACTGGAGGTAGGGATAGTTCAGTACAATACTTTTCAACTCAGTATTTAGGCCCCAATTCAGTAAAGCAGTTAAGCACATACTAAAGTGCTTTCCTGAATATCTATCAATCTAGCTACAAGAAGAATGTCGGTCCATTGGCTAGGGCATTAACCTAAGACTTGGGAGATGTGGGTTGAATTTCCTGCTCCACTAGAGAGTCTGTGTATGACCTTGGGCAAAGAACTTAGAAGCCCTGTGCCTCAGTTTTCCATCTGTAGAGCTGGATTAATAGCACTTCCCTACTTTGCAGGGGTGTTGTGAGAATAAATACATTAAAGATTTTGAGGTCGTCAGAGACTACTGTGATGGAGAGAGAAGAGGAGATTGTGGCAGTCATAAAGGGAACAGAGACTGCAAAGAAGACCAAATTAACAAGCTGCATACTTTCTGATATATGCAGAGACAGCGGTGCAAGGCCTGAGCCTCTTCACAATCAAGTCAGTAAAAAGCGTTCCCTTTGACAGCACAGCTGTCCTTTATGCAGCAGACAGAACCTAGGTTTCATTAGCAGCAATGCAGGACAATCTTTGTCTTATGGAGAAAAACTTCCCTTAATTTCTCATGTGTATTGTATTTAGTATAAAAACACATTTCCCAAATTTCGGCATACATCTCTTTTTGTTCCAACTGCTTTCTCATTGCAAAAGCTATTTATTATCAATGCAAAGAAAAGTCAGTCCATTTCCACATTTATGTTTGAACCCTCTATCTCTTGGAAATTATTTTAGGACAGAGATGTGGTGAAACATAGGATTTGATTTAAAAAGACATTGCTGCAGTTGATTTATTTATTTATTTATTATTCCTCTTCAAAACTCTGGTGCTGTGGAACAATTTCAGTGGCATTCTGAAGAAGTAATTCTTTCTTTTGGGCACTTAAATTGATATCCCTAACCTTGACATGTGCAGAGCAATCTCCATGACCTTGTTTTCCAGGAGTGTGCAGTGGAGAATAGGAGGACCATTGATAGGAGTAGACTATTTTGACCTATCTCTCCCATCCTACTCTATGAAGCCAACCAACTACACTGCATTTGTTCAGGCTGCCCATTTGTTGGCACCCTGTAAAGTGCACACTTTACATATTAAGATTTACATAATTCCCATAAATAATCAAAAAGTGAATTTCCACTGTCCTTGTTTGAAATTTGCATGTATACACAATGTCCCAAATTCCACCCGTATTTCATGTGCGATCATGGATTTTCTGTAGTGTCGCTGTTAAGTATCAATCACCCAACTCACCCATTTGCCTATGAAAGATCCATTATGGATGGGGGACAAAGGCAAGTGTGTGTAATTTCAAATAGCCATAATAGACCTCATAGCTTGTTCAGGTAAAAGCCACCAAAGAATTTGGCCGAGATCTTGAAAGGGGCTTAAGAGAGTTAATTCCCCAGTTCACTTAAGACTTGTCAATATGGTGAAATTGATAGCGGAACAATACATGGTATAATTATACGGCTGTTGTTCTGCTGGTAAATTTCCCAGTGTAAGCCTTTAAGCGTCTTTGAAAATTCCAGACTATTTTGTTCTTAGAATTAAAATGCATGATATACCACATGTCTAGTAAAACATACAAGACCTGATTCTCATTTGCACTTAGCCCCTTTATGCTGTTCTGGCTGTGTAAAAGAGCCTTCACGTAAATGAAAATCAGGCCCCCAGTATTTATCAACTGGCAACTAATATATGCTGTAAATATGCACATCTACCTAACTGTACGAGTGTTCTGAATGTAATTGTGGTGCAGCTCTAATTTTTTATTTTCCTAGGGCAGCTTAGCCTCTAATAAAAGCGGAAGTCTATGTTATATAATTATTTCTTAGTAATTAATTAGAAGCTGGCTTTTCATGGCTATCATTTGTGCACTGCCTATAGTTCTTTTCTTTTCTTTTTCCTTTGAGGAAAATAAGTCACCAATTTCAGTGTGGGTTAGTTTTGAGGTAGAAAAACACACTGGTTTGGGGGTGGCAGAAAGCTTGCACTGTGAAAGCAATATGCTGCTGGAAGAGAATAAAAACATATTGTATTGGTTCTCAAGCATAACTATTTTTTATGTGCTATATACTCTCCTCTCCTTCCTGTCCACTAGTTTTGGGGAACTGCTAGAATCAATTTGATTTAGACTGAAATTAATCTGGATAATTATAGCAGTCTTTCAAATAGAGACATAAATAGATGCATGTGTGGCCATTTCAGAAAGTGCAGTAGCAGACTGTTCTCATAAAATTCTAAACTTTTCAATCGCATGTCTGTTCTAGCTGGACTGCCACTCGTGACACTGGCATGAGGTCTCTGATGTAAATTTAGAAGTAAAATCTCATGTCTACTTATTCTTCTATGTGTAGTGTCTCTTCTTGCAGTCAAAACAGAGCCCATGAACAGCAGTGAAACAACCACCACCACCACAACTGGAGATGGATCGCTTGACACTTTTACTGGGTCAGGTAAAGCCATAATAAGATCACGTTATGAGATACACACTAATGTAGCATTGGTAACTTTCACTAATGAACATGTCAGTGCATGGAGGACACCTCTTAAACTTTGTGAAAATTATAAAATAGGCTTTAATACCAAAAAGTAATAATACCTTTTTTGAAACCACCTTAACTTGCAGTTCTCTTCAGCTGTGTTCTTAAGAAATATATTTACTACAACCATTCTTGTGTGCAAGAATAATTTACAGTGGTCACATACTGTAGCATTTTTTAGTTTGTAGGCTCATATAATATCAGCAGGAGTGAGATAAAATTAGATTGTATTAGTATAAGCAATTATAATTTATAAAATGTAAATCTGAAGGCTGTATTGCTTTAAGTATCAGGGGGTATCGGGGGGGTTTGTATTGGTTTAGTAATCCTAAACTTCACTCCAATAGTGCTCATTAGCTGATGAGGCTGCCCTAAACTATCTTATCCATGGTTCTAAATATAAAGTATCTGTTTGATTCAATATAAATAATATTATCTTCCCAGTTGGCTTTTGAAAAAAAACACAAAACATTATTGTAAGTAGCTGCCTGAAAAGTATTAAAGGTTACTGAACTACAAGAAAGTCCATTTGTGCATTATAACACAAAATTGGATCTTGGTCATATTAATGCAGAGAAGAGACTAATAACGTACCATAAACATCTTTGGGCCTAATCCAAAGCACACAGAAGCCAGTAGAAGTCAACGAAAACTCCTCATTGACTTCAGTAGGCTTTGAATCAGGCCCATTATGTCTGAGTTATCCTGGTGCTTACAGCTGGCTGAGAATAAGTTAACTTTGTTACTGAGTGTAATATCTCCCCAGGGCTGTTTCCAAAAGATATGTGTATACAATATGAAGGTTCAGGTCAGCTGAAACTTTTTGTTAAATAATTCCAAAATGTTTAGTTTTTCTTTTTTTAGCCTTGTTTTTGTCTAATTAGCTTAAATTAGTTTTGAAACAAATTAGTTTTTGAAACAAAAAGTCATTTCACTCAGGAAAACTGATTTTTTTTTTGTTTAAAACAAGTCATTTAGACGACTTAAAAACTTTTTTCAACTTTTTTTTTAAGTTGAGAGATTTGTCAAAATGGACTCTGTTTCATGGACAGTTTTGGTTTTGCCAAATCAGAATTTTTTAGATAAAAAAGCAATCAGTTGAAAAATTTACCACCAGCGGGAATAATTGTGATTTTGCATTGATAGTGTACCTTTGTTGACCCATATTATATATTTAAGAAATCTGGGCTTTACTCTGTGTATTGAAAAGTCTCAGGCAAGAATTTCAGGAAGGAATGGTTAGAGTTATATTCCTAAACCCATATTTAGGCACCTGAATAAGGGCCTGAGTTTCCAGTGTTGAGCACCCAGCAGCTACCATGAACTTCAAGAGGGTGAAGAGTGTTCTTCATTTTTGAAAATCAGACCACTTACTTAGATGGCTGCAATGAACCTGGGAATCTACATGTAGGCCAGTGTTTCTCAAACTGGGGTCACCGCTTGTGTAGGGAAAGCCCCTGGCGGGCCGGGCCAGTTTGTTTACCTGCACCGTCTGCAGATCCGGCCAATCGTGGCTCCCACTGTCTGCGGTTTATGGCTCCAGGCCAATGGAAGCTGCTGGAAGTGGCACGGGCTGAGGGACATACTAGCCGCCGCTTCCAGCAGCTCCCATTGGCCTGCAGCGGACAGGGCAGCTAAACAAACCAGCCCAGCCCACCAGGGGCTTTCCCTACACAAGTGATGACCCCAGTTTGAGAAACACTGATGTAGGCACTCATTTTTTAAAATCTTAGTTCCTATATATTAAAGTAGAACAGGAGTCTACTTCCCCATCTTGGATCACAGAGTCAGATACAAAATGATTGAGGGGAAAGCACTATCAGGAGGGAAGAAATGCAGGCCCTCTGACCATGGTACAGACTTCAGTCACCAGCTTGAGGTGTGGGACCAATAATGAGGGAGTAGTATGTGCGCATAGTTGCTTATTGGGGGAGTGGGTGGAATGTGTTGTTTTGTTATATTTTAGTTTGAATTGTAGCTATTTTATCTGGGGTGCTACCTTGCCACTATTTCAGGGTGTGTGTGTGTGTGTGTGTTTTTTTTAATGGCAGCTGCAGGTAACTTTCCAAATATACCAACTGAAACAATCAGAGAAATACTTTTTTCCATATGTATTTTTGTTGTTGTTTAGCATCTATGCCACAAAGCTGGTCAGACCAGGCTGCCAATTTTGCAGTTATGGGGGATCCTGGCTTAAGGAGAAACTGAATGCATAGGATCTAATTGTTGTTAAAGCAGCAGGATGTTCCTATGACAAGTACCAGCCATTCTGAACACCCCACCACCTGAGAAGGTCATAATGTCAGTGTTACCCTATAGTTTTTAAAACAATTAAATCCTTCATAGATTCATAGACTCTAGGACTGGAAGGGACTTCAAGAGGTCATCGAGTCCAGTCTCCTGCTCTCATAGCAGGACCAAATACTGTCTAGACCATCCCTGATAGACATTTATCTAACCTACTCTTAAATATCTCCGGAGATGGAGATTCCACAACCTCCCTAGGCAATTTATTCCAGTGTTTAACCACCTTGACCATTAGGAACTTTTTCCTAATGTCCAACCCAAACCTCCCTTGCTGCAGTTTAAGCCCATTGCTTCTTGTTCTTGCGTAGAGGCTA